>NC_052156.1:80756834-81062017 GCF_902713615.1 Scyliorhinus canicula
TGCCCCGACCAAAGAAGGCCAGCATGCCGTATGCCTTCTTGACCACCTTATCCACATGCCTTGCCACTGTCAGTGATCGGTGGACATGCACGCCCAGATCTCTCTGCCTGTCATTACTCGCAAGAGTTCTACCATTGATTGTACAATTCCTACATGCATTGGACCTACCAAATATATTACCCCACACTTGTCCGGATTAAACTCAATCTTCCATTTCACTGCCCAAGACTCCAACCTGTTGTATCCTCTGACAATCCTCTTCACTATCTGCAACTCCACCAATTTGTGTGTCGTCTGCGAACTTACTAATCAGACCAGCTACATTTTCTCTGCGATGCCAGGTACTCCACCATCTGGCACAGGGGCGCTCAGTCTTCCTGGTTAGCCTGAGTCTTTGGCATGCCAGCGATGGTGGTGAGTCCTGCTGCCTGGGCATCCTGGTGAGCTTGGTCCAGACCGAGTTGATATAGTCCGCTGCCCAAGCAAATGGCGTATCCGTGACTGCGTGTATGCAATTCTGAATGGATGTCTGAGATATTCAGGACAGGTACACGATCGGCGCCTGGAAAGACCCAGAGGCATAGACATTCAGGGCGACCATGACCTCGACGGGCACCGGGAGCAGGTGTCCTCCTCCATGCCTCCGCGGTGCCAGGTACACCACCATCTGGCACAGGAGGCGCACGGTCTCCCTGGTTAGCCTGAGTCTCTGGCGGCACATGCAGTCCAGCGGGTCCTTGAATGACAGGTGCTGAACGTGTACACATGCCCTGATGTGGCGCCTCCATCTCACCTTCTCCTCCTCGGCCTGTTGGACGGCCACCTCTCCAGCTCAACTGCTGACCCCTGCTCCTCTGGCTTAGGTCCTCTCCGAGCAGGCCCTGTGCCTCCAGCATCCGTGCATCCGTGACCACGGCTGAGGCCAGATAGGTGACAAGCATTCCTGGCTGTACTCAGATATCCATCTTCTGTGAGGGGGGAGGAAAGAGAAGCCATGTTAGCAAGATGAGTATCCCCTTGCCCATCGAAATCCAACAGGTTAAATGGTGACCTTGAGTTGCACTTCAGCTACACCCTCTACAAACTCCCCCAAACGCAGCCCAGCCCCTCAGCCGTTCCCCCTCCCAATATGTTGCATTCCACACATTACACCTGTCCCCATCAGTGAGTGGCAGCGGGCTTGTGATGTGGGGAGGCTTTATCCTCACCACCCATGCCTGGCAACAGCAGTACCAGTGGCTGTTGCAACCAGTGGCCATGATGGCCTCTGCAGCCCCTGTCCTGTTTCCCCAGTGTGGTCTACTGTGAGTGTCCTCATTGGGTGGTTCGTGTGTTCTCCCGACAGCACAATGCCACCTGGTTGTACGGTGAGCAGGTTCACCGTGTGCCACCATGCTTCGAGGCTTGAGTGTGGGCAAGCCCTACAGAGTGGCGCAGGGAAGTGTGCGTCTGCCGGGAGTGTAGCTGCCGTGTCATATGGGTCCTGGGTGTTACGCATTGGTTGTGACAACCTGACCGTGGGCAGGATGGATGGGTGCAGGGGTGCGGTGGGCAGGCAGGGCTTGGAGACATCTGGTGGTCCTGAGGAGTGGGCTAGCTGATAGTGTGACTAGTGAGTCCTCTGCCCTGAGAGGAGCAGTGTGCCGGGAAGGATGTCAAAGGCATGTGTGCTTTGTTTGGGGTGAGCTCAGCTTTCCCCTACTTCCCCTGTAGTGGGGCTGAGCTTCTAATGAGTGTACTCAGGAGTGGCAGCACCTGGTTTGACACTGATTGAGCTTGGCCACACCCATCCCCAGGTCAGAGGATTTGCAGAGGGGTGGCCTGGGGGTTTTGCATGCCGCTGCTGGCACGGGGTGCAAACCTCGTTATCGCCACCAGCTGGTGGTTGAAGCATGGCATTTGATTCGGTGTCGGACATGAACCTTGATTTTGGTCAGATGCCCGATTCTCCGCCCGATCGCGGTTCACGTTTCCGGCATCGTGGGGCGGAGATCTTAGCCCGCTGTCTTAGACAACAGTGAAAATCCTTACAATACTGAAACACAAAGATACACAGATGGGGAATTCAATAGTTTGTATTTAACACTCAAACCAACTTGCAATGTTGTACCTCATCTCTCCTTATTTCTGTAAACTCTCCCAGAGGTATAATCCTTCACGGGTTCTAAATCCCTCCAAGTCCCTCCTGTGCATCCTCAATTCCCTGCCGCCTATCACCAAAATGCTTACATTTATCTCCACAGTAAATTCTGTTGTATCCCGAGTTCATCTCCACCGCTATTTTCGTCCCTTCCTTTCTTGTTTAAGGGCTAGTTTCTCCAACCTTTTCCCACCATCTATCTGCATTTCATGCCATATTAACTGATGCTCACCTGGAATTCTACTGCTGCACTATTCTGCATCTCATACACTTGTACTCTCATTCTCAACAACCTTGTTTTCCTTCCCTTCCCCAAGTGTAAATTTAAAATGACCATTTTCAAACCCTTCCAAAGCCTCACCCTATCTTTGTAATCTTCTTCGGCCCTGTGTGCCCCCTTTACTCTTGTAGATTTGTGTCTGTGTATTCATGTATTATTATGGGAACCCAGGCAACGAGTTATTGGCAGAATTAAAATCACACCCATCAGAAAGTCTATTATTTTGGCTAAACATTGCAGATGTCTGACATGGAGTTTTTCTTTTCACTTTTACTTCAGTCCTGTATCATTATTTTAGTTGTTAAGAACCCCACTGATGTTAAATGCGAAAGGATCCTAAAACACAGAAGGGTAACTTGGAACTGGCTCTTAGTGGTCTATATTTTCAAGCTGGTATACTGTGAGAAAAGTATGTGGACCAGGGAGGAATAATCCAGTCGTTGTGTGAACAATTAATAAAGGATACTTATTAATTTAGAAAAACACATGACAAGAAGGACTATAATACACTACAACACTTTATTACACTGATAGCAATAGACTCGCGGTATTACATGAAGTTGCCTCTTGTTCCCAACTACCTACGATCTCTGAACTCTGAGACGGCCCTTTGTTCCCAAACAACGTCCAATATTATATAACCCTCTGAGTTAAATCCAATAGATAGTTACCACACCCAGGTTCTTTGCCAAGCTTGGGCACGGCAAAATCTGCCACTACTTTTCGGGAGACTATATCTGCAGCTGTGTGTGGCTGTGATGGCAGTTGTGTCTGTGTCTCCTTTCCCCAGTCATTGTGCTATGGATATGTCATTGTTTCCCTTGAGATTATCCACTCTGTGGACCTGGCTACTCTTTTATACCCCATTGTTTTCCTCTAGTCACAAAGGTAAGCACTTACTTTTCATTTCAAAATTTCTTCAGCTGCCCTTATCAACTCCCTGTTTTATTTTATCCCAATTTCTTTCTTCTTAATCTTAATTTTCTCCAGTTCTTAACATAGTTATATGAGAGATTTAAGAATAGAACTTTACATACCACAACTTAGCATGCTCATGCTCTTTTTTGTATTACTAAATTGAACACATATGGTTTATTTTACACATTCATACGTGACCATTGTTCGTCAAAGATTTTACGTTTAAATCCTGATATATATTGTCTTTTATCAACAAAACATTCAATTTTAGAAATGATTATTTTCGTGGATGAACAGAACATTGGCAAATGTATAAAAAGGAAGGGACTTTGACAAAAAGACAGTCACAACATCCTTTGTACCATCTCTCCTACAGCATACCCTCCATCAATGAGGATACAGCTAGACAAGCATTGATCAAGTATGCGTCTGATCATGTCACCTACAGTAGTCGTCCTGCTGAAGAAATGGTCTTGAAAGAGTTTAAACCATACAGCATGTACAGGGTACGTGATTGCTCAGCTGTTGCTGTGCTGTTGAATTCTCTTTCAGCTATTTGTTTATGTTCCAAGTTGTCCCCTTCAAAAGTGGTGAATTATATTCAAGTAATGGGCATTAACGGGGGTGGGGAGTTGGGGGGAGGGGGTGGTGTGCTAACTTGTGCTTCCATAAATAAAAGCAGGAGCAGGCAGGTCAGGAGACCTCTTTGGAGAGGCGGCCATTAACAGATCCCGGCAGTGGGTGGTTGAAGGGGTCATCTAGCATGACTGTCTACCCCTCTTCCACAGCTATGTTCACGCCCAGTATGCTTGGAGAGGGAATATATGGTCTCTCTAGTATGTTTGAGGCCCTCCATGGCTGGTATATTCCACAGGGGCTGAAGTGCATCACAGGAACATCCAAATTAGGAGTAGGAGTAGACCACTCGGCCCCTTGAACCTGCTCCACCATTCAATAAAATCATGGCTGGTCTGATTGTAACCTCAACCCCACATTCCCACCTACCCCTGATAACCTTTCACCCCTTTGGTGATCAAGGATCTATCTAGATCAGCCTTAAAAATATTCAAAGAGTCTGTTTCCACCGCCATTTGAAGAAAAGAGTTCCAAAGACTCACAAGTACCTGAGAGGAAAAAAATAATCCTCATCGCCATCTTATGTCATGAGCCTCGGAAATTATATTTTTTTTATTTTTTTTTTATTTTTAAAATAAATTTAGAGTACCCAATTAATTTTTTCCAATTAAGGGGCAATTTAGCATGGCCAATCCACCTACTCTGCACATCTTTGGGTTGTGGGGGCGAAACCCACGCAAACACGGGGAGAATGTGCAAACACCACACAGACAGTGACCCAGAGCCGGGATCGAACCTGGGACCTGGGCGCCGTGAGGCAACAGGGTTAACCCATGGAAATTATATTTTAACTTAATTTGTTAATTTTCCATTAAAGATTTTGTTTTGAGTTACAGTTTCCACTTTCAGGGATTGGTCATTAGTTAATTTGTTTATCACTTCATTGTTTTAACTTCTGCTGTAAAGGGATAAGCAGCAATGAGCAGGTCAGGAGAGCTTCTCTTTGCAGGTGGTCATGAACAGAACCAGGCAAGAGGGGTTTGTTCCGCCTGCCTGCCTGACCGATTGCCTACCTGACCGATTGCCTACCTGACTGATTGCCTACCTGACTGACAGATTGTCTACCTGGCTGACCAATTGCCTGCCTCCTTGACTGATTGCCTGTCTGCCTGACTGCCTGACTAATTGCCTACCTATCTGACTGATTGCCTACCTGACTGACTGATTGCCTACCTATCTGACTGATTGCCTACCTGCCTGACTAATTGCCTACCTATCTGACTGATTGCCTACCTGACTGACTGATTGCCTACCTGACTGACTGATTGCCTACCTATCTGACTGATTGCCTACCTGCCTGACTGACTGATTGTCTACCTGACTGACTGACATTGTCTGCCTGACTGACTGGTTGCCTACCTGACTGACTGATTGCCTACCTATCTGACTGATTGCCTACCTGCCTGACTGACTGATTGCCTACCTGCCTGACTGACTGATTGTCTACCTGACTGACTGATTGCCTGCCTATCTGACTGATTGCCTACCTGCCTGACTGACTGATTGCCTACCTGACTGACTGATTGTCTGCCTGACTGACTGGTTGCCTACCTGACTGACTGATTGTCTGCCTGACTGATTGTCTGCCTGACTGACTGACTGATTGTCTGCCTGATTGACTGATTGCCTACCTATCTGACTGATTGCCTACCTGCCTGACTGACTGGTTGCCTACCTGACTGACTGATTGTCTGCCTGACTGACTGAGTGCCTACCTGCCTGACTGACTGACTGTCTGCCTGACTGACTGATTGTCTACCTGACTGACTGATTGTCTACCTGCCTGACTGACTGGTTGCCTACCTGCCTGACTGACTGGTTGCCTACCTGACTGACTGAGTGCCTACCTGCCTGACTGACTGAGTGCCTACCTGCCTGACTGACTGGTTGCCTACCTGACTGACTGATTGTCTACCTGCCTGACTGACTGGTTGCCTACCTGACTGACTGATTATCTGCCTGACTGACTGATTGCCTACCTGCCTGACTGACTGGTTGCCTACCTAACTGACTGATTGTCTACCTGACTGACTGATTGTCTGCCTGACTGACTGACTGATTGTCTACCTGACTGACTGATTGTCTGCCTGACTGACTGATTGTCTGCCTGACTGACTGATTGTCTGCCTGACTGACTGATTGTCTACCTGACTGACTGATTGTCTACCTGACTGACTGATTGTCTACCTGACTGACTGATTGCCTACCTATCTGACTGAGTGCCTACCTGCCTGACTGACTGATTGTCTGCCTGACTGACTGATTGTCTACCTGACTGACTGATTGCCTGCCTGACTGACTGATTGTCTACCTGACTGACTGAGTGCCTACCTGCCTGACTGACTGAGTGCCTACCTGACTGACTGATTGCCTACCTGCCTGACTGACTGATTGTCTACCTGACTGACTGACTGTCTGCCTGACTGACTGAGTGCCTACCTGACTGACTGATTGCCTACCTGACTGACTGATTGTCTGCCTGACTGACTGATTGCCTACCTGACTGACTGATTGTCTACCTGACTGACTGATTGTCTACCTACCTGACTAATTGTCTGCCTGACTGACTGATTGCCTGCCTGACTGACTGATTGTCTGCCTGACTGACTGATTGTCTACCTGACTGACTGATTGTCTACCTGACTGACTGATTGTCTACCTGACTGACTGATTGCCTACCTACCTGACTGATTGCCTACCTGACTGATTGGCTGATTGACTTCCTTCTTGCCTGCCTGCCTGTCTCTCCCCTGCAGTTACATCTCTCCTGAAGATGGAGAATGCAGTGTTTGCTGTGACACTTAGAGGCTCTTCTGCACCCACTGGGCATGATGGGGTGGAGTGGAACAGCAACCCTGGCAATTTAAGTTGTTGAGTTTCCTTTAAAGTTTGCTTTGTTTTCATTACAATGGCTTGTCGTGCCCCTTTCAAATGGAACACTTAATTGGTTACAGGTGCTACAAAAGAGGTATTACTCAGAACAAACTGAAACTGTTGGGAGGTGGGCGTTTGTCTTTGTGACTGAGTAAAGATTAGGCTAGAGTTCTGTTCTTTACTCCTTGTCCACCTGGAATAGAATATTCACTCCTGTTACGACATCCTGGGCTAGGGCACGGCTAATTCCAGCCCCACCTGACCTAAAGTTACAACTTAAGTGAATTAACCAAGCATTCTTCGAAAATACCCAAACTCTAGGCCCTTGACGGGCCAATAATTACAGTCACCAGGTTTGTAAATGTAAACACAATTACTGTTTATTTATAACAAGAACTAAAATGAAATATGCAACAAATACAGCTGGTTAACTATTGCCTCATTCCCCACTTTAACTTGCTCACACCCTTTGCACACACACATACAATACAGCCAAACATATAGGGGAGGAGTAAAAACCATAGGAATCAAAAGGAAGAAGGGTCTATGTTTCAGATGCTTGTTTATAGCATCTTACGCCTCTTCAAACGTTTTCAGGTTTTTACTGTAGATTCATCCAGGTATTTGTAGTTCCAGAAATACTACACTCACAGTCTTTCTGGAGAGAGAGAGCAGGTCTTTGTCTTTGTTTGCTGCCTGTAATAGTCTTCCATGTATATTAATTCATTCAGGTTCTCTGCAGCTTCGGAAATATAGCTGTTATGCAGCTTTCCTGGGGGAAAACACAGAGAGTGAGCAAATCTTTGTCTTTGTGTGTCCAGGACTCAACTGCTCCTTGAGATCTCTAAGAATCATCCCACTGGGGTAGGATCCAATCACCACCTGTTACCGAGCAGAGTACAGCTTTTTTGCCAATTCATTGGCCACCAGCCAACCAATCGAACCGAGTATCAACCCATCTCTCTCCGTGCCAAAATGTCTTAGATCTCCTATAAAACTAGCAGTGTTCTCTCTTGTAACCTCTGAATTCCTCACTCCTCTCTGCTGCTTGACTTAAAGATACATGTCCATTAATCATCCATGGATCAAAAAATAATAACGGCAAAATAAAAGAAAGGGGAAATAAGGAAATAAACAGGGAGGACCCTAAAATTCCCTTATTTTTGATTAATTCTGGTGATGTGGGCATTGCTGGCTGGGCAGCATTTGTTGCCCATTCCTAATTTCCCTTGGAAGGTGGTGGTGAGCTGCCTTCTTGAACCACTGCAGTCCATGAGGTGTAGGTACACCCATTGTATTATTAGGGAGAGAGTTCCAGGATTTTTATCCAGCGACAATGATTGGATAATGATATATTTCCAAGTCAGGATGGTGTGTGGCTTGGAGGGGAACCTGGAGGTGATGGTGCTCCCATTCACCAGCTACTCTCATATGTCTTGATGGATTTTCCTGGATTTAGTGGATAAAATCAGACCCTCACAAATCCCACTGACCCGTAGAGGGAAGTAGGTCCTGCTGTTCAGTGGACCATTCCTCGCAATTTTGGGAATGGATACCTTCTCTAAGTATCTGAGCAGATGTTTAAAATCCAGGTTTCTGGGCGTTTTCAAGTTAGGGAGCTGGGCAGAGCACATCGGAAGAGAAAAAGCCAAAGGGAGAGATGGTGGAATGAGAGAATTCTGAACCAACATGAGACTTTGATGTCAATCTATGGAAGGCTTTGCCTGAGAGACAACAGACCTGAAACAATGTCTAGGATCCTCAAAATTTGCCTGAAATTCCTCACTGCGGTTCGCTTGGGAGTCGTGGGGTAATGTTAACCTAATCCATTTAGAAAACTGACGAGATTGTTTTTCTTTTACAATTTATTCTTTCATGGGATGTGGGTATTGCCCATTACTAATTACTATTAAACTGAGTGGCCTGTTGGAACATTTCAGAGGGTAGTTAAGAGTCAACCAGATTTATGTGCGTCTGGAGTCACATGTAGGCCAGACAGGTAAGGATTGCAGATTTCTGCCCCTGTAGGGTATTGTGAATCAGATGATTTTACAACAATCAATGATCATTCAATGGTCAGCATTACTGTTCCAATTAAATTCCAGATTTTATTAGCCCCTGTAGTGGGATTTGAACCTGTGTTCCCAGAAAAAGAACAATGGGCGGCACGGTAGCACAGTGGTTAATGTTGTTGCTTCACAGCTCCAGGGCACCAGGTTTGATTCCTGGCTTGGGTCACTGTCTGTGTGGAGACGGCACTATCTCCCTGTGTCTGCGTCGGTTTCCTCCGGGTGCTCCAGTTTCCTCCTACAGTCCAAAGATGTGCAGGTTAGGTGGATGGGTCATGCTAAATTGCCCCTTAGTGTCCAGAAAGTTTAGGTGGGGTGACTGGGTTACGGGGATAGGGTAGAGGTGCGGGCTGAAGTAGGGCGTTCTTGCCAATGGCTGGTGCAGACTCGATGGGCCAAACAGCCTCCTGCTACACTGTAAATTCTATGTAAAATTCTATGTAAGAGCCTGGGCCTCTGGATTAGTAGTCCCGTGACATTACCACCATGCCACTATCTACCTTTTATACCCATTTACTAATTTTACACCCATCCGATTAAGCTAATGCAGTGTAAGATTGTAAAACGTCTTCCCTCTGAAAGAGCACTCCGCCCAAGTCCACGTTTCCGTCCTATCTCAATAACCCGTTCACCTAACCTACATGTCTTTGGACACTAAGGGGCATGGTCAATCCACATAACCTGCACATCTTTGGACTGTGGGAGGAAACAGGAGCACCAAGACAGAGGGAGAATGTGCAACCTCCACACAATCAGCCAAGGCCAGAATTGAACCCGGATATCTGGCGCTGTGAGGCAGCAGTGCTAACCATTGTGCCACCAAGCCGCCAGTTGCAGTAGTTGCTGGGTTTATCCTTGCAACCTTTTTTGGAAAGGGGTGTAAAATCTTCAAATCTCCAGGCCCCTGGCACAACCTCCATATCTGAAGAAGATGAGAATGTTATGGCCAGTGCCTCTACAATTTCCACCCTTCCATCTATCAGTACCCTCATACACGTTCCACCTGGTCTGGGTGACTGATCAACTTTATGGCAGTCTTTCGAATACCTCTTTTTTTATCAAAGGTTAGCCGTCCAGTATCTCAATTAGATCTTCTTTTATACCTTCGTAAAGACAGGTGCAATTACTCATTTAGTACCTCAGCCATGCCCACTGCTTCAATGCATATTTGACTTTTACAGTGACGAATTGGGCCCACCTTTCCCCTAACTGTCCTTTTACAATTTCAACACATCGGGGCGGGATTCTCCGATCCTGGGGCTAAGTGTTGACGCTGTCGTAAACGCCAGAGCATCCCCAGGATCAGCGATCCTGCGTTGCACAGGGGGGCCAGCAAGGCACTGGAGCACTTCACGCAGCTCCAGCTGCCGATCCGGGCGCCAGCACGCCGGTGTGAATTCGCGGATGCGCGCCGCGGCCGGCGGGAGGGCGGAGAATCCCACCCCAGGTGTCAGTGCCTTAAGACGAGAAGAATGAAAGGGGAAAATTAGAACATGTTTTTAAAATATATTTTTATTCTACGTTCTCAACATTTTTACATTTTTACACAAACAAAACCCAATGTCTCCCCACCACCCATCCCTCCCCCCCTCACCCCTTGGAAACAATCGGGTCTCCAAAATGCAAAATCAACATCCTCTAATGGAACCGCTCCTCCACCCCTCTCAGTGCGAATTTTACATTTCCAAGGCCAGAAAACCAACAGGTACTCTAACCACGCCACAACGCTAGGAGGAGAAGCCGATCTCCACCCCAACAGGACCTGCCTGATCAATGAGGCGAACGCTAAGACCTCCGCCCCTGCTCTGACACCCACATATATGGGGAAAAGGCAGGAGAATGGGGATGAGAAAAATATCAGCCATGTATGAATGGCGGAGTAGACTCAAAGGGCCGAGTGGCCTAATTCTGCTCGTACGGTCTTATATAGCTTCTCGGGGATCCGGCTCCAGACCCACATGCAGAATTACGGACATGGTGCTGACAATTGACCCCCGATACTCCTCCAACTTCAGACAGGACCAGAACATATGGCCATGGTTGGCTGGGCCACTCCCACACCGCTCACAACTATCCTCCACTCCCTCAAACAGCTGGCTCTTCCTCACCCTCGTCAAGTGCGCTCTATACACCACTTTTAGCTGAATCAACCCCAGCCTCACATACGAGGACGAGGCTTTAACTCCTTCTGCTCCTCCATAATCCTACCATAAATCGCTGAGACAACCCCACTCTCCGGGCCCCCCACAGACAGTACCCCCTCCAGCAAGAAGGAGGGCAGCGCCATTGGGAAATTCGGAAAAGTCTTCTTGCGAAATTACACGCCTGCGAATACCTAAAGCCCTCCTCAAGCTGCAGCCCATACTTCATCCCCAGCTCCTCCAAACTTACGAATCTCCCCTCTAGAATCAAATCCTTCATCTCTTTCACCCCTTTCTCCTCCCACCCCCGGAACCTCGCATCCATCCTCCCCGGCTCAAACCCATGTTTCCCTCTTAATGGCATCACCCTCAGCCCCGTCCTTAAGTGCTGTCAAAATTTCCCCCAAATCCTCAGCACGGCTACCACTACTGGATTCCCAAAATATTTCCCTGGGGCTGGCGGCAGCGACGTCATTGCCAGCGCCCACAATCCTGACCCCTTACAGGACCCCAACTCCTTACTCCAGCCCCACACTTTCTCTGCATTCGCCGCCCAGTAATAGTACAATAGATTCGGAAGAGCCAAGTCCCCGACTGCTGCCCCCTTTGGAGCACCACCTTCCTTAACCTCACCACCTTCCATACTCACATAAATGATAAAAACCAGCCTATCCACCCCTCGGAAAAATGGCTTTGGAAAAAAGACTGGCAGACACTGGAATAGAAACAAAAACTGTGTCAAAATATTCATCTTGACTGCCTGTACCTGAGCAGCCAACGACAAAGGGGAGACTACCCCACCTCCCCAGACCCTCCTTCACCTTCCATACCAGGGTCATGAAATTCAGCTTCCAGAGTCGCAGCCAGTCCTGCGCTACCTGCACCCCCAAGTTCCTAAAGTGAGCTGTTTCCACTCTAAAAGGCAACCCCTCCAATCCCATCCCTGCACACGAAGGAAACACAACAAAACACTCGCTCTTCCCTAAATTCAATTTATACCATCGCAAATGTCCCTAACAACCCCATTACGTCCCTCACAGAAGAGCCCAGGTACGTGTTGTAGAGCAGCAAATCACCTGCGTACAGAGATACCCTGTGCTCCAACCACACCCTCCATAAACCCAAGCCCCTCAGTGCAATCGTCAAGGGCTCAATCGCCAACGCTAACAGGGTACCCCTGCGTCGTTCCTCTGAATGGTGGGAAGTCCTCCAACTGCATCTCATTCATCTGCACACAAGCTGTCCTATCCTTATATAGCAGTTGTACCCAAGCCGCAAACCTAGGCCCAATCCCAAACTTCTCCACTCCCAGGAACAGATACCTCCAGTCCGCTCTGTCGAATGCTTTCTCCACGCCACCACCACCTCTAACTCCCTCCCCTCTGCACCACAGAGAAAGCACCACATTCGGCAGATCCATGTTCGACCCAACTGCCTGCCCTTGACAAACCCCGTCTGATCCGCACCCACCACCTTCGGAAGATACCTCTCCAGCCTCACTGCCAGTACCTTAGCCAATACCTTGGCATCCACATTCAGCAGAGAAATGGATCTGTACGACCCACACTCCACCTGGTCCTTATCCTTTTTCAGTAATAGTGAGATAGATGCCTGCCTCATAGTCTTTGGTAACCACACCCCCACCCCTACCACGCCCCCCTCCCCCACACCCTCCACCACACCATTGCATCCTCAAACATTTCCAACATCAGTGGCACCAATTTGTCCTTAAATTTTTTATAGAACTCCCCTGGGAATCTATCCGGCCCCGGCACTTTACCCGACTGCAGCTTCCCTATCGCTACCTTCACTTCCTCCAGACCGAATGGCTCCTCAAATCCAGCCCTTTCCACCTCTCCCACCTCCAGCAACTCCAGCCGCTCCAAAATCTCCCTTATCCACGACTCATCCTCCGGCGGCTCCAACTTATATAACCCCCGATAAAAGTCCTCAAACACCCTTTTCACCTGCTTCAGAGCCACCACCACTGCTCCTGTCCCATCCCTAATCCGCACCATCTCCCTCACTGCTGCTGGCGACGGAGCTGGCCCACCAACAGGCCTTCTTACCATACTCATACACAACCCTCCACGCTCACCTCAACTTCCCAACTGCCCTGTCAATAGACAGAACGCCAAACTTCACCTGCAACTCCTTCCTCCTCACCAACTGCCCCATCACTGGATCTCCCGCATATCTTCCATCCGCCTCCAAAATCTCCTCTCTCAGCTGCTGCTCCTCTCGCGTCTCCCTATCTACCTTCGCCTGCGATGACCCCACTCCCCCCTCACTACCACCTTTAATGCCTCCCAAACCCCCGATGCTGAGACCTCCCCATTTTGGTTACACTCCTTCAACACCCTCCCCACCTTATTGCAAATGTTTGGCCCACATCCAACCTCCATGCCCCCCCCCAGCAACCCTTCCATCACTTCCTCTTGAAAATACCTCACCCAGCACCGATCTCATCCTCCCATCATTCACACCTCCCAGGCCCATCAAAACCTGCCCGTACATGTTCCAACAGCCACGGCCCCTCCCCTCACCTCGCTCCCGTTCACTAGCAAACATAGCATTTGCTAGCGTGATGGCCCCTGCCAGAGCCTCCTCCCCATAACAAAAACAAAACCACATCAACCCTAATGCCCCCCTCACTCCTCCAACCCCATAACATCCAATCCCCTGCCAAAAAATAGGTATTTGTGACACCCATAGAAGAAGAAAAAAACAGCTCAGAAAATACAAAGAGAAAAAAAAGAGAGGAGAAATACAAAAACAAAAACAAAAACTCAACCAGAATCTGCCAAAAGTCCAAATTCAGGCCGATCCCAAGCCTTCTGCCTTTACAAACGCCTCCGCCGCTGTCTCAAAATAATAGTCTCTGCCATTGAACGTGATCCTCAGCTTCACCAGATGGACCTCACCAAACCGAACGTTGCGTTTATACAATGCTGCCTTAGCCCGTCCAAAGGCTGCTTGCCTCCTTGCCAGCTCCGTCATCAAATCCTGGTATATACATACATCCTTGCCTTCCCACGCCATCTTGTGCCTATATTTTGCCCAACTCAGCTCTCTCTCCTTCACCTGGAAATTATTGAAGCAGACGATCACCGCCCTTCGTGGCTCATTCATCTCGGTTTGGGCAGGAGCAACCAGTCGGCCAAGTCCAACTCGTACTGGGGGAGCTCCTCCCCCTCTCCCATCAGCTTTGCCATCAAACACGTGAAGTATTCTGTCGGCCTCTGGCCCTCCACCCCTTCGGGCACACCCACGATCCTCAGCTTATGCCTTTGTGACCTGTTCTCCGGGTCTTCAACCTTGGCTCTCAGCCCTCCGTTGATCTCCGCCACCCTCCATAGCTCCTCATCCACCGAGGTGAAATGGTCACTATGCCATGACAAGGCCTCACCCATCCCTTTCATTTTCTCCCCCTGCTCCCGCACCATCATTGATGTTCTCACCAACTACTCTCTCATCGGGGCAAGGGTCTCTCCCACCCACGCTCCGACGAAGCCATCATCCCCATCTGATGCTTTTCGAAATGCTTTAACAACAGCCATTTGAACTCCCCAGCCATCACCTCCATTACCTTCTCCACTGTAATTGGCATGGCCCCACCTGATGGACTCTCTCCCGCCATCTTTCCTCCTGTTGCACACCTCGACGTAGTCTGTGGCAGACCTTCGCCCACTGATTTCTTCCCAAGACTCTTCTTGCCGGCTTTTGCCATTCTACAAGTGCCCTAAGACTCCCCATAACCCCTCACGAACAGATCTTCACCGAAAACTGGGCTAAAAAGGCCATAAAAGACAGCTCTGGCAGGAGACATCAAACATGGACCTTCACATACATGCCACAACCGGAAGTCCCCCAGAATTTTTGTTTGTTCTGTTTTTAGTCTTTGGTAATTTTTTTCCCTTATCTCTTGAAGATGCTGCCTGTTACCTGTCTGGTTTGTGGAGGCAAAAGCTCTTCAATTGATTTCCCAACAGTCCATTTAACTTTTAATCCTGAATTCTGAACTTCTATCTGCACGGTGAGGGAATTGCTGAAAAACTGCAATCCCGGAATAAAGTACTAATGGAATTCGCAGGCTAAACCACATTGGCACTGTGTCACTTGTCACTGTGTGATCTGTAGCACCTTGTGAATTACCTCAAGGTTTACAAGGACAACGGAATAATTTGATGGTTCATCTAACTTTCTCTTCCACTTCAGTATTGCCTAGAGAGCTTCACCGAATCCAGATCACCTGAATGGAAAAGTGAACCTTATCAAAGTGAGTATGTTACATTTAGGGAAACTTAACTCATTATTGGAAATTTATGTGAAAGCCCAGTGTTCTCTTTCAAAGGCCATTTGCAATTCCACAGATGGTTCAACAAATTATGGACAAAGTGTGCAATGGGCTTGGTCCAATTCAGGAGGGGACGTGAATCCATCCTCACCCATCATCTTGCAATCCACAGGGCATGTTCTGCAAGATGGTGGGTGATGGTGGATTCACATCCCCTCCTGAATTGGACCAAGCCATTGCACACTTTGGGCGAGGCCTCATGAGCTTTAAAGAAAAGGAAAGGGGGCATCTCGGTGGCACAGTGGTTAACACTGCTGCCTCATGGCGCCGAGGTTCCAGGTTCGATCCCTGCTCTGCGTCACTGTCCGTGTGGTGTTTGCACATTTTCCCTGTGTTTGCATGGGTTTCGTTCCCACCACCCAAAAGATTCTCAGGGTAGATGGAGTGGCCAAGCTAAATTCCCCCTTAATTGGAAAAAATGAATTAGGTACTGAAAATATTTTTTCAAAAAGAAAAGGAAAGGGTTTTACGATGGGCAAAGGAGCACGGTGACTTTAAATGGGATGGCCACTCCATCAGCTTCTATCAGGATATGGGTGCGGTGTTACCTAAGAAAAGGGCCATGTTCAATGGAGTTAAGGCCGCCGTGGAGTCCAGTTCTATTAGGTCTACTCAGCTTGTCTCAGAGTAACTTTTGAGGGAAAAGACTATTTCTTTGACGTGCTGGGAGAAGCAGACTCTTTTGTTGAAAGACACAAGTTGGGCAGGTTGTAATTGGTTTTTCAGTCCTGTCGATGGGCATGTTGTATTGTGCCATTGTTGGTGTTTCATGTTTGCTCTCGTTTTTTCTTGTTGGGGGTGAGTCCGTCTGGTTCTTGATTAGAATTGAGGTTTTACACAGGTCGCGATCTAACGGCCACACTGCACCCGAAAAACAACGCGCTGCGGCGCAAGGTGGCCGGTAAATGACGGGATACCCTACTCCTGGGATCTACTCGGTTCACACGCCTCGCGAGATCTAATTCAATCTCACGAAGTGAAGCCAGCCCATTGTGGACTTTTTGGCAAATCTGCATATTGGAGCGAGACAGCTAGTCTCACTTTAATATGCAGTTCCCTGAGGTAACCAAGGCATTGGGATCTATCCTCTTCACCTTGGAGACCTCGGGCAAATGCCATTTAGTACTGGTCTCCATAAACAGGGACCAGATGGAACGGCATTTGTGGGGGTCCTACTGGCTGACTGCCACCTGCAGGAAAACCAGGGGGTGGGCAAGGGGACATGGAAGCTGAATGTGAAACTGTTGACTCCAGAGAACTTTGAGGATCTTAAAAGGGATTACAAAGGTTGGAGAACCGTGAAACCCCTCTTTGAGTCTCCATATCTCTGGTGGGAAACAATCAAGGGGAACATCAAAAGGTTTTTCATCCTCAAAGACGTTCAAAAGGTGAGAGAGAGACGACGGACCATGTCCAGGCTCCAGAAAAGTATGCAGAATTTGCTCCAGCTGCAGTCGATGGGGGTTGATGTCAAGGAGGATCTCCAAGAGGTGAAGAGCCAGCAAGCCTCGCTCTATACCTCGGAGGCCTCCAAGGTTATCTTCCGTTCCAGAGTCTGCTCCGTGGAGCAGGATGAAAAGTGCTCACGCTTCTTCCAAAAGGTGCACAGAGAGACCTCTGTGATCAGCAGCCTGAAGGAAGAAGATGGCTCTGTAAAGTCATTGCAGTCTGACATTCTAAGGATCAGCAAATTTGTTTACGCTGGACTGTATGATCTGAAGCCAACAGATAGCATGGTTTCCCAGACCTTCCTGTTGTCTATCACGGAGGTCCTAGGCACAGCGAGCGGGAAAACCTGGACAAACCGCTAACTCTGGATGAGCTGACAAAGGCCATCAAGTCCTTTGAGACGAGTAAAACTCCCGGAAGCGACGGCTTACCGGCTGAGTTGTATTCGGCTCTGTGGGACTGGATGGGCCCAGACCTGTTGGAAGTGTACGAGAGTAGGCTTCTGGATGGCAGCATGTCAGAATTCATGAGGAAAGGCATCATCACCCTCATCTACAAGCAGATGGGGGAAAGGGAAGAAATTCGAAATTTGCGACCCATTTCACTGTTGAATGTGGATTATAAAATTCTAGCCAAGGTCATCGCCAGTCGGATCAAGTCTTCTCTGGAGTCGGTGATCCACCCTGACCAGACCTGTGCTGTACACGGCAGGAAGATCTCTGATAGCCTCGTGCTACTCAGGGATACGATCGCCTACGTGCAGTACAGGAGGGTGGACACCTGCCTCATCAGCCTTGACCAGGAGAAGGCTTTTGACAGAATATCGCACACCTACATGATGGATGTGCTCTCCAAAATGGGGTTTGGAGAGGGAATTCGCATTTGGATCAAACTGCTCTACACAAACATCTATAGCGCAGTCTCAATCAATTTGTGGGAATCAGAAGAGTTCCAGATCAAATCTGGAGTCAGGCAGGGCTGCCCCCTCTCCTCTGCCCTGTTTGTGTGCTGCATAGAACCTTTTGCCGAGTCCATCAGGAAGGATCCGGGTATAAGAGGAGTGACAATCCCAGGCAGCGGAGGCACGCAAGTCAAGACCTCCCTGTACATGGACAACGTTGTCATCTTCTGTTCAGATCCCATGTCGGTACGCAGGCTCTTGGACACCTGCGACCAGTTTGAACTGTGGCAAGAGCGAGACCATGTTCTTTGGTAACTGGGCCGACCGGTCCTTTGTCCCCTTTACCGTCAGGTCAGATTACCTGAAGGTGCTGGGGATATGGTTCGGAGTTGCTGGGGCGTGCACCAAAAACTGGGAGGAGCGCATCGCCAAGGTAAGACAGAAACTGGGCTGGTGGGAGCAACGCTCCCTCTCCATTGCGGGCAAAACTCTGGTCATCAGGTGTGAGGTACTCTCGGTGTTACTGCAATTCGCGCAGGTCTGGCCCATTACCCGACCCTACGCCGCAGCAGTCACCCGGGCCATATTCAAATTCATCTGGAGATCCAAGATGGACCGTGTCCGAAGGGACACCATGTACAAATCTCTGGATAAGGGAGGGAGAAACGTACCCAACGTCTCCCTCATCTTGATGGCCATCTTTGTGTGCAGCTGCATCAAGCTGTGCGTGGACCCCCAGTATGCAAACACCAAGTGTCACTACATACTAAGGTTCTACCTGTCCCCGGTGTTACGAAGGATGGGCCTGGCCTCATTGCCGCGGAACGCTCCAAGTAGTTGGACCGTGCCATATCACCTGTACCTCGTGTAAAAACTTTTTCAGAAAAACACCTTTTTTTTTTTTTTTTCCCTCTCTCTCTCTATTCCTCCCTCCCTCTATCCATCCCCTATCCCTCCCTCTATCTTTCCCTCTCTCTCTATCCCTCCCTCTATCTCTCTATCCCTCCATCCCTCCCTCTCTCTATTCCTCTCTCTGTCTCCCTCTCCCTCCATCCCTCCATCTCTCTCTCTCCCTCCATCCCCCCATCTCTCTCTCTCTCCCTCCATCCCTCCCTCTCTCTCTCCCTCCATCCCTCCCTCTCTCTCTGTCTCCCTCTCCCTCCATCCCTCCCTCTCTCTCTATCCCTCCCTCTATCTCTCTATCCCTCCATCTATCCCTCGATCCCTCCCTCTCTCTATTCCTCTCTCTCTGTCTCTCTCTCTCCCTCCATCCCTCTCTTTCCCTCCATCCCCCTCCATCTCTCTCTCCCTCCATCCCTCCCTCTCTCTCCCTCCATCCCTCTCTCTCTCCCTCCATCCCTCTCTCTCTCTCTCCCTCCATCCATCTCTCCCTCCATCTCTCTTTCTCTCCATCCCTCCCTCTCTATTCCTCTCTCTCTATCCCTCCCTCCCTCTCTCCATCCCTCCCTCCCTCTCTCCATCCCTCCCTCTATCCCTCCCTCTCTCCCTCTCTCCCTCCCTCCCTCCCTCTCTCCATCCCTCCCTCCCTCCCTCTCTCCATCCCTCCTTCCCTCTCTCCATCCCTCCCTCCCTCTCTCCATCCCTCCCTCCCTCCCTCTCTCCCTCCCTCCCTCCCTCTCTCCCTCCCTCTCTCTCTCCCTCCCTCCCTCTCTCTCTCCATCCCTCCCTCCCTCCCTCTCTCTCTCCATCCCTCCCTCCCTCCCTCTCTCTCTCTCCATCCCTCCCTCTCTCTCTCCATCCCTCCCTCTCTCTCTCTCCATCCCTCCCTCTCTCCATCCCTCCCTCTCTCTCTCCATCCCTCCCTCCCTCCCTCCCTCTCTCTCTCCATCCCTCCCTCTCTCTCTCCATCCCTCCCTCCCCCTCTCTCTCCATCCCTCCCTCCCTCCCTCCCTCTCTCTCTCCATCCCTCCCTCCCTCCCTCCCTCTCTCTCTCTCTCCATCCCTCCCTCTCTCTCTCCATCCCTCCCTCCCTCTTTCCCTCTCTCTCTCTCTCTCCCTCTCCATCCCTCCCTCTCTCTATTCCTCTCTCTCTCTCTATCCCCAGAAAAACACCTTTGACCACAAAGCAATGAAGCAGTAGTCAGCACGTAATGTCCTCGAGGCCCTCAGGGAAAAGGAGGCTGTGGAGGATGTTGGATGGTTCCCTGAGCAGACTGTCAGAGTCATCTAGCAGAACGCCTCATCACCAGAACTTTCAAACAAGCACCAAGACCTAGCTTGGCTGGTGGTGAGAAAGGCCCTCCCCGTCAGAGTCTTCATGTACACCCAAAGTCTCAGCACCGTTGCACGCTGCCTTCGGAGTGGCTGCAGGGCAGATGAGACGGTGGCCCACCTCCTTGTGGAATGTGCCTTTGCAAAGAAGGTCTGGAGAGAGATGCAGTGGTTCATCCCGAGCAGCTCTATGACATACCGCCATCTGTGCTCTCCGGACTGTTTACAGAGGCACACCGAGACAAACATCAACTGCTGCTGGAGGGTCATCAACTCGGTGAAAGACGCTCTTTGGTCTGCCCGAAACTTGCTGATCTTCCAGTGCAAAGAACTGTCCTCGACCAAGTGTTGCAGACTGGCACATTCTAAGGTCCAGGATTACGTGCTCAGGGACGCACTCAAGCTTGGGGCAGTTGCCGCCAAGGCGCAATGGGGAAAGGCCACTGTGTAAAGTCTACCAACAAATGTACACCGAGGGGCTGGTAACAGTGTAAAACCCCTCGGTCTGGGTCATTAACACTCCAGTGTACAAAAGTATTGAAAGAAACATGATGACGTAAATACTTATGAAAGAATTGTAAACAGGGAAACGTGTGGAATGTCATCCCAATTGAATGCAAGAAAGTCAAGTGAATAGTAACTTTGATGGAAATGTACAGTCACAACAATTCAAAATGTCCTGTAATGTTTATTAGAGATTTAATGAATAAAGTATTTTTTTTTAAATTGTGGGGGTTTCCCAGGGGATTGGAAGCCTCTACGTACTTGCCCTCTGGGCGGGGTGGTAACCTGGCACTGCTGATGCCACCTGGACAGACTGGCACTGCCGGCCTGGCACCCTAGAGGTGCCACCTGTGTGCCAGCCTGGCACTGCCAAGGTGGCCGGGTGGCACTGTCAGCTGGCAGGTGCACTGCCAGGGTTCCAGGCTGTCACTGCCAAGATGCCAAGCTGGCATTTTTTGTACGGCGGAGGTACTCTGAGTGGGTGAGGGGAGCCCAAGGACCCTCTTATGGTGAGTTGGGGCTTGAGGGAGGGCGCATGCTGATCTCTCCCTGCACTAAGGAGTTCAGCGAGTGGGGCTCCTCAGTGCACAAAATGGGACTAAGTGCAGCCTTTGCCATGCGTTAAGTGGGGTTTTTGTATTTTGTTGTTTATATCTATTTTTTTCTTTCTCCAGTAGGGAGCATCCCCTGCTAACTAAGGAGTTAGTTCACGGAACAGGTTTTGGAGGGTTGCTGAAGCTCATTATAGCAGTTTTGCTTAGATAATGAGCTTACAGTTCTTGTTCTGTTTGGGTTTGTAGACATAGGCATTAGTATGTGGGTAAGTTGTTGTTTGTCTCACTTCTATTTGTATTTGTACTTGGGTATGGTTGTAATCAATGACATTGGGGGAAAGGGAGAGTATTTGAGTGGGGGTATTTTGCTGACTGTTGATTTATTTTGTTCAGTCTTTTTACATAGAATAAGGGCAGCACGGTAGCATTGTGGATAGCACAATTGCTTCACAGCTCCAGGGTCCCAAGTTCGATTTCGACTTGGGTCACTGTCTGTGTGGAGTCTGCACATCCTCCCCGTGTCTGCGTGGGTTTTCTCCGGGTGCTCCGGTTTCCTCCTACAGTCCAAAGATGTGCAGGTGGGGTGGATTGGCCATGGAAAATTGCCCTTAGTGTCCAAAATTCTATGATTAACCTAGGACAAAAATTCGGCACAACATCGTGGGCCGAAGGGCCTGTTCTGTGCTGTATTTCTCTATCAATATAGAATCATAGAATTCACATAGATTTCACAGTGCAGTAGGAGGCCATTCAGCCCATCAAATCTGCCCCGGCCTTTGGTAAGAGCACGTTACTTAAGCCCCACACCACCACCCTATCCCCTTTATCCCCGTAACCCAACCTAACCTTTTTGGACACTAAGGGCAATTTAGCATGGCCAATCCACCTAACCTGCACATCTTTGGACTGTGGGAGGAAACCGGAGCACCCGGAGGAAACCCACGCAGACTCGGGGAGAAAGTGCAGCCTCCGCACAGAGAGTGACCCAGGCCGGGATTCGGACCTGGGTCCCTGGAGCTGCGAAGCAACTGTGCTAACCACTATGATACCGTGCTGCCCATAGAAGCGCCATTCCCTGACCGGGAATCTAACCCAGGCCGCGGCGGTGAGAGCGCTGAATCCTAACCAATAGACCACCAGGGAAACTTGGTTTGGTGGCCACCTTGGGTGGATCTTTTTGCTTTATCTTTTAAGTATACCTTGGTTAATCTCTCGGTGGAAATAGCTGACTCTGGATTGAGGGGGGATGGGATACCTCCAATTCATTTGGTCACCTGGAACGTTAGGGGCTTGAAATGGCCCAGTGAAAAGATCAAGGGCATTTTCTCAACTCAAGAGTTTAAACTCTGATGTTAAGGGCAGCACGGTGGCACAATGGCTAGCACCGCTGCCTCACAGTTCCAGGGACCCGGGTTCAAGTCCGGCCTTGGGTGACTGTCTGTGTGGATTTTGCACTTTCTCCCTGAGTCTGTATGGGTTTCCTCCGGAGGTCCCGGTTTCCCCCACAGTCCATAGATGTGCAGGCTAGGTGGATTGGCCACGCTAAATTGCCCTTAGTGTCTAAAGATTAGATGGGGTTACAGGGATAGGGCGGGGAGTGGGTCTAGGTAGGGTACTCTTTCAGAGGATCATTGTCGACTCAATGGGCCGAATGGCCTCCTTAAGCACTGGAGTGATTCTATGAAACTCCGATGTGTTGTTTTTGCAAGAGACCCATTTGTGGGTCAGAGATCGAATAAGATTGCACGTGGGGTGGGTAGGGCAAGTTTTTCATTTGGATTTCGATGGCAGGGCCAAGGGTGCAACAATTTTAATTATTAAAAATGTTCAGTTTTTTGCCTCTAAGATTATGGCCGACCCCAACATTCGATACATTATTGTCTGTGGCTCCTTTCATGATATGCAAACATGCAGATAATTATATACAGACAGGCAGCTAATTAACACAGAGAACAGGACATGGCCAATGAACAGGCAGGACACTCAGGGGTGGTATCTCACTATAAAAGGAACCAGGCACTCACACTCCATCTCTTTCCACTGATGAACAGATACAGAGTGAGTCAGGGTGTATGTACAGTATCACACCTCTAGCACGTGGCTAAGAGCTAGTCTGGTTCAGTCAGACAGAGTAACCACACTTAGGTTAGCAGAGAGTCGAACTCATAGAGAACTGTGCTAACTGTGCTACAGGTTCAATAAATCAGATTGAACTAACTTCAAGGTCTGGAGTATCTTTTGGTTAAAGCTCCATCCAGTTGCAGCCTGTGTTATCCCAGAGTACATAACACATCATGATACCAGGAGACTGCTTAATCTAGGTGCTTTACCTCAGTCTCGGTTCCCTGGTTGTCATGGTTAACATTTACACTCCCAACTGGGATGATACAAATTTTATTAACTCCCTGCTGGCCTCCTTCCCCAATTTAGACTTGCATCAGCTTATTCTGGTTGGGGACCTGAATTGTGTCTTAGACTTTATTATTGTCACAACTAGGCTTATATTAACGCTACAATGAAGTTACTGTGAAAAGCCCCTAGTCGCCACACTCTGGCGCCTGTTCGGGCAAGCAGAGGGAAAATTCAGAATGTCCAATTCACCTAACAAGAACGTCTTTTGGGACTTGTGGGAGGAAACCGGAGCACCCGGAGGAAACCCACACAAACATGGGAAGAATGTGCAGACTCCATACAGACAGTGACCCAAGGCAGGAACGAACCAGGTCCCTGGCGCTGTGAATAAACAGTGCTAACCACTGTGCTACCGTGCCATCCATAAAGATAACTGGCAGAGGATGGTTTTGATCCATCAAGCTCTAGGTTATGGGCCCGACACACTTCCGCTGCACCACACTGCTCCCTCAAGATTGTTCCAAGCCTAAATCTCTTGCTTCATCAGGGATGGCCAGGGCTTTGACATCTTTCATGGCGCAGATTGGGGGGGGGGGGGGGGGGGGGGGGTAGATCCATGGCGCTTCTAGCACCCAAGTGATGAAGACTTTTGTTTTTTTCACATGACCACCAAGTATATTCGTGTATTGGTTTTTTTTCTTTCAGATAGCTCTCTCCTCCCTTCAATGGTGACGGCTGAGTATTCAGCAATTGTTATTTGGGATCATGGCCAGCACTTTATTAATTTGTTGCTAGAGTCTGGCTTTCCAATTGAATTCTCTAAGACGTTCTTGGAGCACCTTGTGCCTTTAATTCTGGGCATGTTCAATGATTCCCTATCCTGGGGGTCACTGCTCCCGACCCTCATTCAAGCCTCTATCTTTCTGTTTCTTAAGAGGGACAAAGACACGACAAAGTGTGGTTTGTACCATCCTATTTTGCTTCTGAACGTGGACATGTAGCCAAGCTCGTCAAGGTGCTGGTCAAGGGAGCCTTGCCTCCCAATTATGATCTCGGATGATCAAACAGGCTTCGCTGAAGCTACGTCACCTGTTAAATGTTGTTCCTTTCCCCTCCTCAATGCCCGAACCTGAGTTGAAATTATCTCTTGATGCGGAGAAGACATTTGATAGAGTAGAGTGGGAGTATTTATTTGAGATTCTTGGGAGGTTTGTTTTTGGTCACAAATTTATTTCTTGGATCCGTCTGTTGTCCAAGGCCCCCCCCCCCCCCCCCCACTTCCAGTGTTCGTGGGAATGCCTGAACTCTGATTATTATCCTTTGAACAGGGGAACAAGGCAGGGTGTCCACTGTCCCCACACCTGTTGGAATAGAGCTGTTCACGAGAGCACAGATGTCCTCTAGTAAGTGGAGGGGGATTCGTCGGGGAGGGGTGGAGCATCAGGTGTCCTTTTACCCGGGCGACCTACTTCTTTATATCATGGATCTAGCCCCCTCCATAGACGACATAATGAAGTTGTTTAGCACCTTTGGTCCCTTCTCTGGGTACAAATTGAACTTGGGCAAGAGTGAATGTTTCCCGGTTAGCCGCCCCGGGAGGCGAACCCAACTGAGGATGTTGCCTTTTTGCGTTGCTCAAACAGGCTTCCACTGTCTAGGAGTCTAGTTGGCCCACAACTGGGCTTCACTTCATGAGTTAAATTGCACCAGTCTGATTAACAGTATCAAAGCAGACTTACAGAGGTGGAACTACCTCCCCCTATCCTTGGCGGGGAAGGTTCAAACTATTAAAATGAGCGTGCTCCCGAGGTTTTTCTTTTTCTTTCAGGCTCTCCCCATTTTTCTCCTCCAATCCTTTTTTATCAAGGCTGACAAACTGATATCCTCTTTTATTTGGGCGGACTTCTAGAATTTGTGTTGTTCTGCTCCAAAGGGACAGTCGGGGGGCTTGGCTCTCCCCAGTTTATTGTTTTATTTTTTTTTTTTATAAATGTTTTTATTCAGTTTTCGTATTTTATATTGAACAAATTACAAATTGTTAGGAGAGAGAAAAAAAAACAAACAAAAACAAACACGCAAAAATTAACATACATATTTACAGGTAAGCATCTTCGTAGTAGTAACTGCGCCCCCCCCCCCCCCTCCCCCCCTCAACATGTTTATTTAGCTTGGTTTTGGGCCTTAGCTAGCCATCGAACCCCCGTAACGAACCTGTAGCCCCCCCCCCCTCCCGCTACCTTCCCCCGACTATTCTTCCTCTTGTACATTGGCCACAAATAGGTCCCGGAACAGTTGCATGAATGGCTCCCACGTTCTGTGGAAGCCGTCGTCCGACCCTCGGATGGCAAATTTGATTTTCTCCATTTGGAGAGATTCCGAGAGGTCGGACAGCCAGTCCGCAGCTCTGGGCGGTGCTGCTGACCGCCAGCCAAACAGGATTCTACGGCGGGCGATCAGGGAGGCAAAGGCAAGGGCATCCGCCCTCCTCCCCAGGAATAGATCTGGCTGTTCTGAAACCCCGAAGACCGCCACTATCGGGCATGGCTCCACCCTCACTCCCACCACTTTGGACATTACCTCGAAGAAGGCTGTCCAGTACTCCACGAGTCTGGGGCAGGACCAGAACATGTGGGCGTGGTTGGCCGGGCCTCTTTGGCACCGTTCACATCTGTCTTCCACCTCCGGGAAGAACCTACTCATACGGGTTCTTGTTAAGTGGGCTCTATGTACCACTTTTAGTTGCGTCAGGCTGAGCCTTGCGCACGTGGAGGTGGAGTTGACCCTATGCAGTGCTTCGCTCCAGAGTCCCCACCCGATCTCCATCCCCAGGTCGTCCTCCCATTTCCTCCTTGTTGCGTCCAGTACGGTGTCGTCCCTATCTACCAGTCGGTCATACATGTCACTACAGTTCCCTTTCTCTAGGATACTTGCGTCCAGTAGGTCTTCCAGTAGTGTCTGTCGTGGCGGTTGTGGGTACGTCCTTGTCTCCTTTCGTAGGAAGTTTTTGAGCTGCAGGTACCGTAGCTCGTTCCCCCCAGCTAGCTGAAATTTCTCTGTCAGTTCGTCCAGTGTTGCGATCCTGTCGTCCGTGTATAGGTCCCTGACTGTCAGTGTCCCCCCGTCCTGCCTCCACCTTTTGAAGGTGGCGTCGGTCAGTGCTGGTTTGAACCTATGGTTGTTGCAGATGGGAGCCCTGTTCGACATTTTGGTCAGGCCAAGTTGCTGCCGCAGTTGGTTCCAGGATTGGAGGGTGGCTGTCACCACTGGGCTGCTGGAGTGTTTTTTGGGTGGGGATGGGAGTGCTGCCGTGGCGAGGGCCCGGAGGGAGGTTCCCATGCAGGAGGCCTCCTCCGCACGCACCCACTCAGCTTCTGGCTCCTGGATCCATCCCCTTACTCGCTCGGCTGTTGCTGCCCAGTGGTAGAATTGTAGATTCGGGAGGGCTAACCCTCCCCTGGTTTTTGTTTTTTGTAAGACCTTCTTTGGGATCCTAGCATTTTTACCCCCCCATACGAACGCCATGATGAGTTTGTCCAGCGCTTTGAAAAAGGCCTTGGGGATGTAGATCGGAATGGATCTAAACAGGAAGAGGAACCTGGGCAGTACGTTCATTTTGATCGTCTGAACTCTCCCCGCGAGGGAGAGCGGGAGTGTGTTCCATCTTTGCAGGTCCTTTTTAACTTCCTCCGTCAGGCTGGTGAGGTTCCATTTGTGGATCCCTTTCCAGTCATGGGCTATTTGGATCCCCAGGTAGCGGAATTTATGTCGGGCTTGTTTGAACGGCAGCCCCTTTAGTGCTGCCCCCCCCCCCCCCCCCCCCCCCCCCCCCCCTTGCGGGTGTAATGGGAAGATCTCACTTTTGCTCATGTTGAGTTTGTAGCCCGAGAAGGCTCCAAACTCTTTCAGGAGCGCGATGATTCCGTCCATGCTGCTTTGTGGGTCCGAGATATAGAGGAGCAGATCATCCGCATAGAGTGAGACTCTGTGCTCTCTACCTCCCCTTCGGATCCCCCTCCAATTTTTTGCTGCCCTGAGCGCGATTGCTAGCGGTTCGATTGCTAGTGCGAACAGCAGCGGGGACAGTGGGCATCCTTGTCTGGTGCCCCTGTGCAGCTGGAAGTATTGGGAGTTGGTATTGTTGGTCTGTACACTCGCCATGGGAGCGTTGTACAGGAGCTTTACCCAAGCTGTGAACCCTGTTCCAAGCCCGAACCGCTCCAGTACCTCTATGAGGTATATCCATTCGACTCTGTCGAAGGCCTTTTCTGCGTCTAGGGAGACGATCACCTCTTGTGTTCTCTCCCCGGAGGGGGTCATTATCACGTTCAGCAGGCGCCTGATGTTCGCGGTCAGCTGTCTACCTTTGACAAAGCCCGTCTGGTCCTCTGTGACCACCTCAGGTACACAGTCTTCTAGCCTTTTGGCTAGGATTTTGGCCAGTATTTTGGCGTCTGCATTCAGCAGAGATATGGGTCTGTATGACCCACATTCCGTTGGGTCTTTGTCTTTCTTAGGTATCAGCGAGATTGAGGCCTGTGCTAACGTGGGTGGCAACGTGCCCCTAGCTAGCGAGTCTGTGAACATCTCCCGCATGTGCGGGGCCAGCGCTGTCGCAAATTTTTTGTAGAAGTCCGCCGGGAATCCGTCCGGTCCCGGCGCCTTCCCCGCCTGCATGGAGCTAATGCTCTCCATGATCTCTCCCAGTGCTAGTGGTGCTTCCAGATCCCGTTTTCTGCCCTCTCCCACAACTGGTATGTTCAGTCCGTCAAGAAACCGGTTCATCCCAGCCTTCCCCGTTGGGGGCTCTGAGGTGTACAGCTCTTGGTAGAAGGCCTTGAAGGTTTTGTTAATCTTCTCTGGTTCTGTTTCCAACGTGCCTCTGGTATCTCTGATTTGCGCAATTTCTCTGCTGGCTGCCTGCTTTCTCAGCTGGTGGGCCAACAGGCGGCTGGCTTTGTCTCCGTGTTCGTATAGGGCCCCGCGTGCCTGGCGGAGTTGGTGTACTGCTTTCCTGGTGGAGAGCAGGTCAAAGTTCCTTTGTAATTCTTTTCTCTCCGCCAGGAGTTCTACAGTCGGGGCCTCGGAGTATTTATGGTCTACCTCCAGTATGGAGTCGACCAGCTTCTGCCTAGCCACCCTTTCCTCCCTATCTCTTTGCGCTTTGTAGGCTATGATTTCCCCTCTTAGTACGGCCTTAAGCGCTTCCCAGAACGTGGAGGGTGAGACCTCCCCGTTTTGGTTGATCTCAGTGTACTCCGCTATGGCCTGCGCTATCCTTTCGCTGAAGGCCTTGTCAGCTAGTAAGGCACCGTCCAACCTCCATTTGGGGCGCTGGGCCCTTCCCGTCTCTAGCCGCACATCCATGTAGTGTGGAGCGTGGTCTGATATCACAATTGCGGAGTATTCCACCTTGTCTATCTCTGGAAGCACCGTTTTCCCCACCACAAAGAAGTCAATTCTGGTGTACACGTTGTGTACTGGGGAGAAGAAAGAGAATTCTTTCTCCCCCGGGTGGGCGAATCTCCAGGGGTCTACTGCTCCCATCTGCTCCATATAGTGGCTGAGTTCCCTTGCCATGTTTGAGGTTTTCCCCGTTCTGGGGTTTGATCTGTCCGTCGTTGGGTCCTGTACACAGTTGAAGTCCCCCCCCATGATTAGTCGGTGCGTCGCTATGTCCGGGATTTCTGCCATGGTCTTTTGGATGAAGCTCGTGTCGTCCCAGTTGGGCGCGTACACGTTAACTAGAACTACCGGCGCCCCATCCAGGGCCCCGCTGACCATGACATACCGTCCCCCTGGGTCCGTAACCGTCTTTGTCGCCCTAAACATTGTCCTCTTGCCAATCAGGATCGCCACCCCCCTGGCCCTTGCCCCATAACAGGAATGATAGGTTTGTCCCACCCAGCCCTTTCTTACCCGCAGTTGGTCCTGCTCCCTCAAGTGCGTCTCTTGGAGGAAGACTATGTCGGCCCTCATGTTTCTAAGGTGGGTGAGGACTCTAGATCTCTTCACTGGGCCGTTAAGTCCCCTTACGTTCCAGGTGACTATTCTGGTGGGGGGCTTCTGCCCCCTTGCTCCTGTGGGGTTAACCATATTTGTCCGGTGGACGCGCCCCTGCCCTCTGGGGTTTCCCTATGTTAGGGGGCCGTCCAGGATGTCCACTATCACTGCTCTCCCCATGCGGTCGGGTCCCTGCGCTCCGGGGTTCCCCCTTGTCCCGGGGACACCCGCCATGGCCGTCCACTTTGTGTCCGCCACGCGGGTAGTCCCCTGCACTCCGGGGGGCCCCTTCACCCACAGACCGTACTGGGTGGGTGCTTGCAGCAGTTCCCTGTTTCGAGCCCTTGTCTGTGGCACTTTGTGGCCCTATTCCCTTACTGGCCTCTTTTGTCCCTTCGTCCCTGCGTTTCCCCTCCCTGGTCTCTCGCCCCCCGGGTGCCCCCCCCCCCCCCGCTCTATCCCTTTCGGGGATACCCCTGTGTACCCCTCCATTGCCCCTCTCTCCCCCATTCCTGTCCCCATTTGCTCTCCCACCTTTGATGGGTGATCCCCCCCCTCCCCTGCCTGGCGCCTTCCCCCCTGTTGGGGGTGCGCTGCGGCCCTGCTCTGTTGCGCGCCCCCTTCGCTAGCTTTCCTGCTAGCACGGTGGCTCCCCTCTCGGAGGTTGCTGTCCCGCTTCCCCTCTCCCCTCTCCAGTACTCCCGTTCCCTCGTGCCGGGGCCTGGCCTCCCACCTGGAGCGGGCCCTAGGGCATTGGGTTGTTTTCCGTTCTGGGTGTTTCTGCCAGGGGGGAGGGGGCTGGCTTTGCCTCGCCCCTCCCCACCCCCCCGTCGGCATGACGTGTCTCCTTGCCATGGGCCCCTCGTCCCTACTTCCCATGGCGTTTTTCCAGCCCGTGCTCCTCGACGAATCTATTCGCCTCGGCAGGGGCTGTAAAGAAATATTCCTTGTGTTGGTATGTGACCCAGAGTTTTGCTGGGTACAGCATACCAAAACGTACTTTGTTCTTATAGAGAGCTGCTTTCGCTCTGTTGAACTCCGCCCGTCTCTTAGCTATGTCCGCTCCAAAATCCTCGTAGATTCGGATGGCGTGCCCGTCCCAATTGCAGGCTCTATTCTCCTTGGCCCAGCGCAGGATTGTCTCCCTATCCCGGTACCGGTGCAGTCTGGCTATAACTGCTCTCGGTTTTTCCCCTTCCTTGGGCTTCGGGCGCAGTGACCGATGAGCTCTGTCCATTTCCGGTGGGGTGGGAAAAGTTTCCCGCCCCACTAAGGAGCCCAGCATCGCAGCCACGAATGTTGTGGGATTTCTACCCTCTATCCCCTCTGGCAGGCCCACTATCTTGATATTTTGCCTTCTCGAGCTGATCTCCTGGTCGTCTACCCTGCCCTTCAGGCTCCCCTGTGTTGCACTCAGTTTCACCATTCCCCTCTCCAGGGATATGACCCGGTCGCTCGCGTCAGTCGCTGCCTTCTCCAGCTCTTTAATGGTTGCCCCCTGGGCTTCCAGTATCTTCCCTTGGGCTTCCAGTATCTTCCCTTGGGCATCCACTTTCTTCTCCAATCTGGTCAGAACCTGCTGCACCCCTGACATGGCCCTGGTCACTGCTGCCTGTGCTGCGGCCTCTGCGTCTGCTCTTAACTCTGCCTTGAATGCCTGCAGCTGCTCCCTCACCACCTCGGCAAAGGCTTCCTTCCAGTTCACGCCCCCCTCTAACCCCAGGGGAGAGGTTGCCCGCCCGTCCAGCTCTTCTGGATGCGGCGAAGCATCCTTCCCGCCGCTTCGCGTGTTGACTCGTTCGCCCGAGCTGGCTTTCCCTTTGCCCAGTCTACTTCCGGTGCCCCCTTTCTCTTGGCTCCTTTCTGGCACTTTTTTCTCCCCCTTCCCCTTCATCTTTTCTTCTCTCCTTGTTCTTCTTTTTCCCCCTTTTCCGCACCCTATTTTTATTTTATTTATTATTATATATCTATATATGTATATATATATATATATATATATATATTTTTTTTTTTTTAAATTTATTTCCCCTACCCCTTTTCTCTTTACCAGTTTTCTTTTGGGAAGAACAGAAATACAAGTCTCTTTTTTCTTTTTTCCCCACTCAACCAGGAGAGAGAGTCCCTTTGTCTTTGCCACGTGGTGGTCACAGCAGTTGGGGGGGGGGGGGGGGGGGAGGGGCGAGTGGGCCGGTGGTCGCTGCTGGTTGGGGGGGGGGGGTCCCCGCTGCGGGCTGGGGGGGGGGGGGGGGTTGTGTCCCCGCTGCTGGCTGGGGGGGGGGGGGGTTGTGTCCCCGCTGCTGGCTGGGGGGGGGGGGGGTTGTGTCCCCGCTGCTGGCTGGGGGGGGGGGGGGGTTGTGTCCCCGCTGCTGGCTGGGGGGGGGGGGGTTGTGTCCCCGCTGCTGGCTGGGGGGGGGGGGGGTTGTGTCCCCGCTGCTGGCTGGGGGGGGGGGGTCCCCGCTGCTGGCTGGGGGGGGGGGGGGTCCCCGCTGCTGGCTGGGGGGGGGGGGGAAGAGAAGAGGGGCCGCCGCCGCCGCACCGCTCCTGGCCCGCGGGGGGGGGGGGGGGGGGGGGAGAGAAGAGGGGCCGCCGCACCGCTCCTGGCCCGCGTGGGGGGGGGGGGGGGGGGGAGAGAAGAGGGGCCGCCGCCGCCGCACCGCTCCTGGCCCGCGTGGGGGGTGGGGGGGAAGAGAAGAGGGGCCGCCGCCGCCGCACCGCTCCTGGCCCGCGTGGGGGGGGGGGGGGGGGGAGAGAAGAGGGGCCGCCGCCGCCGCACCGCTCCTGGGTCGCGTGGGGGGGGGGAGAGAAGAGGGGCCGCCGCCGCACCGCTCCTGGCCCGCGTGGGGGGGGGGGGGGGAGGGAGAGGGGATGGACCTGCTGCTGTTGGGCCCCCCTGTCGCCGCTCCGGCTCCTCCGCTCCGGCTCCTCCGCTCCCGCTCCGGCTCCTCGGCTCCTCCGCTCCGGCTCCTCGGCTCCGGCTCCTCGGCTCCCGCTCCGGCTCCTCGGCTCCTCCGCTCCGGCTCCTCGGCTCCTCCGCTCCGGCTCCTCGGCTCCTCCGCCCCGGCTCCTCGGCTCCTCCGCCCCGGCTCCTCGGCTCCTCCGCTCCGGCTCCTCGGCTCCTCCGCTCCGGCTCCTCGGCTCCTCCGCTCCGGCTCCTCGGCTCCTCGGCTCCCGCTCCGGCTCCTCCGCCGGCGCTCCTCCTCCGCCGTCCGGCCTGTCGGGGGGGGGGGGGGGGGGCTGTTCCTCCTGCTGTCCACCGCTTGCGGGAGCCCCTCTCCCTGCGACCTCCTCGCTCGCCGCCCGGAAGTCAAGTCAGTTTATTGTTTTATTAATGGTCAGCTAACATTCAAAAATATTGTTGTGGTTTAGCAATCCAGGGTACATTTGGGGAAAAGTGTAAGTTGGTTCCTGCACTACATCTACACTTCTTGCAATAATTACTGCGCCGTTGCCTTTTTCCCCTATTAGATTTTCCCCCAATCCGGTGGTGGCCCCCTCCCTGAGAATTTGCAAACAGTTCCGGCAGCATTTCAAACTCCTTTCCCTGTCTTCGCTAGCCCCTATTTGCAATAATTGCCTTTTCCCACCAGCTGGTTTGGATTCGACATTCAAAGCTTGGCAGGTGAAGAGTCCGGAGTGGTTTGGGGCCCATTTCGTGGACGGGAGGTTTGTCAGACTCAGGAGGTAGTTGAGCAATTCCAACTGCTTAATTCCAGTCTTTGTAGTATTTCATGATTTTTCGGATAAAGTTTTTCCTTTCTTTCCTTTGACATCCCCCTATCCCTGATGTAGAGGATTCTATCTCGGGCTATTTAGCGTGGCCAATCCACCTATCCTGAACATCTTTTGGGTTGTGTGGGTGAGACCGAATGTGCAAACTCCACACGGACAGTGACCTGGGGCCGGGATCAAACCTTGTTCCTCGGTGCCGTGAGGCAGCAGTGCTAACCACTGTGCCGCCATGTCGCCCTCTCGGTGGGAGGGGGTGTTCCCATTCTTAATGGTGAAGTACAGAGTAAGGCCCTTCATAGGGTCAACTCCAAGTCTTCATGTGCTTGGCTGAGCCTGATTCAGTTTAAGGTTTTGCACAGGACAGACTTGACCAGAGCAAGGATGAGTGGGCTCTTTCCTGGTGTTGAGGGTAGGTGTGAGCACTAATCCTTTATGCCAGCTAACCATACGCATATGTTCTGGTCCGGTCCTGTCCAAAACTAATAGGCTTCTGGGCTTCATTCTTTAACACCATGTCGGAGATTCTCCATGTAGTTTTGGATCCATGTCCATGGTGGCCATATTTGAGCTGTCAGATTCACCTGTGATACAGTCTGGGGTGAAGGCGGATGTCTTTGCCTTTGCCTCGTTAATAGCCCGGAGGCAAATTTTGCTTGTTTGGAGGTCTCCCACTCGGTCCAGCGCCTCTGCTTGGCTGGATAACTCAATGTAATTTCTGCATTTGGAGAAGGTCAAGTGCACCATCGGGGGTCGGTGGAGAGGTTCTATCTAAGATGGCAACCATTTATTTCCTTGTTTCAGGAGTTAGTCACTGTCAGTTGTTCGGGGATTTACGTTAGTTTTGGTATTTAAGTTTATTAGGTATTGTGTGTTGTCCCTTTTTTTGATTGTGATGTTTTGCCTATTTTTCAGTTTGATTGTTTCAAGTTATATTGGTTGTTATGGAATTTTTTTTCATAAACATTTTAAAAAAAGAAAACCCTGTAGATTGGAAAGATCTTCAATGCAACTGTTGACCTTTGCTGAATTGGCTGACCTCAGTAGTAGAGCAGTAATTGACCTTAATGCCAGTGGATCAAAAAATTAAAAAGTGGCAATACGCTCTCCTCGCGCTGTTACTAATTGTTGAGGCGTACCTTGTCAGCAAGCTATTCATCTGCAGGGACTTCATTATTGTTAATAACGGTCACTTGAATAAACAAATGGAAAGGGACCAGTACCGGGGAGGAACTGTAACTGTAATGTCGCCACAGTCCTAGAGGACCATGGGCTGCTCTTCCCAGTGAGAGCTGACTGGTGGTGATTTAACCTGTGGGCCACCACATCTCAAGCGAGGGGCAAGGTTGAGAAGGCAGGGCCTTCATGAATAACTTCAGCTGGTATTGAGCCCATGCAGTTGGCATCGCTCCACATCATGAACCAGCCAACTGAACTAACCAACTCATGCAATCGGGAAGGGACTAATACCTAAAGTAAAGGCTGGTGTACTTGAATCTGTCAGAATAAATTTGCTAAAGTGCTGCTGCAGCTTGTGTAAGCAAATAGCCTTGAGTCGAATGGTGAGTTTATATGTTTAAAATGGAAAAGGTTGCCTATCTGTTGGTTTCATTTGTTGTGTAATCTGCGGTGTTTACTCTAGAGAGGAGATCATCTCAGGATTGTTTCTCGTGCACATTAATTACCGCATTTGTCTGCATAACTGTCCCTGCTCTTCAAAGGACATCCTTCGGGATGTTTTTAAAACCTCGTACTTCATTTTTGGCTGTTTAAAAGTTATGATCATGAGCACTGCTTTTACTTCTGCCTTGGACCTTTTCAGCATTCCTGGTGAAGGATGGGGAACATTGGACCCGGGTTTTTGGCTGCAATATATGCTGCAGTCAAATAGCCTGTTCAACTAGCCTATTGCTACTAATTTTCTGGACCATGGTTTGTACCACATAAGCACAGCCCCATTAGACTTATTGGGCTGAATTCTCAGCTTTGCGAGTCAGAAGCACAAATTGCGAACTGGCGGTGAATCATGCGAAATAGAAAAATCAAGGTTTGCGTCCAGTGCTAATTCTGACAGCATTGTGCGGCCCCTCGCTGGCGGCGATATCAAATGTTTGCGCCCGTGCCCGCGGGTCAATGCAAAATCGTCATTTGCATGGATTTTAATATCATTAGCGGGTTTGACACAGTATGCTCCCTTCCATGATGCTCCGCCCCTCTTAGACGAAGTCACGTGTGTGCGCGTTGGTGCAAGTATTTACAAGCGGGGCCTGAACGCCATGGCGGTTAAGGGGGAGTGAAAAGATTTTTTTAAAAAATATTTTTATTCTCCTCCTCTTTCACATTTTCTCCCAAATTTACACCCATCAACAATAAACAATAATCAGTAACGAATGTAATGTCAATCCCCATATCAACAACAACAATCCCATCCTTCCACCAACCCGCAAACAACTGTCCGCATGTTAACATAAACAAATAACAAAAAGGAAACAGGAATCAACCATAGTCACCATTAACACATACAGTTCCCCCCCCCCTCCCCCCCCCCCCCCCCAACGAATGTTCGATGTTATCCAATTCTTGAAAGTGCTTAATGAATAATGCCCATGAATTGTAGAACCCCTCCACCCTTCCTCTCAGTTCAAACTTAATCTTCTCAAGAGTCAAGAATTCCAACAGGTCCCCCCGCCACGCCAGGGCACAGGGTGGAGAGGTTGATCTCCATCCCAACCTATCTGCCTTCGGGTGATCAATGAGGCGAAGGCTACAGCATCTGCCTCCGTACCCGTTTCCAATCCCGGCTGGTCCGGCACCCCGAATATGGCCTCCAGTGGGCACGGATCCAGTTTCACATGCACCACTTTAGAGATTACCCTAAAAACGTCCTTCCAGTAATCCTCCAGCTTTGACAGGACAAAAACATATGAACGTGATTTGCGCCCCCCCCCCGCCTGCAATGTTCACTCATATCTTCTACCCCCTCAAAGAACTGGCTCATTCTCGCCCACGTGGGGTGTGCTCGATATACCACCATCAGCTGTATCAGCCCCAACCTCGCACACGAGGTGGAGGCGTTCACTCTCTGGAGCATCTCACACCAGAACTCCTCCTCCATACCCTCTCCCAACTCTTCCTCCCACTTGAGGGGGAGCGAAAAGATAAGAAAACTTTAAAAAACTTTGCAAAATTGTCGGGCTTGCTGGGGTGTTGGGGGGGGGGGGGGGGTGCTGCCTGGGCTGGGGGTGCAGCTGGGAGCAACTTGGTACCAGATCCGTGGACCCAGGGTGTCTCCCTCAGAATTGGGATGGCCTGGCTCAGACCACCATTGCTGCAATATGTGGTTTTAACTCACCCCTTTGGTGCTACTTACAGGCCCCTGGCTGCTCACACTGCTGTCTGCTCACTGTTTTCCTGTAAATGTTCAGAGAGCCTCTGTCATCTGGGAACTCCCGAGGCCACCCCTCTGGAAACCGTCATGCCCCAGCTGAATCATCAACAGGATGGGTATGGCCAAGCTCAATCACTGGCTCACCAGCTGTTGGCACTCCTCAGAAGTGTGGCCCAACTGCACGGGAAGCAAGGGAATAGCAGAACTCCCCCCAAACAAAGGACACATGCACAGTGGCCTTTGACACCATCCCTGGCAAACTGCTCTTCTCAGGGCAGAGGCCTCACCAGTGACACCATCAGCTAGCCCATTATGTCTGCATCGATCCACGAGGCCTTATACCCATAACCCCATATCCCAACCAGCACATCCCAGGACACTAAGGGGGTCGCCCCTGGGCTGTGCGGGCAAGGGTATCAGCACCCGTGGTTCCAACATGCCACCCCTGTGTATACCCATACCAGAGGCAACTTCAGCTTCTGCCTGTCCATTCTCCTAACACCTCGAGGACAGGTAATATGGTGACGGTCACTTTAACTCTCACTGACCGTGGCGGCCTCTGGCCGCACAGCTAATAGTTAATTGGAAATGTTAGTATTGTATTTTACAGCTCTCAAATTGATTCCTGTGGGTAGACATGCCATGTCGCAGTCGGGTATTACTGCCTAGCATCCCAATTAGACTGTGAGGCCTGGACACTGGAGGCTTCAAAACCGCAGGGAACAGCAGCCAACAATCAAACACCCAGGAGCTGGGCCGCAGCATTGAGGATACTCCTGTGACCAGAGGCTGGGTGTGCTGATTTGGAGGGGGGCGGGTCTTGAGCCCGGTCCCAGTGCTGTTCCCGGCGGGGGTCTGGAGTTCGCGTCTGTGGCCGGGGGTGCATACGCAGGTTGGGGTCCCCCAGCACAACTGGCTCATTGGATTGCACCCTGAGAGAAGGCACAGAATGTAAGAGTGGGACAGACTTGGGGAATTTGAGGGTCCCGGGATGGAAGCCATAACTGATCGTCGGTCTTTCAAATTCTCCAATTCCTTACGGATATCACATTATGGATGATATCTGTAGTAATCTGCACATCTGTATATACACAAGGGGTTAATGTAAATACACTACAACTAAGTAATCACTAGAGGGGGCAGTAGAGAGGTATAAAATAGACAGACGACAGCCAGGATCTCACTCTTCACAGGAATGGCAGCTAGTGAGGAGGACACAGACAGACAGCTCACATGTAACATCTAGTATAAGCTCTGGAGAGAGAATGAACTTACTCAATAATCCATCTGCTTCAACTGGAAGACTATGAGCTTTATTCGGACATAAGAAATAATATAATATCGTGGACCCCACAGCAGCTATCCTCATGGTAGGGGTGGCAGTCCAAGTGACCAGATGCTGGGAGAAGTCGGTGGCTGCAGCGTTGGCAGAGGCTTGAGGTGGCAGCCCATGTGCAGAGGCCCACCCCACACTCTGAGCACCCGGCTACCCATCAATCCAGGGAAGGACCCAGAGGGGGAAGTCGTCAACAGCCCAAGGTGTACAGGCGTCTCTGTTCATTCGAAGGGATGTCAGACAGCATGTGCTGCAGGAGGCTCCATCTCAACAAGGGGATGGTGCGGCACTTGTGCCATGTCTTTGTGGACTTGGCACCACATGGAGAAGGAGACGACCCGCTCCCATGGCCGTCAAGGTAACCACAGCCCTGAACTGTTACGCCTTGAGTTAATACTCAGGGCTCAAGCAGGGACTTTTGCAACTTATTCCAGCCAACATCCCACAAGTGCATCTGTGAAATCATAGATGCCCTGTTTGCCCGGGCAGCCGACTACATAAACTTTGACCTGGACCAGGCCCATCAAGATGCCAGGGCAGGATTCTCTGCCATCGCCGGGATTCCCCAGGTCTAGGGGGTAATAGATAGTACGCATGTCACCTTGCATGCACCGAGCAGTATGGGAGCGCCCTTCATTAACAGGAAGGGGTTCCACTCCTGAATGTCGAATTCATGCATGTGTGTGCACGCTTCCTTGGGAATGTGCACAACAGCTACATCCTGGGCAGTCGGAGATCTCAGGCAACTTCGAGGGACACCCCAAGCTGCCGGTTGGCTCTTGGGGAATAAAGTTTTCCCGCTTAGGACCTGGATAATGATGCCAGTGCTGAGGCTAGTGACCGATGCAGAGACCCGATATTACGAGGCCCATGTGGCCACCCGGGCTGACATTGAGTGGTGCATCGGACTGTTTAAAGTGCGGTTCTGTTCCTTCACCACTTTAGTGGTGCACCGCAGTACACCCCACGGTGGGTCGCCTGTTTGTGGTGGCCTGCTCTGTCCTCCACAACCTGGCACAGCAGCGGAGCGACGTCTTGGAGGAGGAACATGCGGCCTTGTCAGAGGAGGATGACCAGGATGAGCCGGACCAGGAGGGGCTGGAGGATATGCCCAGGGAAAATCCGCGGGAGTAGCCAGAGGATAGAGGACAGGCGGCTATGGCAAGGGTTCGGCATGCCCGGAGGGCCAGAGAGCCAGGGCCCTCATCCTTACCCACTTCTCATAGGATGTGGCTTTGCCCATCTTCTCACCCCCTCCTCCCTTCCCACCCACTGCCTCCCCCCCCTCCCACCCACTGCCCCCCCCCCCACCCCCACCACTCATTCCCCCCACCTTCCCGGTCCATTCCGCACCCCCCACCTAATTATTTACATCAGCATGGCTCCTGAGGTTTCCCATGGCGAATACGAAGTGAGTTAGCATGAAGAGGGGAAAGGCAAAAGATGTTGAGGTGCCTGAGTCAACACTAAAGGTCTATAAAGGGCCATTGGATGAGTGGGGGCATGAGTTGCATGGCGCTATAAGGGTAGTTCAGTGGGCAAAAGCTGGCATGGGGATGAGGGAGCCATGGGAGGTGGTTCAGATGCAGAGGTTGGCATAGGGGTATGGGAGTCCATTGGGGTGTTGGGGCGTTTGTGGACATGAAGTGGCATGGATGAGGCATCGGGGATTTTTTAGGGAGGTGAGTAGTGAAGGCTGAAGGGCTATTTATTGTTTTTTTGCTTTTTGTTTTCAATCTTTTAGACAGCGTACGGTGATAAGCCTTCTGCCAGGCTTGCCTCCACACCTAGCAGCCTCAGCAATCATCCAGGGATGGTGGTTCAACTTCTAATCCAGCCCCCTCCCCCTGCCAGACTGAAAGTCCCAAATTCTGGGCCTCTTTCTCCCAGGTTAGATTCACAGACTCAGGAGGGACAATCCGGGCCCGATGTATACAATCCTCTCCTGGAATAAAATAACTGAAAATGCAAACACCAGGGAGATGTCTCGTATACACCAATCTCCTGGACCCTGATGTAAAGAGTGACATGGTTAAAGCAACAAGGGCAACTCTTCGTAAACTGGGGTTACAATATACGGTTTTTTCTCCCTCTCTCTTTTTTTAGATCAGATCATTGACAACTATGGCTATCCCCCTCCCCCTCCCTGGGAAGTTGCAGTTGATGTACCAAAAATGTTTGAGAAAAACAAAAAGAAGGTCAAGGTGCCTCACACTGCATCTGTAAAGGTATGTCAACTTGGAACAGAGGTCAGACACAGCTGGGGCTGAATGTCCCGGCAAACATCATCCCTGGGGCTAGGCCAAGTTAAAGATGACTTGTACTGTAACATGTAGGATGGAGGCCGCCATATGGAGAATTAATCCCCTGACTCCAAAGTTGCGATGGGAACTTAGACAAATGGCACTCATGGGCAACGACTTGTTATTTTACTCTGGTTGCAGGCAGACAGTCTGGCACTGATTAAGACATTGAAGACTACAGGGGAACTGAGAGAAAGGTTCACTTTATACTTTAAAAAGGTTTCTGATTGTAGTACTTCCTCAGTGGTATTTTAATTGAACTGTATGCTCTTTAATGGAATTATACATCAGGAATAATATAACAAAGACTGCTAAAACTATCTCCCATTTTACACAATCAAATTAGCTCACTGGTATCACTACCTTTCATTTTGAAGCTAGTGATGGGAGATTGGCCTCCATTTATGAAGTGCTAAAAAGCTAACAATTAAAAATCTTAATTTATCCAAGTGTGAACAGAGATAGTGAGCAGTATTTAATCCAGGTGAACAGGGGTCTCGTTCACCAGCTGGAGAGCTGATGAGGGCCCCACATTGCCGTCTTTGGAGAAGGCCCATATATTAACACTTAAGTGACCGCGGCAGGCCATCCTCGGCGGCAGAAATCCTGACCCACCAAAGTTGTTGGCCAGAGGCTGGCAGCTGTCTTTTGCCAGCGGGAGTGGTGCCAGCTGCCAGCAATGTAGCCACCAGAGGCCCAGGATCAGTGAGGGGACACTCACTTTGGTTGTGATTTCTTTCAGGGGTGTCACAGATGCATGGCCATGGGTAAAGTCCCGTGCAATAAGTGTCTTCAAACAGGACGGGTAAGTAAACAAAGAGAAAGTCACATTTATATTGAACTTTTCACAACCTCAGAGCATCCATAAGACCAGAAGACATAGAAGTAGAAGTCGGCTATTCAGCCCATCAGGTCTGCTCTGCCAGTCAACGAGATAATGACTAATCTGATGTGACAATCCTCTTTCCCACCTTATACCCATGACCCTCAATTCCCTTCCTGATTTTTTTTAAATTCCAGATTTGTTTAATTGAATACTCATTCCACCATCTGCTGTGGGGGGATTCGAACCCGCATCCTCAGAGCATTACCCTGGATCTCTGGATTATTAGTCCAGTGACGAAGCACTTCTCAATGAGCAACCTTTTAAAGTGTCATCAATGAGGCAGTTAATTGAGAAGAGCAGTTAAGCTCTTTTGAAGATCTGGGTCAGAATCATTCTGCAAGGAGGCCATTTGGTCCATCAAGCCAATCTAGAGCAACCAGTCAGTCCTATTTCCCCCACTCTATCGCTGAAGCCCTGCAAGTTTATTTCCTTCAAGTGCCTATCCAATTTCCTTTTGAATCATTAATCATCTACCACTTCCACCACCGTCATGAGCAGTGAGTTCCAGGTCATTACCACAATCCTTGCATTCCCCCTGCATCTCTTACCCAAAACATTAAATCTGTGTTCCCCTCATCCTTGTACCATCACCTAATGGGAGCGGCTTTTCTTTATCTACCTTATCCTTGCACACCTCTAACAAATTTCCCCTCAATCCTATGCTCCAAGGAGAACAACCCTAGCTTCTCAACCTAACCTTGTCATTAAGATCACTTCCCGATGACAGCACGGTGGCGCAGTGGGTTAGCACTGTGACCTCACGGCAGCGAGGTCCCAGGTTCAATTCTGGCTCTGGGTCACTGTCCGTGTGGGATTTGCACATTCTCCCCGTGTTTGTGTGGGTTTCACACCCACAACCCAAAAATGTGCAAGTAGGTGGATTGGCCACGCTAAATTGCCCTTAATTGGAAAAAATGAATTGGGTACTCTAAATTTTTTTTTTAATTTAAAATTTTTAAAAAATCACCTCCCAAATCTGGAACCATTTTGGTAAATCTCTGCACCCTCTCAAGGAGTCTTGAGGATTGAGGTATTATTGTTGTTTAAGACACTGGGAGAACTCTTATTTGAATATTGTCATCGGAACCTTATTTTTTTAACCACCTGGAAAGGTGGGCGGGGACACACCTTAACCATCTCACCTGAAAGATGGGACCTCTGAAAGTGCCGAACACTCTCAATACTGCATTCAAATGTCAGTGAAATTGTGTGCTCAAACTCTGTAGTGGAGTTAGAATCCATCAACCAACCATCTCACTCAGTGAGGAGCATGACTATGTTGCCCCTTGCCATTGGACAGGAGCACAGCTTGGCAACATCCACTCAGCAGCCTGCAATTTTACCAAAACCACTAACTTAGAAAGACAAGCACCACACGTGTAATTTTGGATGAAAGTGTATGTGTGTTCCTAGATGTATAATGAGGATTGAATTCAGGTTTAACTCTTGGAGAAATAGCCTGCAGGCACTCACAGTCAAAGTTTCTCTATGTAAATGGTCAAAGTAATAAAGGGTGCTGGGCATCTCTTGCACTATACCCAACAATAAACAGCAATTTCAATGCTAATGGATGATTGAAACCCTCAAAATATACTTGATAGCCTTACCCCACCATTAAAAGGTGGGCTGTCTTGTGAGTGCCTAAGGTGCTCCCGCATTTTAGGTGAAAGGCCACTTGATGTCAATAGGACCCAAATTGTCATTTTTAAATAGGACCTGGTGATGGCTAAGAGGCCCAGCAAAGCTAAGTCTTGAATTATTTTTCTGGGCACTGGAAGAGCAGGAATGCACCTCCAAGCCCCACAAAATAATCTGGGCCACTGATCCATGATTGTCACTCTCCATCCTGGTGACAGAAACCTCCTACTTTCCTCTGCTGAATCTGGCAATCTGTGTTGCAGTGGCTATATGGTGTCCTGCAGCCTGCCTGGTCAATGTACAGGAGGCCTCCACCTCAAAATCACGATGGATGGGTGAGGAGCTCACTCCGCCACCCAATGATCCCAACAGACCCGGGTTTGAGAGAGGGAGCAATTCCCCTGAATCCAGAGAGCAGTTCTGTTTTAAACAGAGTTGTACCCACAGATTGATGTCCGAACGATGTATGAGGCAGCAATTTTGTGAAATATATAAAGTAACACTGAGCCATTTTGCAACTACAGATGAAATGCTGGATTTGTTCTGGTAAAGGCTTTCGACTTGGTGATGAAAGATGTAATCATTGTATGGGCAGTGGGATTCAAAGGTAAGCGCGTTGGGTCCTAAGAATGTAATGGCAAACCCCATAGAGTTTGCTGTTACTTGTACATTAAATTTGTTTGATTGCATATAACACTGGTGATTCTTTCTGTCTGTTAAAATTGCTGAAATACTGCATCAGCGTTGTACTGCTTATGATGACCCTTTTTCATCTTGTGGCCAAATGTGCAATCAATCACGTCACATTCTGGCAATCTAGTTTCTGTAGTGAGACCCTCAGAAACAGCAGCTACAGGATTCTCTGTCAGCAGGATCCACCACTTCACCAGCAGCGCAACCACGCCCCAACGGCGTGGAGGCAGCCACAATGGGGAACTCCATTGGCAGGCTACGGGAATGGAGAATTCCGCTGCCGGTGGGGGAGCACCGTGCCAGAACATGAGGCTGGCAGGGCGGAGAATCCTGTCCCAGATCTCTGGCAGCCTGAGCTGCACAACACCTAGAAAATATAGTGAAATTTGACCAGTAAGAATTCTTACTGAGACCCAATATGCTCCCATGTTGTGTTCAGCTCTGGATAGTACAATATTCTGCACCTAGTAATTGTGCTACATTTGGATGGGAGAGATTAATATAGTGGTAGCCCCATTCACCATCTGCAACCCGACCTGTTCACCTGCGCTTGCTGGCAGAGTTTCTCTTCCAATAACCTTTGGGTGTCATCTGAGACTGTGGTATCCAGACTAAACCCACATTCAGATCTGTACCATCAGCTTTTATTGCTCTCCAATTAAAGGAGACTAGAGTGTACTAGAGTGTACCGACTAGGATGGAAAGTTATACTGACCCCTATACAATGAGTAAAGGATCCTATTAAAATAGAACTAATTTCCCATGGCTTTCTCCCGATCCCATGACCTACCGATGGCGACTGCCTGCAGCAATGTGATGGACATTAGTGTGTGAAGAAGGCACAAACCCTTGCCCCTTGCCCCCTCCACAGCTTGTTTTCCGGCGGCAGAAGCGGATCTTCCGGCTCCGTCAATGCCTGCGGCGTGTTGCGTGGCCCACCCGTCCCACCGTCGGGGATTTTGCCACGAGGGGTCGCCATCGGTAGGATTGGAAGATCCTGCCGGCGGAAAGAACTCGGTAATCCCACTCCCGGTGCTGCAATGTGCTCAAGCAGAAATTGCCAAGTGCAACAAAATCTTGGAATAATAAAGCATATGCAGCTTTACTAGAAATAAAATATATTGGGCGCGATCATCCCAAAAAGGAACAAAAGCTAGTGAGCGCATTTAGCCGCGTGTTTCCCTCACTTTGAATAAGGGACCTGAACCGGGAACGTGCGGCGAAGGCCACACATTGTCCCGTTTTTTACAATCGGGAGCTACGCGCACCGGAATTCCCCATTGTAGCGAGAAATCGGGTTACCATTTTTAAATGGCATCCCGATCTCCGAAAAGAATCCTCAACTTCGCCCCCCTTCCCAAAAGCAACATGGAAGGGGAGGGGATGGCCCCTTGTTCCCCCCTCCACTGAGCAACCCCGGCCCAATCGCATGCGTGCAAAAATTGCCAGCTTGGCATCCTGGCAGTGCCAACCTGCCAGTGTGCCTGGCAGTGCCACCTGGGTTCCAGCCTGGCACTGTCCAGGTGGCAGCAGCAGTGCCAGGGAACCACCCAGCCCAAAAGGCATGCAGCCAGGGGTCTCCGATCCCCTTGGAGATCCCCACGAGTGCCATTACATCTGGTCCCCATTTGTGGGGACCAGTACCATACAGCGCTCACCCAAGGTCCCCAAGGCAAAGGAATTGAATCCCAAAACCTCAGGTATCTCGGGAATCTGCACAATCGGGTAAGGCTTACTGCCTCGCTCTAATATGCAGATTTGCCAGAAAGTGATTCCGTCCATTGCAATGTCTCACGAGATTGTGTTGAATCTCATGAGGCGTTGTGAGCCGGATAGATCACGGGAGGGAGGGGGGGGGGGGTTCCTGGCTTTCACCGACCACGCTACACCGCGACAAGCTGTTCTTCCGGTGCAGCGTGCCCGCAGGATCGCGCCCACCGTGAAGCCAACTGAGATACAATTAATAATATTAGTACTATGCCTCAAACTATTTGTTTACTGGAATTAATTCAGTGTTGCATAAACAAGCTGAGAATATAGAATCCCTACATGTAGAAGGAGGCCATTGGGCCCATCAAGTCTGCATCGACCCTCCAAAAGAGCACCTCATCCAGGGCCATGCTCCAGCCCTATCCCTATCCATCCTTTGACAGCATGGGACAATTTAGCATGGCGAATCCACCTAACCTGCCTGTCTTTGGACTGTGGGGGCAAACCGGAGCACCCGGAGGAAACCCACACAGACACGGGGAGACTGAGCAAATTCCACACAGTCACCCAAAGCCGGAATTGAGCCCAGGTTCCTGGAGCTATGAGGCAACAGTACTAACCACTGTGCCACCGGCTAATCAAGGGAAAACAACAGAATATAGCAAGCTGGTTACAAAACTTAAAACAGCTAGACAGTAGGGATTAAGAATGGTCACTCAGATTGGCGAATGGTAGGATCTGATGTTCGACATGGATCAGTGCTGGGATCACTGTTGGTTACTGTGGTGGTATGAATGTGAGCACTGCCATTGGTGCAGACCATTGGTTTCCCATTGGCTCTGGCTGGTCATGTGCCTCTCGTCCGATTGGCTGGGACTAGTCATGTGACTGCTCACCAATTGGTCGAGAGGCCAGTAGGCCCCGCCTCCAAGGCGGGGTATAAGTACCCAGAGTTCCCGGCGGTCGGCCTTTCTCTGTAGTCGACCACCGGGCTAACAACTAGCTGATTAAAGCCACAGTTTGGATCTTCATCGTGTCTCGAGTCCAATTGATGGTACATCAGTCACCATTTACCTAACCAATTTGGACTTTGGGTTCAGAAGTACAATTTCAAAATTTGTGGATGACGCTAAATTGAGGGGTGGAGTTAACACAGAGGAGAACTTCAAAATACAGGAAGACATTAACAAATTTGCAGATTACGCATGTAATTGGCAAATTAATTTAGTACAGGGAATGCGAGGTGATGCATTCTGGTTGGAATAAGGAGGCCATAAAGTGCTCGGAAATTAAGTGTGTAAATGGGTTGCAGGTTCAGAGCATTTGGGACGGTACACAACTAAAGTAGAAGCACAGGCAGATTTTTAATCAGTTAAAGGAATCAAGGGTTATGGGAATAAGGCAGGAAAGTGGAGTTGACGATTATCGTATCAGATGAGTCATGGTCTCATTGAATGGTGGAGCAGACTCAATGGGCCGAACAGCCTATTTTTGCTCCCCCGTCTTATGGTCGCAGATTTATAAAGTCATAAAAAGCAACAAAGCACAGAAGGTTCATTCCTAGAAGGCCAGATTTGAAAAACAGAGAAGTGTTAAATCTCCATACAGACTGGGTTGGACTACACACTTTGGTCAGAAATGTCCGTCCCCCCCCAATTCGGTGGGTTTTCCGGCAGCAGAGGCGGCACGTCATTGTCCCAACAAAGTCAATGGCGTTCTGTATAGCTTGCCCGCCCTGCCACCGGGGAACCTGCCGCAAAGAGGCTACCTTCGGCGGGTCAGGGAAATCCCACTCCGGCGGGAAGGACCAGAAATATTCCACCTTTCGTGTACTGTGCACAGTTCTGGTCTTCATATTATAGAAAGGGCATACATGCAGTCGAGAAGGCACAAGGAAGATTTACTAGAATGATGGCTGAACTTAGAGATTATATACACAATGGAAAAATTGAACAAGCCAGAGCTCATCTCCCTAGAAATATGATTGAAGAGTGACCTGATAGAGGTCTCCAAGTATTTTAAAGTGTTTGACGTGTTTGATAGGGTAGATGGAAAGAAGACATTTCCATTTGTGGACAAGACCAGAATTAGTAGCTGTTGTATGTTCAGTAGTTCCCACAAGAGGTAATGAGTCTTGTGTAGTGAACATTAATAACCCATAACTATGCAAATATATACAGGGTATAGCCCAAGCTATAAGCTAACTCCATGCTTTTTTCTGCATAGGTCCCTACCCAGTCCACAACTCTCTCGTCTCAGGTCATATGTCTGTTTAAATCACACTGTGGACAGTGCTGTTGCCCAGTTCCGCATTATGCCAGATACCCTTATACTACAGTGGCCATAAATATGATATACTCTCCAATAAATGCTCTCCAGCAAATTCAGGAGAAACGTCTTTTCCACAAACTGGTTAAAAATTAGAACTCAGGCTTCCAGTGGCGGCCATGTAGTGAGTCGAGAAGAAGGGAGCTGTTGGAGCAAGAAATAATTTGTGCGCCACAGGTAAAGATGGCGGAGGGTGAAGGGTCAGCCCTACCTGCCCAGTGGTCAACCGAGCAGCTGGTGGACTTCTTAAATGTGAGCTTCAGCCGGCAGAGGAGGGAAGCCCAGGAAGACCTGGCCAAGGCGATGGAACCACTAAAAACAGGAATTGATCAGATGGAACAGAGGCGAGAGACCCAGGGCCAGGCCATTCGGAAAGTGGACGAGGTGGTGGGGGAACACGAGGAGCAGCTGGAGAAGGAGAAGGATCTGGAGAACCACTCCCGGAGACAAAACTTAAGAATCGCGAGGAAGCCTGAAGGCAGCGAGGGAGCGGACACTGGCTCGTATATAGCCAAGATCTGGAGAAGCTCATGGGAATGGGGGCCTACGGCCCGCCCCTGAAGGTTAACTGGGTGTATAGGGTGCTGATGAGGATGCCTCAGGCGAATGTGCTGTCGAGGGCAATGGTGGTGCAGCTCCATCGATTCCTCGATAAGGAGGAAATATTGCGGTGGGCATGGCAGACGAGGAGGTGCACCTGGGGAAGCAATGAGCTCCGGGTGTACCAGGACCTGGGCGCGAACCTGGCAAAGGGGAGATATTGGTTTACTCTGCCTTTTTGTTACTGCTTTCTGTTTGTTGGTTGTTGGAGAACTTCTCTCCTTTGAGATGTTTTGTTGGGTTCTGTGGTGGGATGTTTGGAGAGCGTGGAGGTGAATGCACCTTTTTACTTACTTCATTGTTCGTGTTATGCAGGTATGCAAGCGAGGGGGAGGGGAATCAGTGGGGGGAGGGGGGTATGTGGCTCAGGCACCTTGCATGGGGGCTGCCAGGCTAGCTGGGCGGGCGAGTTAACGGGGAGGGTTGGCTACTGTAGTAGAGGGGGAGGGAGGAGGGGGCAGCTGCTGACAATGATGTGGTTGCTGTGGCGCAGCAAGAAAGGGAGTGGTGGCGGTGGGTATCCAAGAGTGGGCCTGGAGGGTCGTGTAACACATGCTGGGGGCTGGCCCAAGAAAAGATATAGTTGATTAGCAGGTTAGTCACATGGAATGTGAGAGTATTGAATCCAGTCAAGAGACTTCCGGTGGTGGCCATGGAGGAGTAGGTTGCACATTTGATAGCTCCCGCCTGTGTAGGAGAAGCTGGTGGACCTGGCGAACAGGTCCAGAAGGCAAAATTTGAGAATCGTCCGCCTCCCTGAAGGCAGTGAGAGATCGGATGCGAGGGCCTATGTGACAAACATGTTGGAGAAGTTGATGGGGGCTGAGGCTTTCTCTTGGCCCCTGGAACTGGATCAAGCGCACAGAGACCTCGCGAAGAAGCCCTGAGCGAAGAAGCCGCCGAGGGCGATGGTGGTACGTTTACACCAATTCCTGGACAAGGAACATGTTCTACGGTGGGCCAAGAAAGAGCGGAACAGCAAGTGGGAGAATTGTGAGCTGCGCATTTATTAAGACCTGGGCGCGGATTTGGCGAAGAGACGAGCTGAGTTTAATCGGGCAAAAACAGCCCTCTTTAAGAAGGGTGTGAAGTTCAGGATGTTGTACCCAGCCCATCTGTAGGTCACATATGAGGAACAGGATTTTTACTTCTAAACACCAGACGATGTATGGACTTTATTCAAGTGAAAAAGACTGGAGGTGAACTAAAGACACTGAATCCTTGGAGAGTATTGTAGTGCCGATTTGTTGAAAATCACTTTTGTGCTGGTCTGAATAAGTAGTGTTATGGGCAATAAGGGGCTGTTTCGATGGCTAAAGTTAAATTTGTCTTACTAGGAGCTGTTTGGAGGGGGGGTGGTTTCTGTGGTTGTTTTTTTCAATGTTTTTTCTGATGTTTGTTTACTGGGGAATGTAATGCTTTGAATATGTTTGTCCAAGTGGGGGGAGAGGGGAGAGAACAATGGAGCTATCATGTCAGCTTAGTCAGCCGACTTACGGAAGCACAGTGAGGGGTGGGGGGGGGGGCGAGCTGGAGCTTCATATGGGGGGTTGGGTTTCTAGTGCTGTTACCAGGGGGGCGGGGGCGGGGGCGGGGGGCCGACCAGGCTGATTACATAGAACGTTAGAGGTTTGAATGGGCCGGTCAAGAGGGCTCGTGTGTTTGCGCTTTTGAGGGGGCTGAAGGCGGATGTGGCAATGCTACAAGATACACACCTAAAGGCTATAGACCAGACTAGATTGAGAAAGGGGTGGGTTGGCCAAGTATTCCTCTCAGGGCTGGACTCAAAGACCAGGGGGTAGCGATCTTGATCAATAAACGAGTGGCATTTGAGGCAGGGAGAATCGTGCCAGACATGGGGGTAGATACATTATGGTAAGTGGGAAGCTGGAGGGGGTGCGGGTGGTACTCGTGAACGTATATGCTCTGAATTGGGACGATGTGGAATTTATGAGGTGGGTGTTATGTAAGATCCCAGATTAAGAGTCACATAACTTGATCATGGGGGGATATTTTAATACAGTAATTGATCCGGAATTGGACTGGTTAAAATCCAGGACAGGGAGGATGCCTGCCGTGGCAAAGGAATTGAAGGGGTTTATGGAACAGATGGGGGGGAGTAGACCCATGGAGGTTTGCACGGCCAAGTGTGAAGGAGTTTTCTTTTTTTTCCCATGTCCACAAGGTATACTCGCGCATCGACTTTTCTGTTCTGAGCAGGGCTCTAATATCGGGGGTTGTGGATACTGAGCACTCACCAATCACAGTGTCGGATCATGCCCCACATTGGGTGGATCTACGAGATAGTTTGGAGAGAGGACAACGTCCGCTATGAAGTTTGGATGTGGGGTTGTTAGCGGATGAAGCGATCTGTGGGCGGGTGATCTACCTGGAAACAAATGATACGGGGAAGGTCTCTGCAGCTACGGGATATTTGAGGAGTTTCCTGGATGGTTGGAATTCCCCAAGGTGGGAAGAACCTGGTGGAGGGTCTGGGGGGCCGCATTGGGCTGGTGAAGCCGATAGGGGACATGAGAATGATGCAGTCAGGGAAGGCATCACTGAGGAGACCCCCAGCAGGGCGTTGTTCAATACTGATCCCCACAAATGGTGGCGGGGGGGGGGTGGCGCTCCCACAGGTGATTGGAAGCCCCTGGATGGTCGGCCTTCCGCAGGGTGGCACCCAGGCACTGCTGGCACCACCAGGGCACCTTGGCATTGGCACCTTGGAAGTGCAACTTGGGCATCCCGGCCGTGCCCAGGTGCCAATCTGGGCATTGGGCTTGGGGGTGCTTTGCCAGTTTGAGGACCTTACAACAGATAAATTGGGGTGTTGGAAAGGTTCCGGGGGCTACATCGGGGGTGTTGAGGGAAAATGTTAAAAATGGCATCCCGATCTCTCCTTGCACTGAGGTGCTCTTCTCGTCGGATCTTCTCAGAGCAGGAAATGGTGCAAAGTGCAGCTTTGGGGAGGTGTTCCCCACTAGGGCACGAAAACAAGACAGAGTGCCCCTAGATAGCGGGGTCATTCCCGGCGCTCCAAGTGCCAGGACGACCCTGCTAATCCCGCCCAGAACAGACTCTGTTTTATTTTGGTTAGATCGTGCCCTGTGCTTTTGGCCATGAAGGTAGACATCAGGTGGCATAATCTCCTGTAAAACAGATCTTCAGAAGACACCACATGTGATGTAGACTATGGGATGGAATCCTACCTTGGGCACAGTCAGAAATCCCAGTACAAATGGTGTCGGAATTGAAAAGTCTGTCCTCCGTGCCCTCCCCACCACCTAGTTTCTGTGAAGCTCATTTATATTTTTCTGAACACAATTCTGCAATGAAACAGCGCAATCAGGCGACGTTTCAAAATGTCCTTTCAAAATTTGCCATAAAAAAGACATTTTTAAAAGTGGTGATTTGATAGAATTTGATTAATCCGGCTGAAAGAGAGTTTTAACACCAAAAAGTAACTTTTGAAATCAGAGTGAGTTACCCGTCTGAAAATGGCTTTTAAAAAGTTATGTAAATTTATTTTCCAGTTAGATTGAGTTACAGTCGTCTATCCCTCAATAATTGTTTTTAAAAATCTCTAACCTTTCAAAATATACTTATTGGTGACCTTGCGCTGAAAAACACCCAGCTTAATTTGTGGAGCCTCCTTGAAAGCCTACAAGCAGGTACAAGCACCCAGTAGTGATTTAGTCAGCCTGTGGACATGACCTGTTTTGTGAGTGGGGACCTGCTTCTTGTGGGATGTTTTTAAAACTATTTCACAATATTGGGGGAAACCCAAACGTCACTGCACACAATTTATGCTTAAAATGTTGTGATCTTTTGTACCGGTTGCATTGATATCCATTGATTCAGGTCAAAAAAACAGCACAATAGCAAAAAAACGCCAGGCACATATATATATATATATGTATATGACAAGTTTCTGGTTTCCCCTCAGTTGTAAAAACTGCTCTGGACTTGGATGTCAGAAGTGCAACGAATGCCAGGGTCGAGGCCAGTTGTTTTTCTATATTCAATTGACAGTAAAATGGTGAGTTCTGTTTCTGTTCCTTAAGTAAAAATTGAATTGTTTGGTCTGCCATACCTGCTAGCTATGCTGCACATTGTCGCAAAATTTGAAACGCTTTAGCCAAGTGAAAGGTGACAAGGTTTGACCCAAAGACAAGTAAAATTATGCACATCATTTCAATGTTTAGACATTTAATTTGGCTCCTCCACCCAAACCCTAAGCCCTCAGACAGTTTATCTAGAGAGCAACTTGCCAAGCTGACAAGTAAGATTAAAATTATTTTGGCAGCTAACAGTTGACCACAGTGCCCTCCTTCTTTAGAAAGAGTAGCGTTGAATAGGGCTCATTCTCCTGATTGCTCTCCAGCACCCTCTGCTGGAAATGTGCATGTTTGGATGTTGCGTGAGGACAGGATCAAGCTCCACTTTATCATACAATTTACAGTGCAGAAGGAGGCCATTCGGCCCATTGAGTCTGCACCGGCCCTTGGAAAGAGCACCCTACTGAAGCCCACACCTCAACCCTATTCCCGAAACCCTACCTAACCTTTTGGACACTAAGGGGCAATTTAGCATGGCCAATCCACCTAACCTGCACCTTTCTGCCCGCACTTTGTCTAGACTGGCGGCTGCTGCTTGTTAATCAATGGTACCTTAACATAGTGAGCAGAAAGCTGCAAGACATCATTTGTGACATTATGGGAAATGAATAGAAAGGGTTAATGTCATATCATAATTAACCACTAGATGGAGAACTATATAAAGCACTGACTCACAAACGTCTGGGAGACGGCTGGAGAGGAGAGTATAGGAGTCGTGAGTGAGATCAGAGGGCAGTTATAGATAGAGTGTAGAGACCAGTGTTAGTTCAGTGTAGATTGTAGATTATTAGATTATTGTTTACTGTGGGAGTAAGTGGTCGAGCTTTAATAAGTAATGTAAATAAATGTTAGCTTTGTTAATGCTTCTGTGGTCTTTGTGAGCACTACAACATCCATCCTGAGAACAAGAGTCACAAAGAACACTACACCACAGAGACTTTCAAACATTGGATTTTTTTCTGAAGGTTACTCAATTATGACATTTAGTGATTTTGTTATTATGACATTTCAGCAAATCAGGTATAAGTGTAACATGCATATTCCTCGTATGGTTTCTCTTCCTGCTCCTGTGTCGTTACCTCTGATATCCCCCAAGCACCTCTCTTTGGCCTCCTCTCATTTATCATCTACTTGTTGTCCCTCACTGATATCATCTGAAAGTATGTCAGTTTCCACATGCCCACTGGCAACACACAACTCTACATCACTACCATACCTCCAGCCTGTCTCGAAATTACCAGGCTTCTTTTCCGATATTAAGACCCAGAAAGCCGAGCAATAAGGCGAACGCAGATTTATTTACGGTCACAAGAAGTCTGCCCAAGGCAATGAATATATTTACAAAATACAGTCCCTTTGGGAGAAGCAAAATGCCTGTCCCTGTACAGGCCGGCCTTTACACAGAGTTCTTATGAACCCCAGCTGGGTAGGCCTCCACCCACTAGCGGAGAAACTCATATTCCAATAGTCCCACAGGGGGATCAATCAGGGTATCCCCATGGGCCTTGTGGGGGTTATTATACCCGACATCCAGTACTGGATCAGAATTTCTTCCAATGAAATATTGGGAAGACTGAAACCATTGTCTGTGATCCGTGCTACAAACATGGTTCCCTGGATACCAACTCCATCCCTCTCCCAAGCAACTGTCTGAAACTAAACCAGAATGGTTGCAATCCTGTTGTCCTATCTGACCCCATGACTGTGTATCTGCGCCACCACAAAGACTACCTATTTTCATCTCCATAACATTGCCTAAATCCGTCCTGCTTCAGCTCATTTGCCGCAGAACCTCTTATCCCTGCTTTTGGTGTCGCCATACTTACCTATACATGAAGGCCCCGCCTTCTCGACCTACCCCTCACCTGAAATGTGGTGATCCTCAGGTTCAATCACCGCCAGTCAGCTCTCCCCCTCAAAGGGGAAAGCAGCTGATGGTCATCTGGGACTATGGTGATTTAATCTTTACTTACCTATTCCAAAGCTCTCGTGTCCAATCTCCTCCCTACTACCTTCTGTAAGTTTGAGGTCATCCAAAGATGATGCCTGGGCCTTATTCACACAAAGTTCAATTCACCCATTAACCCAGTGCTCACCGCTAACTGGCTCTCAGTTAAGCAATGCCTCATTTTTAACTTTCTCATCCTTGTTTTTAAATTTCTCCTTGGCCTCACTCCTCACTATCTATGTAATCTCCTCCAGCCCCACAACCATCTCAGATCTCTGCACTCCTCTAATCCCAGCCTCTTCATCATTCCCAATTTCAATCGCTCCACGATTGATGGCTGTACTTAGGCTCCAAGTTCTGGAATTCCCTCCTTAAACCTCTCTGCGTCTCTATCTCTCTTTTCTCCTTTAAGACGTCCCTTCAAACCTAACTTGTTGATGAAGCCTTTAGTTATCTGACCTCAATGTGACTCGGGGTCAAGTGATGAGTTGTAATGCTCCTCTGACATGTCTCAGGATGTTTTACTGTGACAAAGGAGACATGTAAATAAAGGTTATTTTTGTTTCATTTTTCAAGAGTGGCACTTTGTGGTATGCTAAACTCTTTAAGAGATCGCGCTGCAAAACTCTGCTTCTGAGGGGGAATCATTCTAGACAGCGGGGAGCAAGAGAAATGGCTGGATCATGATTGGGACATGATTGATTCTGCAACCTATATGCCCAACGATCAGGGCTCCACACTGGGAATAGGGCTCTGTAAAATGCACCACTTCAATTTCTAGATAGATATTTAATCAGAACTAAACTCTACATCTTCGGGGCAGCAGGGTAGCATGGTGGTTAGCATAAATGCTTCACAGCTCCAGGGTCCCAGGTTCGATTCCCGGCTGGGTCACTGTCTGTGTGGAGTCTGCACGTCCTCCCCCTGTGTGCGTGGGTTTCCTCCGGGTGCTCCGGTTTCCTCCCACAGTCCAAAGATGTGTGGGTTAGGTGGATTGGCCATGCTAAATTGCCCGTAGTGTCCTAATAAATGTAAGGTTAAGGGGGGGGGTTGTTGGGTTACGGGTATAGGGTGGATATGTGGGTTTGAGTAGGGTGATCATGGCTCGGCACAACATTGAGGGCCGAAGGGCCTGTTCTGTGCTGTACTGTTCTATTCTATGTCTATAATTTTACTGGGGCACCAACTGAAAGATATTTCAGATTTTAAAAGGGGAAATTTAAAAACAGGATGCATTATTCATGGACTGTTGAATGAATTGCCATGACCTCTGCTTCTTAAAAAGGGAAAACAACAAATTTGAACATATTGTTGAGCAGCAATGTGGATTTCCTACAGAACGCTTCAGCAAAGTCACCGGGCTGAAACTCTTCCATGATCAACAGATTCAAGTAAGAGATTAGGTAGACACGAGACTGATAGACTTGTTGTGGAGTGGTTTCTAATGCTTTTACCTGATGGCAATGAACGCAAAATGGGGTCAGAATCCATCTTGCCCCTTTAACACTGGCAATGCAACCGAGTCCATTTTGAAAGGGACCCTATGACCAGCTGTCCACAGTGCCCACTTGCTCTGGTCAACAATCCCATATTCATTTGAAAATCAGGACCTTATTATCGTAAATAGAACCCTGACTGCCATTTGCAGTCAGCGCGGATCCAAACCGACATCGTGGACATTCTGACCAGTTCCACGGATAATGGAGCCAAAGATGGCTGCTGCCAAAGGAGGTGTGTCAGATTATTTGTGTGGGCTCTGGAGGAGTGGGAATGCATCATCCGAGTTCACAACATAATTTGGGCCGTTGCCATCCTGGGAGGCCCGCTCTCCATGGTGGTAACTGACCTTTGTTGTTTGGCACTGCATGCCTGCCAAACATAATAAGAGTGCGGGATCTCAAAATCATGGGGATCACTGTACTGTGGGAATGGGTGGTCGGTTGCATGATCATTCAAAAGTCTAAATTCAATCTCAATTTTGCCTTGTTCCCTCACTTTTCTTTGTGACTGAATATTTATATTTTAGCCCATGTCATATCCTTATGTCACATTTCCTTCCTGTTTCCTAGGTGTATCCTATAATGGACTTCCCAGATTCCAGGATTCAGCAGGTTTCCAAACAAGGGATCCAGGAACACTGGACTCAGTTTGGCAAAACTTCGCGTATAATCCAACAGGTGAGGTGAAAGGCAAAGCACTGTGAATGTTGGAAACAGAAAATGCTGGAAATACTCAGCAGACCTGGCAGAGTCTGTAGAGAAAAGAAGAGTTAATGGGCGGAATCTTGTTGAGGCGTGGGGGGCTCGCCCATCAGCTGCAGAGCCACTGAGACACCAACACTGCCCCTTTGCAGGTAGGTCTGACAAACCACAAGCCAACCAGGCAGTGTCAAGGCCACTTGGGCCTTGCTCTGAAACTAAGGCCCCCAGGGCTAGACATCTCACCTAAAGAGAGCTGCTCTTGTGCTCAGCAGCACCGCAAAGGAGGCTGTGGTCACTGCCGGAATGACAGGCACCAGAGTCCCAGGATTGTGGCATGTCCGAGGTCACATATAAGTAATGGTGAGGGAGGGGGAGGATTCACGGGTGGGAATCGTGGGGAGAGGGGTTCAGCAGCAAGGTCAGCTGGGATGGCTCCTCACGGGCCACCACACCACCACCTGTCCCCCCAGCGTCCTGATTTCCAGACCCCCTTGATCAGGCACTAACAGGCACTAAGTGTCTATGACCAAAGGATCAGACGCCCCTCCGAAGGCCACCCCCCAGCTGCAGTTGGCAAATAGACAGGTTTACCTGTCGTACACGCCACACAGTGACGGCCCACCTGCAGCTAAGTTGATAACACCACTGGTGGGATAAGGTCCTTAAATGTCATTAATGGAATACTAAAGACTAAATTGCCCCTTTGTGTCCCAAAGGTTACTTGGTTACGGGAATAGGGTGGGGCATGTGCCTTGGCAGTGTGCTCTTTCAGAGGGTTGGTGCAGACTTGATAGGCCAAACCCTTCTGCGCAGTAGGGATTCTATATTTCTATGTATGTCCAATGAGTGACTAAAATGGTTACATGGTGGCCAATGTTTCATCAAAGCTGCACAAGTGCATGGCTGTGCAGCAATTGGGAATGTACTGTGCAGGTAACAAACAGACTGTGCACAAGCAACATTTCCTTTAAGATGCGGAGCCATGCATCAATCTTAAAGGCACCATGCAGTGCAACAAATTGGCTGTGCACAGAAAACAGACATGAGAGGGAACATTGGTAGAGACAGTACAATATGACTGGAGAAAAAATATCCATGTGCGTATGTGGTGGTGTTACTAAAAGGCTGCATACTAGCAACCTTTAGCAAAATCTCAAGCATTTATTTGGAAATATGGGGATAAGGCGGGAGGGGTGGGCCTAGGTCGAAGTGCTCTTTCAGAGGGTTGGTGCAGATTCGATGGGCCGAATAGCCTCCTTCTGCACTGTAGGGATTCTATGGATAATAGTTGAATAAATATACAATTAAGCCTTGGTCAGTATTCAATGTAACATCATGTGGAATGTGTTTTGAGAGCTGATTGAGTCTTCTACCCAAGATACCCAGTGATGGAACCATCAATTCACCAGACACGTGTTTCCGATATGAATCTAGGCTTTAATCGACTTACTTCAGAGCCAGCCTGTTACCCGTTGATGAACTCTTAGTGAACTCAGGCTGACTCTGGACAAGGGTATTTATACAGCTGCACTAGGGGGAGGAGTCATGGGCGGAGCCAAGGGTGGAGCCCAGTACAAGTTCCTGAGTACTCCCAGAGCTACTCCCCATAGTGGTAGGATAGTGCTACTGCGCTTACAAAGACAGTGTGAATTATCATATATACATCTATATTACATTCACCACACCCAGTAATTAAAGGATTGAATTACAGCAGCAGCTCATTGTCAGGACATTGGTGCAGGGGAGCCCAGTCGTGAGCATAGTACAATTAGGCAAGTGGCTGGGAATACAGAGCATGTTGATCTTGATGGCAGTGCTTGATTAAATACAGACTCCCTCGCCTGCCTCCTCCCCTGCCACTCACCAACAGCCAAGCTCATCTCGTCTGTCAGCTCCCTCCGCCAGCGGGATTCCTCCTGTAGTGAGGATAAAATAAGTCATGGTGCTAAAAATATGCTCAGTGAACTCTCACCTTGATTAATGGAGGTGGTCCTGTGGCACGGTGGGTAGTGTCTCTGACTATGAGCCAGAAGCTCCCGGGTTCGAGACCCACCCCAAAACCTGATGGCCAAGGAAGACGCATTCATAATGCCGCCAAACAGGTTGAATATCAACCTGCAAAATCCTTCAAATGCAGGGCCGCACGGTGGCGCAGGGGCTAGCACTGCCGCCTCACGGCACGGAGGACTCGGGTTCGATCTCGGCCCCGGGTCACTGATCATGTGGAGTTTGCACATTCTCCCCGTGTCTGCGTGGGTCTCACCCCCACAACCCAAAAAGATATGCAGCGTCGGTGGATCAGCCATGCTAAATTGCCCCTTAATTGAAAAAAATCAATTGGGTACACTAAATTTATTTGTAAACTCCTACCAATGCGCCAATGGTGGGCGGTAAGAGCAGGAGAGACTCCTGGTCATCCATACTTGATGTGGAGTGCCGCGTCTCAAGCTCTCAACCTCTAGTGAGAGGCTAGTGACCTGTTCCAGAAAGAAAATTTCACTATGAGAACAGATGAAAGTCTGCCCTGCGTACCAATAGGAGTAGGAAGAGAAACAACAACACCCTTCTTTCACAGAGCCTCATCCAGGGTTCTAAATCATCAAGTTGCTCCAATCTGAAATCTTAACCATTCTCTAGGAACCAAATCCTGCCTGTCAGGGAAATTAAATTGAGGAAATTGCATTCCTTGTTTCCGATAGGACGAGCATAAATGCTTAATAAAAATCATTGGACTGATGTACTGTCATGGAAAATATTATTTGTATGAGTACATCAGAGGTCAGCGGGGTCCCTGCCATCAGGAAGTAGCACTTCATCATTCGTCATGTTTCAGAATGGCTCATCTCAGAATGACTAAAATCATCTCACTACACAGACTTTATTTACTTCCTTTTAAATCCCCTTCCCGTTGTTCTTTTCACTGACATGTAGTGGGCAACAACTCCATGAATGCCAGCAGTGTGTAGAACCAGGAATTTTTTTTAAAATTTTAATTTAGATTAGCCAATTATTTTTTCCCAATTTAAGGGGCAATTTAGCATGGCCAATCCACCTATCCAGCACATTTATTTGGGTTTTGGGGGGTGAAACCCACGCAAACACAGGGAGAACGTGCAAACTCAGAACCAGGAATATTGACAAGGAGTCAATTGTTGGGGATTTCACTAATCTGCATTTAGATTGCGCCTGTAACAAAGCAAAATATCTCAAGGGGCTTCAGAGTGGCCAATTTCCATGTGTGGACATGGACCGAGGGGAATGGCTGACTACTTGTCAATCATATTCTCATCGAGTCTTCACACATACACCTTTCCAGCAGCGGTCACTAGAATGTATTCTAGAAAAGGAATCCCACCTGATGTTTCTGCCTCCCATCCCACCCTTCAGCTGAGGGATGCTGACCTGAAGTGCGTTCGGTCCGTTAAGTAGGAGACCATGCACAATTCTGACCTCAACTGCAGCTGCTCTGGACTGAGTTGAGTCGTGGAACTGCAACATCAAATCCTACCTCGCTGGTAGTGATTGGTAGCAGTTTAAAATATGCATCCTTAAAGATGCATGTACATCATATCACAACAAGTTAATTTCTGACTGAGCAAGGATCAAACCTGCTCTGTGTACTTTATTACTTACTGCACAAAGTGCAGTGTTTGGCCATTGGGACTATAAAAAGGCATTGGGTAAATTCCACCTTTGCCGGACCACTTCCTGCTGCCTCTTAGCAGTCATCAATACTCTCATCATTTGCTCAGGTTAAGTCTCAGTAAGAAGTCTTAAAACACCAGGTTAAAGTCCAACAGGTTTGTTTGGAATCACTAGCTTTCAGAGCACAGTCCGTTCATCAGGTGAGTGAAGAGGTGGGTTCCACAAACACATCTATAGACAAAGTCAATGATGCAAGATGAATGCAAGTTTTTGCAGGTAATTTAATCTTTACAGGTCCAGACGGTGCGACTGGAGAGAGGGACAATCACAGGTTAAAGAGGTGTGAATTGTCTCAAACCAGGACAGTTGGTAGGATTTTACAAGCCCAGACCAGACGGTGGGGGGGGGTGAATGTTGTGCGACATGAATCCCAGGTCCCGGTTGAGGCCGTACTCATGTGTGCGGAACTTGGCTATAAGTTTCTGCTTGGTGATTCTGTGTTGTCGCGCGTCCTGAAGGCCGCCTTGGAGAGATCAGAGGCTGAATGCCCTCGACTGCTGAAGTGTTCCTTGGCTGGATGGGAACATTCCTCTCTGGTGAGTGTCGCGCGATGTCCGTTCATCCGTTGTCGCGGCGTCTGAATGGTCTCGCCAATATGGAGAAAAGGCGGGGGAGTGGCCACGCCTTGGGCATCCTTTCCTGCAGCGTATGAGGTAGACAACGTTGGCCGAGTCGCACGAGTATGCACTGCGTACCAGGTGGGTGGTGTTCTCACGTATAATGGTGGTATCCATATCAGATTAAGTCAGTCTTTCATCCTGATCAACTGTTTATTCCTCATGTATTTATCTCCATAGAATTGTAGAATGGCCATAGCACAGAAGGAAGCCATTCGGCCTGTCGTGTCCTTGCTGGCTCTCTGCAAGAGAACTCAGCCAGGCCCACTCCCCCGCCTTTTCTCCATAACCAACCTAACTTTCTCTTTCAGCTAATTATCCAATTACCTTTTGTGTGCCTCCGCTGCACTGGCAGGTGCTGCATTTCAGATCCTCTAGCCATCCGCTACACAAAATATGGCCATTTTGTCACATATTCCCATCTCCCTGTAACTCTAATGGATTTTTTTCCCTCCCTTTGACAGCGCCATACAATTGAACTCATCCCTGTCACCGAAGTGCACTTCCAGTGGAAAAGAAAAGATTACAGTTACTTTGTGTATGGCACCGAAAATAAGGTTCATGCTCCAGAATATCCTGGCAAGAATTGCACAATTATGTGAAGCGATTTACACACCAATTTAATTTTTTCTTTACTGTACAACTTTTTTAATGTTTCCAATAGGTATATACACATATCAATGGGAAGATTAATAAATGAATTGAAATATACATACACAAACATATAATAAACAGCTCTATATACTGAAATAATTCTTGCTGCAGGAATGAGACAGAGATAAAGAACCCAAATGAATTGATCTTGAATGTTGGCGCGCAGAGTTCTCTGGCTACATGAAAGCAAGTTTTAAATTTTATCTGCACAGGCCATACAGCCATTAAACTGTCATTCTGACTCAGGGGCCGGGATTCTCCCATACCCGGCGGGGCGGGGGGTCCCGGCGTGTCGGAGTGGCGTGAACCACTCCGGCGTCGGGCCGCCCCAAAGGGGAGGAATTCTCCGCACCTTTAGGGGCCAAACCCTCACATTGAGGGGCTAGGCCCGCGCCGGAGTGGTTCCCACTCCGCCGGCTGGCGTGAACGGCCTTTGGCGCCATACCAGCCAGGGCCGAAAGGACTTCGCCGGCCGGTGTAAGTCCGCGCATGCGCCAGAGCATCAGCGGCTGCTGACGTCATACCGGTGCATGCACAGGGGAGGGGCTCTCTTCTGCCTCCGCCATGGTGAAGGCCATGGCGGAGGCGGAAGAAAAAGAGTGCCCCCACGGCACAGGCCCGCCCGCTGATCATTGTCCCCAATCGCGGGCCAGGCCACCGTGGGGGCACCCCCGGGTCAGATCGCCTCGCGACTCCGCCAGGACCCCGGAGCCCGCTCGCGCTGTCAATCCGGCCGGTCAGGTAGGTGGTTTAAACCACTCCGGCGGGAGAGGCCCGTCAGCGGCGGGACTTCGGCCCATTGCGGGCCGTAGAATCACCGCGGGGGGCTCGCCGACCGGTGCAGGGGGCCCGCCGACCGGCACGGCGCGATTCCCGCCCCCGCTGAATCTCGGTGGGCGGAGAATTCGGGACACGGCGGGGGCGGGATTGACGCCGGCACCCGGGGGGTCAGAGAATTCCACCCATGATTTCACCCACCATTTGGAGAACCAGCGGGAGCCCTGCATCGCTTCCATGCAGAGTATCAACAGAATTAAGATCCCATCAGACCAGCATTGTGCCTTCCCTGGAATTTAAGAGCCGGGCCTTAGATGTACCGACCTTCCAAGAGTTGCTGACCAATCAGAGGCCAGCAGCTCTCCATCCCTGGCAATGACACTTGGGGGTGGTATCACTGATGGATCTGGAGAGAGACTGAGGGGACTGGATTCTCCAGTTGCCCAACCGCTTGTATCTCGGTGGTGCACCGTTCACTGCCAGTGGGTATATTCCTGCTGCTTGCCAGTGGGTATATTCCTGCTGCTTGCCAGTGGATTTTCCCAATGAAGCCACCCCAAGCTGCCGGCAAACCCCTGGGTGGGGGTACACTGCTGGTGGGAAGAGAGGGTGTGATTCACCGGAAACATTTCTAAGTGGCACCTGTGGCGGGTTTTTCAGGGTGTTTCCTGCCAGCTCTACCGGCGAGTTCCCCACCGCTATCCAATGACACTTTTTTAGGTCCTGGGGATTTTCTCACTGGTTAGAATTTTTTTCAGCACTGGGAAGCTGAACTCAGAAATCGTGCCGCCATTTTGAAAAGGCCCCCAAATCTTCAAGTGAGCTTGTAGACCCACCACACCCCCACAAACATGGGCACTACCCCACATATCCCCAAGAGAGGACACCCTGCTTTGGGGCCCCATCTTCAGGCCTCCCTAGCCCCCTTACAGCACCCCCCCACCCTTCCAGGACCCCCACCTATCATCCCCCACAATCTCCCAGGGGCCCCTACTTACCTGCCCTGCACACCCCAACCCTTCAAACCCCCTTGACAGGGAATAATAAATTTGGGATTATATTATATGTTAACGTATTCGAACTGTATTGTGATGGAAATACAGGACATCCACTTTATTCCATGGGAAGTGAGAGAACACCCAGCCAAGCCTGCATGGAACTAATTTTTCTCTGGAAATTTCCTCTGGCAGCAGGATTCAACGTATAGTGATTAGGGGAAAAACACTGGCTGATTCTTCCCTTCTTAATCCAGTGGTACCATTCCAGTGGTTGCCCCAGATACTCACGCAGGCGAAGGACAGATTTTGTGCACTTTGGCTGAATTCAAAATTCCAAATTTTTCTTCACCATTCCTTTTAAGTAACCTGTGATGAAAAGCTTGCAACGCAACACAAACTTTTGTAGATCATAAACGATATTTACAACATACACCACATCCCAAACGGGTCTGAACCGTCTGTACTATATATCTGACTGACTTTATATAGAACTTAACTATTGATGATGTAGGGTTCCCTGCCACTTTAGTGGGGGGAGCCCGTATTTGCTGAGACTCACAGGGAGATTGATTGCTCCAACCCCATAGGTCTTGTGCGGTTTATAACACAAACTTATTGTGACTATGAAACGTTGGTTTTTCTCTCATTTATTCTTCATCATTTTGTATCAAATTAAATTCATTGTGTGTGTCTGGTATTTATGACTGTATTAAAACTGAACACGTCCATTGCTTCAGTGACGGAATAATAAATTTGGGATTAAATTATATGGTTTTGTAGTCTAACTTTATTGTGACAGAAAATACTGGACATCAATTTTTATTCCAAGGGTAGTGAGACAACACCCAGCCAAGCCTGCATGGAACTCATTTTCCTCTGATACTTGAAAGTGAAGAGTTGTCAGGAGTATGAAGTGGATTTTATTTTGCTCCCTTAATTGGACCAACTTTTTCACTGCCAATAGCACACATATTTGTGCAGTCAGGTCATGATGATATTTATTCACAGGTCAAGATGCACATCTGGATGGGAGCAGGGGGAGTATTGGTTATGGGGATTGAAGATTGCTTGTAATTGAAATTCAATGACATTCAAAGGAGATGAATGCGGGAGGTGGGGAGGGACAGAAAGGACGAAAGTCTTTGGCTCAAAAGAAGCTCTTCCTTTTTAAAATACATTTTTATTGGATTTTAAATTTTTTTTTACAAATATTACAACAAAGCAAAAGAAAACCAAAAATAGTCATGAATGTAGGAAACAGTCAACAACACCGAGATATATCACACCCATCACTATAAAAGAGAACTAAGCACTAAGGGGGAATTACATTACGGGCGTGATTCAGCTAACACTTGGAGCCCAGCACCAGGAGAGGCCCAAAACAATCTTCACGCTGGGCGCCGGACCGATCACGAGTCACTCGACTCACGGCACGATTTGGATCACGCCCAATATCCTGACGCCGCCTTCACCTGATGCCCGGGAGTCACTGGCTGCATGGTCAGGGTGTGGAATCAGCTGGGGAGACATTTTAAGTTGGACGGGATATCAGTCTTGGCGCCACTGTGTGGGAACCACAGGTTCAAGCCGGGGGAAATGGATGGGATGTATGGGAAATGGAGGGAGGAGGGGCTGGAAACGGTTAGGGACTAGTACTCGGAAGGGAAGTTTGCGGGTCTGGAGGAGTTGCGGGAGAGGTATGAGTTGCCGAGGGGGAGTGAGTTTAGATATATGCAGGTGAGGGACTTTGCACGGAAAGAGTAGAGAATGTTTTCAAGGTTGCCGGAGTACAATCTGTTGGAGCAACTGCTGCTCTTGGATGAGCTGGATGAGGGTAGGACTAGAGATATATATGGGTGGTTGGGGGAGCTGGGGAGGGGGGCGGGGGCGCAGGTGGTGAGGATCAAGAACAACTAGGAGGAGGAGTTGGGGGGGGGAGATAGGCTGGGGACTGTTGTGTGAGGTGAACTCAACCTCCTCCTGCGCGAGGATGAGCTTGATTCAGTTCAAGGTGGTGCATAGGGTAGGGCAGCAAGGTGCGCAGTGGTTAGCACCGCTGCCTCACGGCGCAAAGGTCCCATGTTCGATCCCAGCCCTGGGTCACTGTCCGTGTGGAGTTTGCACATTCTCTCCGTGTTTGCGTGGGTTTCACCCCCACAACCCAAAGATGTGCAGGTTAGGTGGATTGACCACGTTAAATTGCCCCTTAATTGGAAAAAATGAATTGGGTACTCTAAATTTATTTTTTTTAAATGGTGCATATGACTCGGGTAAGGGTGAGTGGGTTCTTCCAGGGAGCTGGCTAATCGGTGCGAGAAGTGTGGGCGGGGACTGGCAAATCATGCGCATATGTTCTGGGATTGCAAGAAGTTGGACAGATAGTGGGAGGTGGTGTTCGGGACACTGTCTAAGATAGTGGGGTCGGGGGGAAGGTCAGGCCGGAACCAATGGTGGCGATCCTTGGGGTATCGGAAGTGCCGGGACTGCTGGAGGGGATGTTGTGGCCTTCGCCTCTCTAATTGCCCGGTGAAGGATCTAGCTGAATAGGAGGTCAGATACACCGCCGGGGGTGGCGGCCTGGCTGGGGGTCCTGTACGAATTTCTCTGGTTAGAGAAGATTAAGTTCAAGTTGAGGGGGTCAGTGGGGGGCTTCACGTTGGGGGTTGTTCTTGATGCAATTTAAGGAATTGTTGATCGTGGGAGGTGGGGGGGATAAAAGGGGAAAAGCTTTACAAACTGGACTGTGATTGTACGGAGTATGTATTTTATGTTTTGCTGTTTTTCCACATGTTTGGAATAAAGTATCTTCTTTTTAAAAAGGCCTACAAAAAGCCACCAGACCCAAACAACTAGTTACCATTCACAAAATCACAGATTAAATATTGTTTACATGCTCACTGAGTAGATGTAAATTTAAGCAAGGCCATTGAGCAGGTGATTAATACAGTTATTTAACAAATGAGTAACAGAGGTCACAGAGCAGTTAACTCCATCTGTGTACACTGCGACCCCCGGCAGCCCGCACACACACGCTGAAAGGAACAATGACTTCTGAGGATATCGCTGTTTATACAGGATTATCTGCTGTTCTGGATTCAGTCAAAATCCAAACAGCTCTAAGGAGATCAGAATACCTTTCCCAGATAGCTGCCATTTTAAAGTTCCTCAGAATGAATAAGCTAAGATTCATTTACCCAATCATCTTCTTAAAACATATCTTGTGAGAAGTTAAACACAGAATACAAAAACCTCACACAAAATACAAAACTCACACAATGTGACACCTCGGGCGGAATTCTCCGCTCCCGCGGAAAATCGCGAAGGCTGTCGTGAAATCGGCCGACTTTCACGACGGCCCGATACGGCCCCGCTCACGAGCTATTCACGGCCCGGAAATGGTCTAGGAGCGGGGCAGTGGAAATCATGCCATAAGCCTGCGACGCCCCGATGACGCCGCTCCGCGTCGTAAAAAGGCGCGAGCGGCCAGAACAACGGAAGAAGAGGAGAGGATGAGTGAGCCACGGAGGGCCGCCCCGAGGTTCGGAGAGCCAGACGTCGAGACCCTCTTAGATGATGTTCAGCAGAGGAGGAGCATCATCTGCCCTAGAAGAGGGCATCGCCACCCTGTGAGCATTGTGCGACGGGCCTGGTGTGAGGTGGGCACTGCAGTGAGTGCTGTGGGGCAGACCCCCTCGGTCTGGGGAGCAGTGCCGCAAAAAGCTGCACGACCTCATCAGGGCTGCTAGGGTAACTGCCAAGAGGGTGCCCTCGGGTCACAACAATCCCCCCCCCCCCATGTATTTAATCACCCACCTCCCCCCCCTGGCACGAGGGGGAGGGGGGCAGAGTGAGTGGAGGGTGGTTAACCAAGTAGTCACAGACCCACATGAGCGCTGAGACCTCCTGGAGAGTTGCAATGGTTTAGTTCCAACTTTACCCCCCAACCTTTGCCAATATGCAAACGCCCTGATGATACCTGCCGAATTGATGATCTATCTATGCCCCCCCCCAACAGGACAAGACTGCTCACAATAACCGGGAGCGCAACAGGTCCAGAGGGGGTTCGCCCATTGTCCACCCCCTGACCACGTTCGAGCAGAGGGCACTGGACCTTGCTGGGGGATCTGCCACCCGGGATGTCGCTCAATGCAAGGTTGGAGGTGCTGAACCAAGTGAGATAACCCTGCATGACTGTTCCGCCGTGCCCCCCCCCCCCCCCCCAATCCTCTGTCCCTTCACACTCTGCCCACTGGACCGTCCTATGCCCGGCCGAGCGTTTCTAAATAACCCCGTTTCATTCTCTTCCCTAGGATGTGCTGCCGAACAACCAGGGCCGTCTGCGTCCAGGCAAAGACGAGCACCTGCCACCACCACCACCACCGCCACCGCACCCAGGGCTGCACGCCAGAGAGTGCCAGGAGGACAGTCAGGGGTGCCATCCTCCCAAACCGCATCTGTGGAGCAGGAGGCACAGAGGACGGTGACAGAGAGAGAGGGAGACATGGGCCACCAACGCCATGCGGCCGCTCATCATTGCGCCGATGACTTCGACGACATTTGTACAGACGAGGACCTCGAGCTTGCGGCACTGCTATCTCCCACACCATCCAACATCCCAGAGACACTCACCTCGGTTGGGCAATTCAGCGATGAGGCTCCTGGGTCATGGTCTGGTTCACACAACACAGCTGAGCAGGTACAGTAGGTGGAGGTCGGAGCAGCCGAGGGCCCGGACTGGCGGAGGGCAGGCCAGGCCCAGCATTCAGTTGGCTCCCAGACGTTTCCCGGGTTCCTGGATTTACTCGACCCACCTGCACAGCATCTCGAAACCCAGGGACACAATGACGGGATGAGGGCCGTCTTCCAGCAGCTGCAAGAGGAGTTGAACCATGTCCAGGAGCAGGGAGTGGTGCCGCTCATGGCAGCCACCCAGGCCGACACCGCACAGGTGGCATCCGCGGTCGGGGCAATGGGTGAAACGGTTTCGGCCATGGGTCAGGTTCTGCAAGGCGTTGGGCTTAATTTGCATGCGTCATCCTCGGCCCTGGACAGGGCTGCCCTCTCACAGGCAGCAATGCTCCAGAGCCAAAACGACATTGCCAGCACGCTGCGGGCCTTGGCTGAGTCTCACCAGGTCATGGCCCAGTCGCAGCACGCCATGGCCTAGTCGCAGCAGTCGATGGCACAGTCCCAGCAGTCGATGGCACAGTCCCAGCAGTCAGTCGCCGAGAGCATCAACCGCCTGACACACGTGCTGGATGGCGTCGCGCACTCACAGGTTGAGGTCGCACAGTCCCTGGCGGGAATGTCTCACTCCCTGGACTCCGTCACTGCGAACCTTCGGACCCTGGTGGAGACCGTTGCAGGCCTCCGGGACTGGCAGCGGCAGGTGTCGGTGGGGCGATGGGGCACCTCCCCGCTTGCACCTCCGTCCAAAAGTGAGGCCCGGGGGCCACCGGGCTCCCCAAGGGAGGAGGAGGTTCCGGGGCCCGTCCCATTAACTCCATCACGGGACGTCCCGGAACGCTCGGCCTCCACCCGTCCCATCCCTGGTGCATCGGGTGGGCAGCGGGCAGAGCAGGGTGGCACCACGTCATCCGAAACGCCCGCAGAGCAGCCTGGCCCATCAAGGCCGGGTCGCCCCAGGAAACGAGTGCCGACGGGGAGACATGTCAAAGGGGGCGATTCACAGCAGCCCTCCTCCACTCCTGCTGTATCATCTGGGGAATCACTTAGACGTAGTGGTAGGGCCCGTAAGGCAACAAAGAGGGACACATAGTAAGTTGGTACGGGTGAAGGGCACAGTTTAGTTGCCGGGGCTAGGGCATCTGTACATAATGTTAACCATTAAACTCACTGTTCCACCTTACTTGTAATACCGTGTGATCTTTCCGCAGCCACAGGGATCGTGATGGTGACCGAGTGTCGCTGGGGTTGACGAGCGGTGAAACTTCGGTGCCGGGTGTGCAGTCCCTTCCCCCCACCCCCTCGCACAGCTAGCCCACGCGGGCACGTGATGGAGTGTCCCTGACTAACTCAGTGACCACCGAGATGGATGGTTCAGCTATTGCCATGAGTCAGACTTTGTCTAACGATTCTGAGCTCACAGCTCATCGCAGAGCGGGCTGTCATCATTCAACATGGCACTGATCACACCCGCCGACACAGCCATCAATGTCGTGCCAAACTGTTTTGCCGCAGTGGTAAGGGTGATCTTGAAGTGGAGCAGGGTGCTGGGGGGGGGGGGGGGAGTTGTGTGTTGACCCTCTGCGCGACTGGCGATGCAGGTTGTAGTGTTGGTGTTCAGCGGTGCCGTCGCACGCAACACGTGAATCTGGCTGCCACCAAGGCATCGCGTGCCCGCCGTCCTCGCCGGGTCCGTCGTGCAGCCTCCTGGGCATCACCAGCAGCTGGCTCGTGTCTGCGTGCTGCGCCCACCACTCCACCATCCTCCTCCTCCTCCTCCTCTGTGCTGGCACCACTGCCACTGGCTTCTCCCTCCACCAGGGCATCTCCCCTCTGGATCGCGAGGTTGTGCAGCGCACAGCAGACCACAACAATGTGAGCGACCCTGTCGGGCTGGTACTGCAGGGCCCCTCCGGAGCGGTCCAGGCACCTGAATCTCATCTTCAGGAGACCAAGGCAGCGCTCCACCACACCCCTGGTTGCTGCATGGGCCTCGTTGTATCGTGTTTCCGCATTGGTCTGAGGCCTCCGTATAGGCGTCATCAGCCAAGACCTCAGCGGATAACCCCTGTCGCCTAGCAACCAGCCCCTCAGCCGGGGGGGGGGCCGCACTCAAACATCGTAGGGATATACGACTGAGGCAGAATGTACGCATCATGCACACTCCCTGGGAACCTTGCGCAGACGTGCATGATCCTCATGTGGTGGTCACATACCACCTGGATATTCATGGAGTATGTCCCCCTCCTGTTTGTGAACACGTCCCTGTCCCCTGCAGGCGGGTGCATGGAAACGTGAACACAATCGATTGCCCCCTGCACCATCGGTATCCCGGCCACGTTGGCAAATCCACAAGCTCGTGAGTCTTGAGTTGCTCGGTCCTCGGGAAAGGTGATGTAGCGGTCCGCGAGGCATAGAGGGCGCCGGTCACATCACGGATACACCTGTGCACCGATGACTGGGAGATCCTGGAGAGGTCCCCGCTCAGAGACTGTAAGGAGCCGGTCACATAGAAGTTAAGAGCGACCGTCACCTTGATGGCAACCGGGATTGCATGTCCTCCCCCCGTTCCACGTGGGGCGAGGTGCGCCACAAGGTGACAGATATGTATCACCGTCTGCCTACTCAGCCGGAGTCTCCTCCTGCAGGTGATGTCCGTCGTTGTTAGGAAAGAGATCCGGACACGGTACACCCTCGGCCTTGGTCGTCGCCTCTGGTGCCCTGGCTGCACCCTCACTCTCTCCTCTTCCTCCTCCTCCCCCACATGCTGCTTGACAACGGGCAACTCCTCGGCCCTTCCCTCTGCTGCTGCAGCTGGCCCTGCATCCACTGCTGGTTGTGGCTGTGGATGCTGCTGCATCTCCAAATGCAGTGCAGCGGCCCCAACCACTGCGCAGAACATAGCCGTTCTGTTCGCAGACATTGTGCTAACCTACAGAAGGGTGGTGGGGGGGCAGAGAAACGGGAAATGTTAGACGGAGGTTAGTCGACACCTCGGCAGCCGCCTGCCACGGGATGCCTGTGTGTCCCGGTGGCCTGGTCGCGCTGCTGATACGCGGCTAGCCTAACCCCGGTCACTTTCTGCATCCAACGGGCAGTTAACTACGTCCTCCTCACCGGTGCGTCAGTGTCCTGTGGCCGTAAGCCACAGGGCAAACAGCGGCCGTGTCCTTGTGACCGTCATGCCATGGCATGGCGGCTGACATTTTGTAACCGGGGGTGGACGAGTCACTCCCTCCCTCCCTCTCCCCCGTCCCTCCTTCTCTCTCTCCCCCTCTCTCCGTCTCCCTCTCTCTCCCCTCCCTCTCTCCCCCTCTCCCTCCCTCCCTCTTTCCCTCCCCACCTCCCCCTCTCCCTCCCCCTCCCTCCTCCCTCCCCCCTCCCTCCCCCCTCCCTCACCCCCCTCCCTCCCCCTCCCTCCCCTCTCCCCCTCCCTCCCCCCTCCCTCCCTCTCCCTCCCCACCTCCCCCCCCACCTCCCCCTCTCCCTGCCTGCCCCCTCCCTCCCCACCTTCCCCTCTCCCTCCCTCCCTCTTTCCCTCCCCACCTCCCCCTCTCCCTCCCCTCCCCTCCCTCCCCTACCTCCTCCCCTGCCCCCTCCCCCTTTCCCCCTGCCCCCTCCCTCCCTCCCCCTCCCTCCCCCCCTGCCCCCTCCCTCCCCCACCCTCCCCCCCTGCCCCCCCCCCCCCCCCCCTGCCCCCCCCTCCCCCCCACTGGTTGCTGCGTTCTCGGGGATGCCTTCCCCGGTTTGCCCAGACTCCGGCAGTCCGCTCCTCTCTTTTAAAAGCAGGTGTGATCGCCGGCGTCGTGACCATGCATCACGACGTCGGGTCTTCGGCCCATGCGGGCCGGAAAATAGCGGGGGGCCGCATAGTCGGCATTTTGGCCGTATCGGGGGATTTGCCGGGGTTTTTAGCAGGAAAGGCGATTTGAACAATTTGCGCGTTTGGGAGAATAGCGGGAGCGCGTCGGACTGGCGTCGCGTGAAAAACCGGCGCGGCCCGCTATTCTCCGCACCGGCGTGGGGTCGGAGAATCACGCCCCTCTTCTTCCAAAAACCTGCAGCCAGAACATCCACGGATGCTGTGTTATTGTTTTAACTTTTATTAAAGTAATTTAATTTTTTTTTTAAATGAACAAACAAATTATCAAGGGTCCTCATACCTTGGTAGTCAATGGAATTAGGGTTTATAAGTGATGGGTAGTTTTGACATCACAATCACCTCCTGTTGTGACACCAGGCAGTAATGAGAAATGAATGGCAAAACGTTCAATACAAAGGAATAATGGGTGAGGAAGTAATTCTCCTGAACACACGTTGGGAACCCTTCTTCCCCTTTTCCCCATATGGTATTGCTATCCCACTTAGTATTAGGACAAATGAAACACTGTCTCCCCTACGAACACCAGAGAGAAGAAAAATGTTCCTCACTTTATAACACTAATGACATCAAGTGGCTGAACCCAGGAACTGCAAGGGAGCAGCACAATGCTGTTCAATGTTGAAAAGAATAGTACACTGGGTACAGCCAATTAAGTACTTTTGAAGTGCAGTGACTGTTGCAATGTAGTAAACGCAGCAGCCAATCTGCACACAGCAAGCTCCCATAAACAGTGACGTGACAATGGGGGTAGAATTTTACAGCCCCTCTCACAGGAGGGAGTTTTCAGTCCTGACGTGGTTAATGGAGTTTTGAACGCTCGCCGCATTTCCTGGCCCTACCCCGCCGCGACATGGCTGCATAATTCCACCCAATAACTCGATAACAACAACAAAAACAATTTGCATCAGCTTATATGAGCTCCTTTGACATAATTGTGAATTATAAATACTAATAATCCGCACTGTATTGTACAACATGTGTTGAGCCTGTATATTGTATGGATCACGTGTAGTTGCGTGGCCCTACCCATAGGGGGAGATGAGGAGCTTGTACTGGGCTCCACCCTTGGCTCCGCCCATGGCTCCACCCATGGCTCCTCCCCCTAACCGGAAGTATAAAGGTTGATGCTGAGAGCCTGCCTGCCAGTTCATCTGGAGTTCATCTCGTCACAGGCAGGCTCTGTTGTAAGACGATTAAAACCGCTGTTCACTTCTAACCACGTGTCGCGTGAATTGATGATCTCATCAATAATGAAACATCCCAAGAAGCTTCACAGGAGCATTATCAAAAACGTATGACCCTGCTGACAGGGAGACTGGAGAAGGGGGTAGTGTCGGCCATTTACGGGGCTATTTTGGAAGAGGAGAAGGCACCTTTGGAAGGGATCAAAGCAAAGTGGGAGGAAGAGTTGGGAGAGGGTATGGAGGAGGGGTTCTGGTGTGAGGTGTTCCGGAGAGGGAACTCCTCCACCTCGTGAGTGAGGTTGGGCTGAAGGTGGTAGACAGAACACACCTCACAAGGGCGAGGATGAGCCGGCTCATTGAGGGGGTAGAAGATGTGTGTGAATATTGCGGGAGGGGGGGGGGGGGGCGCAAATCACGTTCATATGTTTTGGTCCTGTCCAAAGCTGGAGTATTACTGGAAGGAGATTTTTAGTCTAATCTCTAAAGTGGTGCACGTGAAACTGAACCCGGGACCTCGGGAAGCCATATTCGGGGTGTCGGACCAGCCGGGATTGGAAACGGGTGCGGAGGCAGATGTTGTAGCCTTCGCCTCGTTGATCGCCCGAAGGTGGATCCTCATGGGATGGAAATCAACCTCTCCATCCTGTGCCCTGGCATGGCGGGGGGACCTGTTGGAATTCTTGACTCTTGAGAAGGTTAAGTTTGAACTGAGGGGAAGGATGGAGGGGTTCTGTAATTCATGGACGGTATTCATTAAGCACTTTCAAGACTTGGATAACATCGAACATTCGTGGGGTGGGGGGTTGGGAACTGTATGTGTTAATGGTGACTATGGTTGATTCCTGGTTCCTTTTTGTTATTTATTCATGTTAACATGCGGACAGTTGTTTTGGGGGTTGGTGGGAGGATAGGATTATTGTTGTTGATATGGGGATTGACATTATATTCGTTACTGCTTATTGTTTATTGTTAGTGGGTGCAAATTTGGGAGAAAATGTGAAAAAGGAGGAGAATAAAAATATTTTTTTAAAAAACATATGACCCCAAAACACATAAGGAGATATTAGGTTAGATTTCCACATGCTTGGCCAAAGAGTTTTAAGGAGTGTCCTAAAGGGAGAAAGGAAAACGGAGAAATGGACAGATATTGGGAGCGCTTTCCAGAACTTGGGACTAGGTCACTTTTAGGGCTGAATTCTCCAGTTCCCGCCACTGGCAGATCGGGCGGAGAATAGCGCGCAGTGAGAAATCGCGAATTATGCCTGCCAATGATTCCTACACCATGCTCCAGTCCTCCGCTGACGGCTTTAGCGAGGTTTGGGCCCGCGCCGGCAGATCCACGCCAAACCATCATTTGCATGGATTTAAATATCATTAGCTGGTTGGACATGTAAAGCTCCACCCATCCGCGATGCTCCAACCCTCTCAGGGAAAGTCATGTGGGAGCAGATTGGTGTAAGTGTTTACAAGGAGCCTGGGTGCCATGGGTGTTGAGGGGGAGTGGGAGGGTAAAAAAACTCTCAAAAATTGTCAGGCTTGATGGGGCGGTTTCCTGGGCCAGGGGGAGTAGCAGGTAACGACCTGGTGCCAGTTCCGTAGACTCCGGATGTTCCCTAGGGATGGCCTGGCTCAGACCGCCATTGCTGCAATATGTGATTTAAGGGCACCCATCTGGTGCTACTTACAGGCCCCTGGCTGCTCACACTGCTGACTGCTCACTGTGTCCTGTAAAATGTTCAGAGAGCCTCTGGTAATGTGGGAGGGAAACCAAGCCACCCCACTGGAAACTCTCATACCCCAGTGGTATAATCAAGGGGGTTTGCGTTGCCATGCTTAATCACTGGCCCACCAGGTGTTAGCACTCCTCGATGCACTCTACAGAAGCGTTGCCCCACTGCAGAAGAAATAAGGGATTAGCAGAGCTCAACCCAACCAGAGGACACCTGCACCGTGACCTTTGGAATCCTCCCTGGCATACTGCCCCACTCAGAGCAGAGGCCTCAACAGTGACCCCCCCCCACCCCCACAGGATCACGAGCTGTCTCCTCCTGGTAAGGCTGGCGACAATGACTGCCTCTGCTAGCACCTCCCAGGCACTGTTCAGGAGAGTGGGCTTGAATCTGCAACCCACCCTGGGGACCCATCCTCCTCTCTTCATTGGCATCGAGCAGTGGGTCCACTTTAGATCCTGAGCCATCTTCGTGCCTGCAATGAATGTGGGTGAGTGGAGTGCTTAAAAACTGCTCCAGCTGTTTATTGCTAATTCCGACCCCAGCAGCTACACTGCCCTCTGGGTTGGGAATTGCTTCCAATTCACGTCTGTCAAAGTGCTGGCCCATTTGCATGTCCTGAACCGTGAGTAGCGCCCCCCAGCAGAAAGGCGATTCACTCTGCAATAACTCACGAGACACACGGGGTTGACCCGATTGTTCTCCCCATGGCGTTTGCGGAATACGAGCTGCCCCATTGAGGGGTGGTGGCCTAACAGCGGAGCTCATTACAATGTACCAATAAAAGCTGGCCAGATTGGAACAAGGAGCTTTATATGGTCTCGGCTGGGACTAGATGTATTCCCCATCACTTTGCGACCTCGCATTTACTTACTGAATAAACCTCTTTGTTTAAATCTTTCTCGGTGCATTGCATAATGGATTAGAAGCCCATCCTCGTCGCCAGTTTTACAATCACAGTATTCCCAAGAAGGATTTAAACAGAGACGTTCATTCAGCAAGTAAATGCAAGGCCACAAAGCGGCAGGAAGTACACATAGTCCTAACTGGGACCATCCAAACTGGTTCCCATCCTGGCTGACTTTTATCGGTACATTTCAACAAGCCCGCTGTTAGGCCACCGCCCCTCAGTGGGGGAGCTCGTTCTGCACAAGTCCCAGGGGGAGATCAATCGGGTTGTCCCCATGGGTCTCATGGGGAATATTACATGCACGCCATTAAATTCCGGTGGGAACATTTTGTGCTGGCTTCTCCGCCCCGCCGCGCCACATTTCTGCCTCGGCGGGATTCTCCATTACGCCGGCCGGTCAATGGGGTTTCCCATTGTGGGATAGCCCACGCTGAAGCAAAACCCCATTGAAAACGGAAACTCCACTGAAAACCCCTGGTGAAACGAAGATTCCCGCCAGCGGAGAAACCAGCCCTTATTCTTTTATGGGATGTGGGTGTCACTGGTGAGGCCCGCATTTGTTGCCTCTCCCTATTTGTGCTTGAACTGAATGGCTTGCAATCGAGGGCAGTTAAGAGTCAACCACATTACTGGAGTCACATTAGGCCAGGCCAGATAAGGATGGCATATTTCCTTCCCTAAAGGACATTGGTGAACCACATGGGTTTTTCCAACAATCGATGATAGTTTCATGGTCAGCTTTATTGATGCTAGCTTTATGTACTGCTGTGGGCAAATTTGAATGCATGGGACATTAACCTGGCCCCTGGGATTACCACAACACCACGGACATTACCACAACACCACGGACATTACCACAACACCATGGACATTACCACAACACCACGGACATTACCACTACACCACGGACATTACCACTACACCAGGGACATTACCACAACACCAGGGACATTACCACTACATCAGGGACATTACCACTACACCAGGGACATTACCACAACACCAGGGACATTACCACAACACCAGGGACATTACCACAACACCAGGGACATTACCACAACACCACGGACATTACCACTACACCACGGACATTACCACTACACCACGGACATTACCACTACCATTGCCATTCACCTGGTGAGGTGAAAATGTCAAGGGCTCCTGGAAAGGTCCCATTAGATTAGTAAATAGTGAATGTGACTTCTCCATTCAGAAAGGAGGGAGTCTAAAAACCGAAAATTATAGTCTAGTTAGCTTAACATTTAGCATTGGGGAAATGCTCAAAACTGTTATTAAGGAGGCCAAAGCATGACACTAAGAAAATCTAAATGCAATATGACAGCGTCAGTATGGTTTAATAAAAGAAAAGTCTTGTTTGACTAATTTACTGGAGTACTTTGAGGATGTAACAAGCAACATTGATAGAGGGGGAACATGTAGGAGGCTTACCTCAATTTACAGAAGGCATTTGACAAGTGCCACATCAATGGTTACTGTGCAAAATACGAGCTCACGAATAGGGAGCAACATATTAGCATGGATAGAGCTTTGGTTAGCATAGAGGAAACAGAGAGCAGGCATACACAGGTTGTTTTCCATTTGGTACGGTATGATCAGTGGAGTGCACCAGAAAACTGTGCAAGGGCTCAATTATTTACAATGGATATCAATGATTTGGATGAAGGGTCCAAAAGTATGGGTGTTAAATTTGCTTATGACACAAAGATAAGTAGGAAAGCAAGTTGTGAAGCGGACATAAGGGGTGGGATTCTCCACTAACCGGTAGGGTGGGCCGTACCAGCCCCAAGGAGTGGCGTGAACCACTCCGATGTCGGGGCGCCCAGAAAGTGTGGAATCCTCCACACCTTCGGGGGCTAGGCCAGCGGTGGAGGGGTTGGCGCGCGCCAACCAGTGCTGAAGGGCGACCGCGCGAGTTGGCGCATGCGCAGCAGCACCAGCGTGTTCTGGCGCATGCGCAGAACCCCTGGCGTATTTTCTGCGCATGCGCAGGGTTTTTTCCTATGTGCCGGCCATGGCAGAGCTTTACATTGGCCGGCGCGGAGCGAAAGAGTGCCCCCCCGGGGCTGGATCCCCCGCGCCACCCCCGAGGACTCTGCAGGCTGCCCCCAGAGCCAGGTCCGGCCGGTACGGACCTGATGTAATATACGGCAGCAATACTGGCCGATGACGGGCGGCCGCTCGGCCCATCGCAGAGTGGAGCATCTCCGGGGGGGGGGGGGGGGGGGGGGGGGCACTGCCAACGGCCCCCGACCGGCGGGGTGCAATTCCCGCCCCTGCCAAAGAACCGGCGCCGGAGAATTCGGCAGCTGGCATCGGGGCGGTGGGGCGGGATTCATGCCGCCCACCGGCGATTTTCCGACCTGGCCCGGGGGTGGGGGGGGGGGGGGTCGGAGAATCCCGTCGAAGGAGCCTGGAAAATGGTATAAATAGGTTAAATCAGTGAGCAGAAATTGGGCAGACAAATTTACTGTGTGAAAATGTGAACTGGTTCACTTTGGCAGAAAGAAAGGAAGAGCAGTGGATTATTTAGACTGAGTGATATTGCTGCAAATGGATCTTAGTGTCTTGGTACATGAATCACCAAACAAGAAGTAATTAGGGAACACAAATGTAATGTTGTTGTTTATTGCAAGGGGAATGGAATATAAAAGTAAGGAAATTTGCTACAGTTGTATTGAGTGTTTGTGAGACACCTGATGTATGTTGTGTAGTTCTGATCTCCTTATTTTAGAAAGGATATAGGGAGAGATGGTATTATCAGTGGGCGATCAATCTCTGGGGAGCCAAGTTTGAATCGCACCACAGCACAATTTGAATAAAATAAAATATCGACATTCAAACTATTGTTAATTGTTGGAAAGACCCATCTGGTTCACAAATATCCTTTCGGGGAGAAATCTGCCATCTTCACTTTGGAACATTACAAAAGCAAAGTTTGACACTGAATCATAAAGGAGGTGTTAGATCAGGTGACCAAACGCTTGGCCAAAGAGCTAGGTTTTAGTCTTAAAAAATGAAAGTGAGGTCGGGAGGGAGTTTCAGGGGTTGAGGTCCAGGTGACTGAAGGGACGGCCACCAGCGGGAGAGCGATTGTGATTGCGAATATACAAGAGGCCAGAATTGGGGGAGCACTTATATCTGGGAAGGTTGCGCGGTTGGAGGAGATTTCAGACATAGGGAAGCTGAGGCCATGGAGGGACTTGAAAACAAGAATGAGAATTTTAAAATCAAGATGTTACTTGAGCGGGAGCCATCCTAGGGCACCGAGCATAGGGGGATAGAGGAATAGGATTTGCTACGATTTATGATACCGGCAGCAGGGTTTTGGATTACCTCAAGTTTACAGAGAGTAAAACATAGAGCATGATAACTATTATCCCATCATACTACATCTCTCCATCCCCCCCCCCCCCCCTATCTTTACTCAATTTCATCCTACATCCTCCATGAGTTACTATTACCATTCAGAATCATAGGGATTGACGCTGTTTTGTTTTGACCAGTCAGCCCGTGTTCTTGTTTCCTTTGAGAGAGCTAGAGTCATAGTCTTCCTGTGAACTATCTAGTAAATTGGCTAAGTTGTTTTCTCAATCATCTGGGTAATCAATTCAATCCTGTAGACGTTGTTGGTGTATATCAGTGCAGATCTCTTCCACTGGAGGAAGCCGTGGTTAGTATGTGTGGTGATATGCATCACTGTAAATACACAAGGGGTTAATGTGAACACAGTACACCTAGCTAGCTAGACACCTAGCTAGACACGAGAGGGAGCACCAGAGGCATCATGACATGCAGACAGTCAACCAATAGGTCAGTAAGATAGGACACGACCAATGGGCATTCAAGACACACACAGAGGTGATACTACCACAGGAGGGCATTACACCAACCCATATATAAGGACACAGCACACATGATCTTCCTCTTTCCAGTGGAGACACGTAGTGAGTACAGACAGGGTTGATTGAAACACATCACTTCCGCCACGTGGATTGTAGCAGACTGGTTCGTCAGTCTGAGTAGCTATAGCAGGATTAACAGGAGAGTCGAATCCAAGTAGGAGAATCGTTAACAGTTTAATAAATGTGTTAAAGCTATCTCCAAGTCTGAACCTTCCTTTGTCAGAGTGCACATCAAGGAAGCAGCTTATGCTAGTCAAGAGCATAACAAAACAGTATGTACAAGATAGGAGCATAGATGACTGGAAACCTTGCCAAATTGGTTCTAATCTCAGACCCAAACAGACTTCCTGGTGAGAGTGCTGATAAATCCTGCACTTTGTGGCAACAGGTGTAGGCGAGCGCCTGGTGTCCCTGATAGTGGTCCCCTCTTGACCACACTTTTTTGATCTCTGTCACTTTGATGCATGGTCAAAGAGTACAGGATGGCTCTGGAGCTATGTGTGTTATCTCCTACTCACTAAGAGTTCCAATGGAGTCTCAAGCTCCCACAAACAGCAAGATGAAAGCAAATTACAGTGGATGCTGGAATCGGGAACAAAAACAGAAAGTGTTGGAAAATGTCAGCAGGCCTGACAGCACCTGTGGAGACAGAACAGAGCTAACATTTTGGGTCTGGGGGACAATCCGACAGAATTTGGAGTTTCTCTCCCCACAGATGCTGTCAGGCCTGGTGAGATTTTCCAGCATTTTCTGTTTTTGTCCCACAAACAGCAACGTGTTAACGACCAGACCATCTCATGTAGTGTGTATTTGGTTGTGGGATAAGTATTGGCCAGGACACTACAGGTAACGTGCATGCTTTTATTTGAAATCGGGCTATGGGCTTTTTATGAGATTGAGAGATTGAAAGTATCAAACGAAAAGTTTAAAAATGTGCTGCAAAATAGGTCCCTAGGGAGCAGGTTCAAAGGGACTTTTTAAAAAAATGACATATTGACAGTGAGTGTGTCTGGGCCTTGGCTATGTTCCTGGTCCAGAATTCTGCTTCTGGATTTGAACTGGACTCAGGACCATGTAACGCAAGTTCCCTGGTACTATTAAATGTTGGAAAGACACCGCCTGCAGAACTGATGTGTTTTTCAACCTGCACAATGCTGACCCTCAGCGCCCAGCGCCATCAATAACGTGTTCAAACTGGGTGCAATCACACATGGGTCATTTTGATGAAATACTGGTGGCTTCTGTCACGTCCGGTTTGAGTCATTCAAAGATGAAATGAGAAATGAAAAACGTGATGCTGGTCCCAAATGGGGTTGGATCACGGGCGGTTTTTAACCACAGCATAAAAAAAGTCCCCCATTACAGACGAGGGTTAAGTCAACACTAGACACGGGTGTGGTGAATGTGATTCACAACGGATTATAATCTGTATATACATGTGCGATTCACGGGTCCCATCTGCATCGGCATGCCCAGAAAGCTCATCTGAAGAATACGACTTCCCCAGGCTCTCACCACGCGGCCCGCAACTCAACGAGGTCACCCTGGATCAATCCCGCCCCAAGCACCTACGAAGTTCGATGGCGGAGGTCCAGATCAACGGGTACAGCACGCCATGCCTCTTTGACTCCGGAAGCACCGAGAGCTTTATACATCCAGAGTTGGTAAGACGCTGCTCTCTTTCTATTTTTCCGGTGAGCCAAACAATCGCCCTCGCTTCGGCCTCCCACTCAGTCCAAATCCAAGGACGCACCGTCGCTACGCTCACAATTCGAGGCGCTAGTTATTCTAAATTTAAACTTTATGTCCTGCCCGACCTCTGCGCGCCACTCTTATTAGGCCTGGATTTCCAGTGCAACCTCAAGAGCCTCACCCTCAGCTTCGGCGGACCCCTTCCCCCACACACTATCTGCAGCCTAGCCATGCTGTGCATCTCCCCCCCTCCTCTCTTCGCCAATCTCACTCCAGATTGCAAGCCAGTAGCTACTCGCAGCAGGCGATACAGCCTACAGGATAGGGTATTTATCCGATCGGAGGTCCGACGGCTGCTCAGTGAGGGGATCATAGAGGCCAGTAATAGTCCCTGGAGAGCTCAGGTGGTGGTTGTGAAGAGCGGGGAAAGATTTTGCATGGTCGTCGACTATAGCCAGACCATAAATCGCTTTACGCTCCTAGACGCGTATCCCCTCCCCAGAATTGCAGACATGGTTAATCAGATCGCCCAATATCGGCTATTTTCCACGGTGGGTCTGAAGTCTGCATACCACCAGCTCCCAATCCGCCCGGAGGACCGCCACTACACGGCGTTCGAGGCCGATGGCCGCCTCTTCCATTTCCTCCGGGTTCCCTTCGGCGTCACCAACGGGGTTTTGGTGTTCCAACGAGCAATGGACCGAATGGTAGACCAGTACGGGCTGCGGGCCACATTTCCGTATCTGAACAATGTTACATCTGTGGCTATGACCAGCAGGACCACGCGCCAACCTCCACCGTTTTCTCCAAACGGCACAGAAATTAAATCTCACTTATAACAAGGAGAAATGCGTTTTCTGCACAGACTGGCCATCCTCGGCTACGTCATGGAGAACGGAGTCCTGGGCCCAGACCCGGACTGCATGTGCCCCCTCTTAGACCTCCCCCTCCCTCATTGCCCCAAGGCCCTCAAACGGTGTTTGGGGTTCTTTTCATACTACGCCCAGTGGGTCCCTCAATATGCGGACAAAGCCCGCCCACTCTTTAAGGCCGCACGATTTCCCCTGTCAGCTGAGGCGCGCCAGGCCTTCAGCTGCATCAAGGAGGACATCGCCAAAGCAGCCATGCGGGCGGAGGATGAATCCACTCCCTTTCAGGTTGAGAGCGACGCCTCAGAGGTAGCTCTAGCAGCCACTTTAAATCAGGCAGGGAGGCCTGTTGCATTTTTCTCCCGTACCTATCCGCTTCAGAACTCCGACACTCCTCAGTCGAGAAGAAAGCACAAGCCATCGTGGAGGCTGTTCGTCACTGGAGGCACTACCTCGCAGGTAGGAGGTTCACCCTCATCACCGACCAACGATCGGTTGCCTTTATGTTTGACAACTCGCAAAGGGGCAAAATAAAAAATGATAAAATCCTTCGGTGGAGGATCGAACTCTCCACCTATAGTTACGATATTAAATATCGACCGGGGAAGCTCAACGAGCCCTCGGATGCCCTATCCCGTGGGACATGCGCCAGCGCGCAGATCAGCCGTCTGAAAGCCATCCACGTGGACCTTTGCCATCCAGGGGTCACCCGGCTCGCCCACTACATCAGAGCCCGAAACCTGCCTTTCTCCAACGAGGAGGTAAAAGCGGTCACCAGGGACTGCCCGATCTGTGCACAGTGCAAACCGCACTTCTATAGACCAGACAGGGCCCACCTGGTCAAGGCTTCTAGGCCCTTTGAACGCCTTGCGATCGATTTCAAAGGGCCACTCCCCTCCACTAACAAGAACATTTATTTCCTCAACATCATCGACGAGTTCTCCCGATTCCCTTTTGCCATTCCATGCCCTGATATGACCTCCCACACAGTCATTAGGGCCCTGCATAGTGTCTTCACCCTGTTTGGTTTCCCCAGCTACGTGCACAGCGACCAGGGTTCGTCCTTTATGAGCGACGAGCTGCGTCAGTGCCTGCTCGACAAGGGCATCGCCTCGAGCAGGACTACCAGCTACAACCCCAGGGGGAACGGACAGGTGGAGAGGGAGAACGCGACGGTCTGGAAGACCGTCCTACTGACCCTCCGGTCTAGAAAACTCCAAGTCTCCCAATGGCAAGAAGTCCTCCCAGACGCGCTCCACGCTATCAGATCCCTCCTCTACACAGCTACAAATCAAAGCCCTCACGAGCGGCTCTTCATTTTTTCTAGGGGCACGGCCACAGGGGTCTCACTTCCGGCGTGGCTGAGGACACCAGGCCCGGTTCGTCTGAGGAAGCACGTCAGGGCCCACAAAACCGACCCCCTTGTTGAAAAGGTGTGCCTCCTCCATTCCAACCCCCAGTGCGCATTCGTGGAGTTCCCGGACGGTCGCCAGGACACAGTATCCCTTCGAGACCTGGCACCCGCTGGATCCAGCCCCCCCCTACCCCCACTGAGGAACCCCTTACCCCGTTCCCTATGCTGCCGCCCCCTCGCGCCCCTGATTCCGCAAGCTCACCCCACCGGTTCCACGCGCCAGAACCAGCCCGCCCCCAGCGCCCCCAGTCTCCGGTCGAGCCAGAGGTGTATAAAGTTCGGACGAGACCCGCCCCGGAGTCTGCCATCGTACCCCAGCTCTCAACACCCACCCAGCCACCGCAAGAGGCTGCAACCCCGGTGCTCCGCAGATCGAAAAGAACAATTCGTCCACCGGACAGACTAACTCTGTGAGCCACCACCCCCGCTGGACTCCATTTTTTCATAGGGTGTGAATGTGATACACACCGGATTATAATCTGTATATACATGTGTCCATATTGTAAGTGCAGTTGCACTACCTGACCACCAGGGGGAGTAGCTCTGGGAATGCTCGAGAGTTGTACTGGGCTTCTCCCTTGGCTCCGCGCAGGATTCCTCCCCTGAGAGCTGCTGTATAAAGATCAGTGCCACAGGGTCAGCCGGCCAGTTCACCGAAAGTTCAACGGTTAACAGGCTGGCTCTGTTGTAAGTATATTAAAACCGCTATTCTAATCCTACAAGCACGTGTCCGTAGAAGTGTTGGTTCCAACAACGGGGCATGTCCCTGAAACGTGGGAATCAACAGGGCAGACGGCGCTAAAGGAAAGTTTTGCTATCATTTAAAACTATTTAGCTCCTTGGAAGTGCACGGCAAGCGATAAATTGTAACACTTGTCAGAACAAAGTCCGACATACACACTTTTTAAAGTCTCAGTGTCATACAAAAGCTTATATCAAAGTATCTCCCTAACTGGGGGAATGTATTAGAATCTGTTCCCTGGATGAGAAATGGCGAGGGAATGAACCGCACTTTCACCCCCTCGTATTATATATGTATATGTATTTAAATGGTAGAAAATGCGTGATAAATTTTGTTTATTAAACGGTTATTGAAAGAATAAAACCAAACAGCCCTCAGTAAGCAACAGAAATAAAAGAAGGGTCATGCCAGGCACGAAATGACAATATTTACATCCAATTGCTCAGTTGTACATGACAGAAGCAGCGGGCAAGATTAACCCCTTGTGGAAACCGTGAGCAATGAGTCACAGTTCGAGCTGTTAACACCAAACATCAGCATTCCCCAGACAACAGCACTGTCACAAATGTCAGCAATTCGTTTCACGGGCGGGGAAGAGTACCTAGGGAGGAATTCAAGTCACTTTCCATGGCTGTGTTACAAAGCCAATCAATTCCCCCCCACCACACACCCACTCAACTTCTCCATTTCCGATCTGAGTGACGCAAAGCAGAGAGAGAGAGAGAGAGAGAACATTCCCCCGGAATCCTGCCACTTCACCCTGGCTGAACAAGTTTCGCCCCTTCGCTCCTCCGCCAAAGGAAGGCCAGCTCGGTTTTGGGTAGCAGGGCGGCAGATCCGATCAACACAAACCCCCAAAAGATGACTTCCCAGCACTTTGTCTACGACATCCCCGCCAACATAATGGAAGAGTTTAACTTGGTGATGGACACTTTAGCTCCGGGGCTGTGGCATCGGTTTGGTGAGTAGGCTGCTGCTGATTCGGAGGGTTAATTTTCTCCCTCAAACGTCTGATTGGATGAGTTTGAGTGTATTGACCGTCAGGGATTTTTGACCCTCTGTGTCCAGGGACTCAGACCCTCAGCTGGGTCAGGGCTGGGATCAGCTGCCGGGGTGTCATTCAGCTTGAAGGGGTTGTGGTTCTGGCATTTTCACTGTTAGAGTTCTGCTTTTAGTTTGGGATTTCTCATGCGGCAGTTCATGCTTTCCTGGGAGCCGTAGACCTTTCACCAGGAGGCGAATGACTAAGCGCCAGGGTGATGTTTCTGTCATTGCATCTTGTCTTGTTGGACTCGCGCAACCACCCCCCCCACACACATTTCTGTGCTGGGTGAAAAGACAGGAAAACTCCCAGTCACGGCTGACTTTTCACTCGCCTCTACGCAAGCCTGCTCCCGCGACAATGACCACCTGCATTGATATAGCGCCCCTCACAGAGTAAACCGTCCCGAGGGCTTCGCGGGAGCGTCTCCGGGCGGAAAAGAGAAACGGAGGAAGTGTAAAAAGAGATGTTGAGGCAGGTGACTAAAATTCTTGGTTAAAGGGGAAGGTTTTCAAAGAGGGTCTTAAAGGGGGAAACGCTTGGCAGAGAGTGGGGTGGGGTGGGATGGGGAGGGGGGGGGGGGGGGAATGGAGCCTCAGAACTTTGAGCCCTAGACAGTCATAGCAGCCAGTGACAGGTTATACCTCACTTTTTCTTAGTCATTCTTGGCAGGTAGCATTCAGTGAGTTCAATATTTATTTCCAGCTCTAATTGCCCCTGATAAGGTGATGGTGTGCATTTCACGTGAACCTCCAACCCTCAAGAGTCTCTGCAAATTCTGTACTCTTGCAGGTTCCTTAAAACATATATTTTTAGCCACACTTTCAGTCGCCAATGCTGTTACCTCCTTAAGTGGCTCCATGTCAGACATTGTATCCGACAATGCTCCTGCCAATTTTGGGATGTTTTGGTACTTTAAACGGTGCTATGATATTTACAGGTTGTTGTTCTTCCAGCGTTCAGAAGACAATGCCATTCCCCCCTCACCCCGCTCTCCCAGCTAGTCAGTTGATGTGACCATCAATTCACTAGTGACACGATTGGAAGTAAACTGTGGTTTTAATAGTCTTACAACTGAGCCTGCCTGCGACCAGAGGAACTGAGAGCAGGCTTACGGCTGCAGCACTTATACTTCCGGTAGTGGGAGGGGCCATGGGCAGAGCCAAGAGTGGAGCCCTGTACAAGCTCCTCATCTCCCCCTATGGGCAGAGCCGCGCAACGGCTCACATACAGAGCCCACAAGGACATAATATAATGCAATGCAATACAGTGTGAATTACAATACAGTATAATTCACCACATTCACCCCCTGTAAAAAAAATCAAGTCCGGCGGTGGTGACGGGTCTACAAGTTGAGCCGGTCCGGTGGCCGAGTCGTCCTTTGGGATCAGCAGAGCACCGGGGTTGCAGCCTCTTCGAGTGGCTGGGTGGTGACGATCGGTGTGGGTATGGGGGTGGACTCCGGGGATGTTTTGGTCCGAGCTTCATACCTGACCGGTGCGACGGGTGACGGGGGGGGGACAGGAAACCTACAGGTGCGGGGGCGGCGAGCATGGGCAGGGAACCTATAGGCGCGGGGGCGCAGGGCGTGAGGGGTTGGGTGGGGTGTAGTGTGATGGGTACCTCGGCGGTGGTGGTGGTAGTGGTGGACCCTGCAGGCGCCAGGTCCCGGAGGGAAACGGTGTCCTGACGGCCGTCGGGGAATTCAATGAAGGCGTATTAGGGGTTCGAATGAAGCAGTAGCATTCTCTCTACTAGGGGGTCTGTTTTGTGTGTCCGGACGTGCTTCCGGAGGAGAACCGGGCCCGGTGTCCTCAACCAAGGTGGGAGCGAAGCCCCCGTGGTAGTGCCCCTAGAGAAAACAAATAGGCGTTCGTGAGGGGTCTGCTTGGTGGCGGTGCATAGGAGGGACCTAATTGCATGGAGCGTGTCGGGGAGGATCTCCTGCCAGTGAGAGGTTGGGAGATTCCTGGACCGGAGGGTCAGTAGGACAGTCTTCCAGACCGTCGCATTCTCCCTCTCCACCTACCCGTTACCCCTGGGGTAGTGGCTGGTAGTCCTGCTCGAGGTGATGCCCTTGTCGAGCAGGTACTGATGCAGCTCGTCACTCATAAAGGACAAACCCCTGTCACTGTGCACATAGCTGGGGAAACCGAGCAGGGTGAAGACACTGTGCAGGGCCCTAATGACTGTGTGGGAGGTCATATCGGGGCACGGGATGGCAAAGGGGAAGCGGGAGAACTCATCGATGACGTTCAGAATGTACACATTTCGATTGGTCGAGGGGAGTAGCTCTTGAAATCGATGCTCAGGCATTCAAAGGGCCGGGATGCCTTTACCAGGTGGGCCCTGTCTGGTCTATAGAAGTGCGGTTTGCACTCCGCGCAGATCGGGCAGTCCCTGGTGATGGCTTTGACCCCCTCGGTGGAGAAAGGCAGATTTCGGGCTTTGACGTAGTGGGCGAGCCGGGTGACCCCTGGGTGGCAGATGTCATTGTGGATTGCCTTCAGGCGGTCGCCTTGCGCGCTGGCGCATGTGCCGCGGGACAGGGCATCTGGGGGCTTGTTGAGCTTCCCTGGTCGATATATGATATAGTAATTATAGGTGGAGAGTTCAATCCTCCACCGCAAATTTTATCATTTTTAATTTTGCCCCTTTGCGAGTTGTCAAACATGAAGGCAACCGATCTTTGATTGTGTGATGAGCGTACGGCTTCCACAATGGCTTGAGCTTCCTTTTCGACTGAGGAGTGTCGAAGTTCCGAAGCGGAGAGGGTGCGGGAGAAGAATGCTACTGGTCTCCCTGCCTGATTTAGAGGGGCTGCGAGAGCTACCTCTGAGGCGTCGCTCTCCACCTGGAAGGAGACGGATTCATCCACCGCCTGCATGGCGGCTTTGGCGATGTCCTCCTTGATGCAGTTGAAGGCCTGGCGGGCCTCAGCTGACAGAGGAAAGAGTGTGGTCTTAAATAGTGGGCGGGCTTTTTCCGCATACTGGGGGATCCACTGGGCATAATAAGAGAAAAATCCCAGGCACCTCTTGAGGGCCCTGGGACAATGAGGGAGACGGAGCTGTAAGAGGTGGCGCATACGGTCCGGGCCGGGGTCCAGGACTCCGTTTTCCACGACATAGCTGAGGTTGGCTAGTCTGGTAGTGCAGAAAACGCATTTCTCCGTATTATAGGTGAGGCTGAGTTTCTGGGCGGTTCGGAGAAATCAGTGGAGGTTGGCGTCGTGGTCCTGCTGATCATAGCCGCAGATGGTGACATTGTCCAAGTACGGAAAAGTGGCCCGCAGCCCGTACTGGTCCACCATTCGGTCCATTGTTCGTTGGAAAACCGAGACCCCGTTCGTGACGCCAAACGGGACCCGGAGGAAATGGAAGAGGCGGCCATCTGCCTCGAACGCCATGTAGTGGCGGTCCTCCGGGCGGATTGGGAGCTGGTGATATGCAGACTTCAGATCCACCGTGGAGAATATGCGGTACTGGGCGATCTGATTAACCATGTCTGCAATTCTGGGGAGGGGGTACGCATCGAGGTGCGTGAACCGGTTAATGGTTTGGCTATAATCAACCACCATTCGGAACTTTTCCCCGGTCTTGACGACCACCACCTGAGCTCTCCAGGGGCTGTTACTGGCCTTTATGATTCTCTCATGTAGGAGCCGCTGGACATTGGCTCTAATAAATACCCTGTCCTGCAGGCTATACGACCTGCTGCGAGTGGCTACGGGTTTGCAGTTTGAGGTGAAGTTAGCGAAGAGTGGAGGGGGGGGTCGATTTTTAGTGTCGCTAGACTGCAGATAGTGAGTGGAGGTAGGGGGGTCCGCCGAAGCTGAGTGTGAGGCTCTTGAGGTTACATTGGAAATCGAGTCCAAGTAAGAGTGGGGCGCAGAGTTCGGGGAGTACGTACAGCTGGAAATTAGAGTAGCCGACGCCCTGAATCGTTAGGGTCACGACGGTGCGCCCTTGTATGTGGATTGAGTGTGAGCCCGAGGCGAGGGAGATAGTTTGCTGTGCAGGGAAGATAGGGAGCGAACAGCGTCTTACCAGGTCAGGATGTACGTAGCGCTCGGTGCTCCCGGAGTCGAAGAGGCACGGTGTCCTATACCCGTTGATTTTAACGGACATCATCGAGATCTGGAGGTGCTTTTTTTTGACGCGACTGGTCCAACATGACTACGTTGAGTTGCAGGTAGTCGGCGGCTCAATCAGCTGTGCTGGAGTGGCCCCGTGATGACTGTCCACTGAGGTTGTGGTCGTCGAGGTGAGGTTCGTTTGATGGCCAAGGTGGCAGGTGCTGAAGAAGATGGGGTCCAAGGTGGCCGCCACCGTGGATCGCACGTGGCGGGCGGCGAGGAAGATGGCGTCCAAGATGGCGGCCCACAAGAAACGCACGTGGCCGGCTGCATGGAGGAGGGTTGCCAAGATGGCGGCCCCCATGACTCGCACATTTTGGGTGGGGGCGGAGTCGGCAGACATGCTGCAGCATTACGGGGCCTGCGGGCCTGTGAGTTTGCGAGGCGAGTGCTCTGGACTGCGGGGGAGTTTGGAGTTTTTGATCTTGCCAGACATACTCGGGCATAGTGTCCTTTGCGCCGCAGCTGCTGCAGGTCGCGTTGCGGGCCGGGCAGTGCTGTCGTGGGTGTTGGGGCTGGCCACAAAAATGGCATGCTGGCGCTCCATTGTGGGTCGGTGGCCGCGCGGCGCAGGCCTGGGGCAGTTGCTGGTCGGGGGCCAACGATGGGGTTGCTTGGTCCGTGGGGAATGAGTTCAAACTGCGGAACGCGACCTCCATAGTCGTGGCTAACTCTACAGTGTCCTCCAAGTTCTGGGCGCCTTTTTCAAGCAATCACTGGTGCACATAGTTGGACCTGAGCCCTGCAACGTACACATCACGGACAGCGAGTTCCATATGCTGGGAGGCTGTTACGGCCTGAAAATTGCAGTCCCGAGCAAGGGCTTTTAAGTCGCGCAGAAAGTCTTCTAGCGACTCTGCGGGGGGCTGGCGGCGGGTCATGAAAATGTGCCCCGCGTAAACCTCGTTAATTGACCACACGTACAGTCGGTCGAGCATAGCTAGAGCCTCAGTATATGCGGTGGTACAATTGAGTTGCGTAGAGATACGGTGGCTCACCCGAGCGTGCAGTAGGCTGAGTTTCTGCTCCTCTGTAGTCTCGCATGTGCTTGATTCAGCCAGGTAGGCCTTGAAACATCGAAGCCAGTGTAGGAATATTTCCTTCGGCTCTGCAGCCTGCGGGTCGAGTTCTAGTCGATCAGGTTTGAGGGCTGATTCCATTGTAGTTTTCTTCAAGTTTCCTGAGACTATTAAATTGATGTGACCATCAATTCACTAGAGACACGATTGGAAGTAAACTGTGGTTTTAATAGACTTACAACTGAGTCTGCCTGCGACCAGAGGGACTGAGAGCAGGCTTATGGCTGCAGCACTTTATACTTCCGGTAGTGGGAGGGGCCATGGGCAGAGCCAAGGGTGGAGCCCTGTACAAGCTCCTCATCTCCCCCTATGGGCAGAGCCGCGCAACGGCCCACATACAGAGCCCACAAGGATATAATATAATGCAATGCAATACAGTGTGAATTACAATACAGTATAATTCACCGCATCAGTGATGTATGTTTTCAATAGCATCACTTCCAGGAACATCAATGTCCACAGCTGCAACCAGACAACCATCAGTAAGAACTCAGGGAGGGTATGGGCTGTTCGTTGGTGTTAATTACATTACAAATAGGGGGCAGTGTATAAGGTGTGCGCACACATGCTAGATAGTACCTGAAATGATGAACCAGCAATATCAAAGAATGAATGAACTGCAGGTATCAGCTCTCATTGATTTCAATGTAATTCCACGATTAAGTAACCACACGTGAAACATTAATTAAAAGCATTGAAGGTCCAGATGCTGTGGTAGGATGTGAATTAAGCCGTTGGGTCAAAATCCTGGAATTCCTTCTCTTACAGCACAGTGGGTGTACCTACACCACATGGACTGCAACAGTTCAAGAAGGCAGCTCACCCACCTTCAGTCGGGCAACTAGGGATGGGTAACAAATGCTGGCCTAGCCAGTGACGCCCATATCCTGTAAATTAATTTTTAAAGTCTGGCCAATAGTTGGATGACTCCGGGAGTGTGCCGAAACCTTCCTCGTCCTGTAGCGTGGGCAGAGGGAGGAGGGATGGACCTGGTGGGGCTAATGCTGGGAGCGCCGGGGGAGGGGAAGGTGGCCCGTGAGTGGGGAAGTGTGTGGGAGTGGAACCTGAGGGAGCCAGGTCCCTAAGTGAGACCGTATCCTGGCGGCCGTCGGGGAACTCCACATAGGCATACTGGGGCTTGGCGTGGAGCAAGTGTACCCTGTCCACCAAGGGGTCCGCCTTGTGGAGTCGGACATGCCTACGCAGTAGGACCGGTCCTGGAGCTGCGAGCCAAGTCGGGAGCGACACCCCGGATGTGGACTTCCTAGGGAAGGTAAAAACACGTTCATGGGGTGTGTTATTCGTGGCGGTGCACAGTAGAGACCGGATGGAGTGCAATGCACCTGGGAGGACCTGCTGCCAGCGAGCGGCTGGGAGGTTTCTGTAGGGCCAGCTGGACGGCCCTCCATACCGTCCCGTTCTCCCTCTCTACCTGCCCCTTTCCCCGGGGGTTGAATCTTGTCGTCCTGCTGGATGCGATACCCCTGCTGAGCAGGAACTGACGCAGCTCATCGCTCATGGATGAGGATCCTCTATCGCTGTGAATGTAGTCGGGGAAACCGAACAGAGCGAAGATGGAGTTGAGGGCCTTGATGATAGTGGCGGACGTCATATCGGGGCATGGGATGGCGAAGGGGAAGCTGGAGAATTCATCGACCACACTAAGGATATAGGTGTTGCGGTCGGTGGAGGGGAGGGGCCCTTGGAAATCCATGCTGAGGCGTTCAAAGGGGCGGGACTCCCTTTCCCGCGCTGGAGCGGGGCCGAGGAGGGGTGGTAAGGGGGGGATGTCCCCCATGCCGGGAGGAGTCGGATTGTGGCAGGGGCAGCCGGGTCAGCGTAAACCAGCTGACTTACGGAAGTACTATGGAGGGTGCATCGCGGCTAGGAAGGGTCCTAGCCTGGGGGGGGAGGGGGGTGGGGGGGGGTGGGAAGGGGAGGGGGGAAGGGGGGGGCTACCGGGTTGCTGCTGAAAAGGCCAGGGAGGAGAAGTTGAGGACCGGAGGGGTGGGGGGAGGGCGTCATCGCCATGGGGAGCGGGTCAGAAGGGGAGGGCTGACTCGGGGCGAGCAGGTGACAGGATATGGCTAGTCGGCAGGGGAGAGGGGCGGGCTGCCCTTCGACCCGGCTGATCACTTGGAATGTGAGGGGGCTGAATGGGCCGGTCAAGAGAACGAGAGTAATCTCGCATTTGAAGGGACTGAAGGCGGATGTAGCAATGCTACAAGAGACCCATTTGAAGGTGGCGGACCAGGTCCGCCTGAGGAGGGGGTGGGTGGGACAGGTGTTCCACTCAGGACTGGACGCAAAGAACCGGGGGGTGGCGATCCTGGTAGGGAAGAGGGTGTCGTTCGGGGCGGCGGAGGTGGTGGCGGATAAAGAGGGTAGATATGTCATGGTGAAGGGTAGGCTACAGGGGGAGAAAGTGGTGATGGTTAATGTGTATGCCCCGAATTGGGACGACGCTGGCTTCATGAGGCGCCTACTGGGCCTCATCCCGGACCTGGAGGCAGGGGGCCTGATCATGGGGGGGGACTTCAACACAGTGCTGGACCCCGTGCTGGACAGATCGAGTTCAAGGACGAGTAGGAGGCCGGCAGCGGCAGAAGTGTTAAAGGGGTTTATGGAGCAGATGGGAGGGGTAGATCCCTGGAGGTTTGGGAGGCCGAGGGCGAGGGAGTATTCCTTTTTCTCCCATGTCCACAGAGTCTATTCTAGAATTGACTTTTTTGTATTGAGCAGGGGACTGATCCCGAGAGTACGGGAAGTGGAGTACTCGGCCATAGCGGTCTCAGACCATGCGCCACACTGGGTAGATTTGGAAATGGGGGAGGCACGAGACCAGCGTCCGCTGTGGCGCCTGGATGTGGGGTTGCTGGCGGATGAGGAGGTGTGTAAGAGGGTCCGGAAGAGCATTGAAAGATATCTGGCCACTAATGACACGGGGGAGGTGCAGGTGGGGATGGTCTGGGAGGCCCTGAAGGCGGTGATCCGGGGGGAGCTGATCTCCATACGGGCACATAGGGAAAGGAGGGAGAGACAGGAGAGGGAGAGGCTGGTGGGGGAGCTTTTGGACGTGGATAGGAGATATGCGGAGGCACCAGAGGAGGGGCTGTTGGGGGAACGGCGCAGTTTGCAGGCTAAGTTCGACCTGTTGACCACCAGAAAGGCAGAGACACAGTGGAGAAGGGCGCAGGGCGCGATTTATGAGTATGGGGAGAAGGCAAGTAGGATGTTGGCGCATCAGCTCCGCAAGCGGGATGCGGCCAGGGAAATTGGGGGAGTGAGGGAGAGGGGTAGTGCACGTAGTGCAGAAGGGGCCAGAAGTAAATGGGGTCTTCAGAGACTTCTACAAGGAGCTGTATCGGTCAGAGCCGCCGACGAGGGGAGGGGGGATGGAGGGCTTCTTGAACAAATTGAGGTTCCCCAAGGTCCAAGAGGAGCTGGTAGAGGGGCTGGGGGCGCCGATAGGGTTAGAGGAGCTAGTCAAGGGGATTGGGCATATGCAGACGGGGAAGGCGCCGGGGCCAGACGGGTTCCCGGTGGAATTTTACAAAAAATATGCGGATTTGGTGGGCCCTGTGCTGGTACGAGCCTTCAACGAGGCATGGGAGGGGGGGGCTCTGCCCCCGACAATGTCGCAGGCACTGATCTCTCTGATCTTGAAGCGGGACAAGGACCCCGTGCAGTGTGGGTCATATAGGCCTATCTCGCTCCTGAATGTGGACGCCAAGTTGCTGGCAAAGATCCTGGCTACCAGGATAGAGGATTGTGTGCCAGGGGTGATACACGAGGACCAGACGGGTTTTGTGAAAGGGCGGCAGCTTAATACGAACGTGCGGAGACTGCTAAACGTCATCATGATGCCGGCAGTGGAGGGTGAGGCGGAGATAGTGGTGGCATTGGACGCGGAGAAAGCATTTGATAGGGTGGAGTGGAAGTACCTGTGGGAGACGCTGGAACGGTTTGGATTTGGGGAGGGATTTATTAAATGGGTGAAGCTGCTCTACTCGGCCCCGATGGCAAGTGTAGTGACGAATGGTAGGAGGTCGGAATACTTTGGGCTCCACCGGGGGACCGGACAGGGGTGCCCCTTGTCCCCCCTGCTCTTCGCACTGGCAATTGAACCGTTGGCGATGGCACTGAGGGGCTCAGGGGGGTGGAGAGGGCTGACAAGGGGCGGGGAGGAGCACCGGGTATCGTTATACGCGGACGACCTGCTGCTATACGTGGCAGACCCAGAAGGGGGAATGCCGGAGGTGTTGGAACTGCTAGCAGAATTTGGGGACTTTTCGGGGTACAAGCTAAACTTGGGCAAGAGTGAGGTATTTGTGATACACCCAGGGGACCAGGAAGAGGGAATCGGGAGACTCCCGTTTAAGAGAGCAGGAAAGAGTTTTAGATATTTAGGGGTGCAGGTGGCAAGGAACTGGGGGACTCTCCACAAGCTGAACTTCTCCAGGCTGGTGGAACAGATGGAGGAGGAATTTAAAAGGTGGGACATGGTGCCGCTGTCGCTGGCGGGCAGAGTGCAGTCCGTTAAAATGACGGTCCTCCCGAGGTTTTTGTTTTTATTTCAGTGCTTGCCCATCTTCCTCCCTAGGGCCTTCTTCAAAAAGGTGACGAGTAGCATCATGAGCTACGTGTGGACGCACGGCACCCCAAGGGTGAGGAAGGTCCTCTTGGAGCGGAGTAGGGATAGTGGAGGGCTGGCATTACCCAATCTGTCGGGGTATTACTGGGCGGCAAATGTATCGATGGTGCGCAAGTTGATGATGGAAGGGGAGGGGGCACTTGGAAACGAATGGAGAGGGCGTCCTGTGGCAACATAAGCCTGGGGGCCTTAGTAACGGCGCCATGGCCGCTCCCTCCCACGAGGTACACCACAAGCCCGGTGGTGGCGGCCACCCTCAAGATCTGGGGGCAGTGGAGGAGACACAGGGGGGAAGTGGGAGGTCTGATGGAGGCACCGTTAAGAGGGAACCATAGATTCATCCCGGGGAACATGGACGGGGGATTCCAGAGCTGGCACAGGGTGGGCATCAGGCAGCTGAAGGATCTGTTTGTAGATGGGAGGTTTGCGAGCCTGAGAGAGCTGGAGGAGAAATTCGGGCTCCCCCCGGGAAACATGTTTAGACATTTGCAGGTGAAGACATTTGCTAGACGCCAGGTGGAAGGGTTTCCCTTGCTCCCCAGTAGGGGGGCGAGTGATAGGGTGCTCTCGGGGGTCTGGGTCGGAGGGGGGAGGATATCGGACATCTACAAAGTAATGCAGGAGGCGGAGGAGGCATCAGTAGGGGAGCTGAAAGCCAAGTGGGAGGGGGAGCTGGGAGAACAGATAGAGGATGGGACATGGGCTGATGCCCTGGAGAGGGTTAATTCTTCCTCCTCGTGTGCGAGGCTTAGCCTCATTCAATTTAAGGTGCTACATAGAGCCCATATGACGGGGACAAGGATGAGTCGGTTCTTTGGGGGTGAGGACAGATGTGTCAGGTGTTCGGGAAGTCCAGCGAACCATGTCCATATGTTTTGGGCATGTCCGGCACTGGAGGAGTTCTGGAAGGGGGTGGCAAGGACGGTGTCGAGGGTGGTGGGATCCAGGGTCAAACCAGGATGGGGGCTTGCGATCTTTGGGGTTGGGGTGGAGCCGGGGGTACAGGAGGCGAGAGAGGCCGGAGTACTGGCCTTTGCGTCCCTAGTTGCTCGAAGAAGGATACTAATACAGTGGAAGGACGCGAGGCCTCCAAGCGTGGAAACTTGGATTAATGACATGGCAAGCTTTATTCAGTTGGAAAGGGTCAAATTCGCCCTGAGAGGGTCGGTACAAGGGTTCTTCAGGCGGTGGCAGCCGTTCCTCGACTTTTTGGCTCAGAGATAGGGTACAGAGGTCGTAGCAGCAGCAACCCGGGGGGGGGGGGGGAGGGGGGGGTGGCAACAACGGTTGTGGTGGGTTATTTACGGTTGAAATGCGGGCAAATTTGCTCGCAGTTCATGTCTGATGTTGATTGTTGCTTTGTTTGTTTTTGGGGGAGGGGGGAGGGGGGAGGGACAACGCGCGCGAGTTCGGGCGGGGGGGGATATTTGTTAAGAGGGAATATTTTGTAATATTTTATAGTTAGTTGGGGTAAATATCTTCATGTAAAAAATTCTTTCAATAAAAATTATTTAAAAAAAAAAAAGGGGCGGAACGCTTTCACCAGGCGCGCGCGGTCTGGCCGGTAGAAGTGCGGCTTGCACTCCGCACAGACCTGGCAGTCCCTGGTGACTGTCCGTACTTCCTCGACGGAGTAGGGAAGATTGCAGGCTTTGACGAGGTGGTACAATCGAGTGACCCCTGGGTGACAAAGGCTGTCATGCAGGGCCCGGAGTTGGTCTACTTGTGCGCTGGCACATATACCTCGGGAGAGGGCGTCTGGGGGCTCGTTGAGCTTGCCGGGGCGATACAAAATCTCGTAATTGTAGGTGGCGAGCTCGATTCTCCACCGCAAGATTTTAGCATTTTTGATCTTGCCCCGCTGCGTGTTGTTGAACATGAAAGCTACGGACCGTTGGTCAGTGAGGAGAGTGAATCTCCTGCCAGCCAGGTAATGCCTCCAGTGCCGCACAACTTCAACGATTGCCTGGGCCTCCTTTTCAACAGATGAATGTCGAATTTCAGAGGCATGAAGGGTGCGGGAAAAGAATACCACGGGTCTGCCTGCCTGATTCAGCGTGGCGGCAAGGGCTACATCTGAAGCGTCGCTCTCTACTTGAAAGGGCAGTGTCTCGTCTACTGCATGCATCCCGGCCTTGGCTATGTCTGCTCTAATACGGGCGAAGGCATGTTGTGCCTCGGCCGTGAGGGGAAATTGAGTGGACTGTATAAGAGGGCGGGCCTTGTCCGCATAGTTTGGGACCCACTGGGCGTAGTAGGAGAAGAACCCAAGGCAGCGTTTGAGGGCCTTAGGGCAGTGAGGGAGGGGAAGCTCCATGAGGGGGCGCATGCGGTCGGGGTCGGGCCCCAGGAGTCCGTTTTGGACTACGTAGCCGAGGATGGCTGAGCGGTTGGTGCTGAACACACACTTCTCCTTGTTGTAGGTGAGGTTGAGGAGAGTGGCGGTGTGGAGAAATTTGGCAAGGTTGGCGTCGTGGTCCTGCTGGTTGTGGCTGCAGATGGTGACATTGTCCAGGTACGGAAACGTGGCCCGCAGTCCGTACCGGTCAACCATTCGGTCCATTTCTCCTTGGAATACCGAGACCCCATTAGTGACGCCGAAGGGAACCCTAAGAAATTGAGAGAGGCGACCGTGCGCCTCGAAGGCAGTGTATGGACGGTCCGATTTACGGATGGGGAGCTGGTGGTAGGCGGATTTAAGGTCAATCGTTGAGAAGACCCAGTACTGTGCAATCTGATTGACCATATCAGAAATGCGGGGGAGGGGCTACGCGTCGAGCTGCGTGTACCGATTGATGGTCTGGCTGTAGTCCACGACCATCCTGTGTTTCTCCCCAGTTTTAACCACTACCACTTGGGCTATCCAGGGGCTGTTGCTGGCCTCGATGATACCCTCCCGAAGCAGCTGCTGGACTTCGGACCTCATGAAGGTCCTGTCCTGGGTGCTGTACCGTCTGCTCCTGGTGGCGATGGGCTTGCAATCCGCAGTTAGATTGGCAAAGAGGGAGGGGGGTCAACCTTGAGGGTCGTGAGGCCGCAAACGGTGAGTGGGGGTAGGGGTCCGCCAAATTTGAGGGTGAGACTCTGGAGATTACACTGAAAGTCCAGACCCAGCAATAGTGCAGCACAGAGGGTGGGCAGAACGTAGAGGCGGAAACTGCTGAATTCTACGCCTTGGACAGTGAGGTTGACCACACAGAAACCTCGGATCGGGACAGAGTGGGATCCAGAGGCCAGGGAGACCCATTGGTTGGCGGGGTGGACCGCGAGGGAGCAGCACCTTACCGTGTCCGGGTGGATGAAACTTTCGGTGCTCCCGGAGTCCAGTAGGCAAGAGGTCGCGTGGCCGTTGATTCCCACTGTCGTCGAAGCGGTGGGCAGGTTGTGAGGACGGGACTGGTCCAGTGTCACAGAGGCAAGCAGCGGGTGGTCGTCCGAGGATTCAGATGGGGAGCGTCGGCGACCTGGATCCAGCGTTTCAGTCCTGTGGGGGAGAAGAAATGGTGGCGATGGCGGCGTCCGGAGGACCTGTTGAGGAGAAGATGGCGGCGTCCATGCAGCGCACGTTGTGGGGGCAGGACAAGATGGCGGCGCCCATGGGCCGCACATGGACCTGGGGGGAGAAGATGGCAGCGCCCACTGGTCGCACGTGGCCCCGGGTGCAGAAGACGGCGGCGCCCATTGCGCGATCGGCTGGGGGAAGTGAGCAATTTCGGGCGCGATAGCACGACTGTGCGGGCCTGGCACACCGCCGCAAAGTGGCCCTTCTTACCGCAGGATTTGCAAGTGGCGGTGTGGGTTGGGCAGCGCTGGCGGGGGTGCTTCTGCTGGCCGCAGAAGTAGCAGCGGCGACCCCCAGGGTGCGTGGTGTGGCGGGCGGCGCAGGCATATTGAGCAGGAGTGGCCCCAGTCGGGGCGGTCGTTTGCGGGGTCCAGGAGGGGTAGGAGGGGTGGACCGCGCTGCGAGCGGGGTAGGATTGGACGTTGCGAGATGCAACTGTCATGGAGAGCGCTAAGGCCCCTTCCAGCAGTCGTTGTCGGTTGGGGTCCAACGCAATCCCTGTCACGAATGCGTCACGCATGAGGAGATTGGAATGTTCCGTGACCAATCCCGGACGAGTGGGATAAGAACCCGCCAGAAGTCATCGATCGACTCACCAGGTAGTGAGTGGCGAGTACGTGCCTTGCGAAGAGTGTGTTTGTCTTCTGAAGGTAATTCTCTTTAAGGAGTGCCATAGCGCCTGCGTAATTCGGGGCGTCCTGGATCAGCGGGAACAAGCTGGAGCTCAACCTGGAGTATAGAACTTGGATCTTCTGAGCTTCCGTCGGCGTGGGGTTCACAGCGTTGATGTAGGCCTCAAAGCAAGCCAGCCAGTGATTAAAGTCCTTTCTAGTGTCTGGCGAGTGCGGATCCAGCTGCAGGCGATCCGGTTTGATCCTGATGTCCAAAATGTAGAAAATCTGACTGTAATAAATTGATGCACTATCAATTGCACGAAAGACTCAGATTGGTACAACTGTGGTTTATTACAGTCAGATGCGTGGCCTCCTACTGCAGCTGGCGAAATGGCTGATCAGGAGGAGGTCATGCATATTTATACGGCTCCTTGTGGGCGGAGCTAGCCGGCAGGGGCTACCGGCGAACCTGTAGTGTAGGTCCTACCGTACATCCCCTAATACAGTTGCGCACAGTTAACACAGTGGATCACCACATTAAAATGGCTGGTCCAGTTCAGTTTCTGATCAATGGTAACCGATTCTCCCACTGCCCCCCCCCCCCCCCCCCGGATGCTGATTGTGGGGGATTAATTGATGTTAATGTCACTGAATGTCAAGGGCTGATGGTTAGATCTTCTACTGTAGGAGACGGTCATTGCCTGGCATTGTGTTGCGTGAACGTACCTTGCCACTTGTCAGCCCACGCCTGGATATTGTCCAGGTCTGTCTTGCTACATTTGGACATGAACTGCTTCATTAAGTGACGAGTCGCGAATGGTGCTGAACGTTGTACAGTCATCCGCAAACATCCCCACTCCTGACCTTATGATGGAAAGGCGGTCATTGCTGAAGGTGGTTGGGCCTACGACACTACCCTGAGGAACTCCTGCAGTGATGTCCTGGAGCTGAGAGGATTGACCTCCAACCCATCACAACCATCTTCCTTTGTGCCAGGTATGACTCCAACCAGCAGAGAGCTTCCCCCTGATTCCCATTAACTCCAGTTTAGCTAGGGCTCCTTGATGCCATGAAACGAAAGGGAAAATGCTGGAAAATCTCAGCAAGTCTGGCAGCATCTGTAGGGAGAGAAAAGAGCTAACGTTTCGAGTCCGATGACTCTTTGTCAAAGCTTTTATCCTTGATGCCATACTTGGTCAAATGCTGCCTTGATGTCAAGGGCAGTTACTCTCACCTCACATCTGGCATTCAGCTCTTTTATCCATGTTTGAACCAAGGCTGTAATGAGGCAGCTCTCACAACTTTGGGACAAGCTCCCCAGATTTAGTAACAGGACTTTGCAGGGCCGACAGGGCTGTGTTTGCCGTTGTTCATTCTGGTGCCCAGATCGTGCCTAGGTCGATGCGGGTGGTCCGTCCGATTTTGTTCCTTTTTTGTGTTTCATAGTGGTTGAATACAGATGAGTGGCTAACTTGGCCATTTCAGAAGGCGTTTAAGAGTCAACCATATTGCTGTAGATCTGGAGTCACAAGTAGGCCAGACCAAATAAGGATGGCAAGTGTTTCCTTCCCTTAAGGGCATTTGTGAACCAGATGGTCATCTTTTAATTCCAGATATTTTATTGAGTTTAAATTCCACCATTTGCCATGGTGGGATTTGAACCCTGGGTCTCAGAATTACTACAGCGACAAACACCACTACACTACCGCCTCCCCTTCATTAACTTTAGGCTCGACTATTGCAACACCCTCCTAGCTGGTCTCCCACATTCTATTCTCTGTAAACTTGTGGTCACCCAAAACTCTCGTGACCATCCGTGCCTTGACTCGCAGTACGTCCTGTTCCACTGGCACCCAAGTGCTCGCTGGCCTGCATTGGTTGCCAGTCGAGCAAAATCTCAATTTTAAAATTCTCATCTTTGTTTCCAATTCCCTCCATGGCCTTGCCTAGTTCAGCCTCACAACCTGTAACATCTGCACTCCTCCCGTTCTGGCCTGTTGTGCATTCCTTATCTTAATTACTCGACCATTGGTGGCTACGCCTTCAGTTGCTTAGGCCCCAAGCTCTGGAATTCCCTCTCTAGACCTCTCTGCCTTTCCATTTCACTGTCCCCCTTTAACACACCTCATAAAATCTATCTCTATGATCAAGGTTTTGGTCATCTTACCAAACAACTCCTTACGTGGTTCAGTGTCACACTTTGTTTTAGAATATAAAGCACCGTGAAATGTTTCATTATATTAAAGGCGCTAGTTGTTGTAGTGGTGCAATTCATGGGAGTGGTTATTTTGCATATTTGTTTCTTTTTTTTTTGCCAACAAAGCCAGTCACTGTGAACAGCAGAAAATCTCCCACACGCATGAGGGGTATCACACAGTTGATCATAATCTTCCCTCGGAGTCAGAAATCTTAGTATTACGAGCTGTGCTGGCACTTCTGGGCCTCGTCCCTTGCTTTATCTCACTCTAGTTATCTTTCTGCTATTGTTCCTGCACACATTTGGGCCCCAAGAAAAACGGCATCAGAATGAAAGATTTTCTTCTGTGAAATTGAAAGTATCTTTTAAAGATGTGCCAAATTAATCCAGATTAATATCTAATTAGCTCTTTGGATACGCACTGAAAATGTGGCAGAGATTGACTCATATCTGATTGGCCACATGAGCAATATTTTTGAAATGCCACTTTGAAGAACAGATTTACTGCCAGTATTATCAAAACCTGAAGTTATCTATTTACAGTAACAGTACCTTCAAATATAACTGCACTGCAGAAAGCACCTATCTACCCTTGTGTATTCAGAAACAAAGGAATTGGGCATTTTCACTCGGACTGTTGCACCCAAATTTCTGTTCCCTTTTCTCTCGTATTTTCACCTCCTACCTCAAAGTCTGTGGCCTAGGGGTGAGAGGAATAATCAGGCAGGATAACTGATCCTGTTCACTCTCCTGTGGCATCACCTGGTAAGAGCCTATGAGTGAACATTTTAGTGAAAGAACCATTTGAAATATGGGCACTCACTACCTTAAAGTGTAAGCTTTCTGACATGATGGGGAGTGGCAAACATCAGATTTTTTTGTACTAATTGGGAGTCAGTTCCACTGTTGCTGAAGTTGTGGTGAGCTAAGCTGGGACAATGGAGGGGGTCAACATTGAAAGAACAAAGAGAAATGGAACACAGAAATTAAAGTGATGACTCTCAGGGTAATTAGAATTTTACTTATTTAGGTTACTGTGTATGAATAAAATCTCTATTAAAAGCAGGATATTGAGGGAAGGCACAAAGATGATTTACAAGGATGATACCAGAGATTATTATTGTGCCGAGAAAATTATTCACTTAGCAAATGTGGAACTTGTAGCACCTTTCCTGTCTGAGGGTGCACCATCACGGGTAGTTTATTCTTTTCTCTTAAAAATGAAAGTTTATCAACCATCTTTCCAAGAGTATGCCCCCTTTAAAAACAAACATTAATTGTGGTACCATATTCAGGAAGGTTTTGCTGTCAGTGCACCAGAACGTCAGTGGGCGAATCCTATTGCTTGTTGCAAGCACTTACAAAACCTCGGGGGGAGTCCTACATTAAGGTGATGGGGTAGTGATTCACAAGAAAATAGAAAACTTTCATTTATATAATCCCTTTCAAAACTACTGACTGTCTCTTTACAGTCAATGAAGTATTTTTGAAGTGTATTCACTGTTGTGATGCCAGAACCACAGCAGCAAATTCCAACAAACAGCAATCTGAGTGGCGCAGTGGATAGCACTGGGACTGCAGCGCTGAGGACCCGGGTTCGAATCCCGGCGCTGGGGCACTGTCCATGTGGAGTTTGCACATTCTCCCCATGTCTACGGGGGTTTCACCCCCACAACCCAAAGATGTGCAGGTTAGGTGGACTGGCCAGGATAAATTGCCCCTTAATTGAAAAAAAATAGTAATCGGGTATTCTAAATTTATAAAATTAAATTTTTTTTTAAACGCAATCTGATAAGGACAGAATATTCTGTTATTGATGGTAAGGACTGAGGATAAATATTGGCTCGGACACTGGGGATAACTCCATGGCGCTCCTTCGGAATTCTCGCATAGGATCTTTCATGTCCACCTGAAAGGGCAGATGGGGCGTCGGCTGAACGCTTCACCTGGAAAATGGTACACTCAACAGTGCAGCACTCCCTCTGTACTACACTTGGAGTATCAGATTGAGTTTTGTACTTGGGTCCTGGGGTTGGCCTCAGACGCAGAACCTTCTGACCCAGAGACCAGTGTGCTACCAACTGAGCAACAACTGACACACTATTCAATTTTGCTTTGTACCGTTCAAAATATGGGCTCTCAACCTTAACTTGTATATGGATAAGAACAGTCAAGCCACAAATCTACTGATGGAAGGAAGTGATGTGGGTTATTATTTTTGGCCTCTGCTTCACAAACGTCACTCAATGTGATTGCATTGATGTGGAAATTAATCAGCTTAAGGCTACGTAGCGGAAAGAAAAACCCCCTGTGAGAGATTGAATAATTTGGGAATTCATATTAGAGCTTGAGTGAAGTTGCCCAACTTCAGTGGAAATCGATCTGATGACTTGAGTATTTTATGACTGGTTTTTATATATTGAATAGTGTTTCATTAGGCAGCAGGAGGAATTTATTACTCTTTGAAGCACTACTATTTACTACACAGATCAACCATTAAGACACATTAGAGCAAAAGCTCTATCCCCAAAAAATTAAATAGCCCAATTGTGGTAACTTGAGACTACAAAGTAGGTAGTCGAATGCATTGTTTAAAAGAAAGAACTTCTTTACATAATAAATAACGGAGTTTAACAGTAACAGTAACTCAGCAGAACTGTAGAAACAGAAATTAAAACAGGAGCACGTAAAACAGGCCTTGCTCCAGCTCACCCTCATGCAGATTGAAAAGCCCGTACATGCTCAGAACTCTCAACAAATGCCAGTAAAATAATTACGTAGGAGAAAAGCTTACAAGATCACTCGGTACTCAAAATCACACTTTAACACCAATCAAAAATCAGATGAATCCACATGTACCGTAGACAGCTTCACCCAGCTAGTGGTCATTTGCCAATCAGGATAAGGAGGTCAATTTCCAAATTATTCAAAGCTGCATATTTTAAAGCTGTGTACGAGCTGACTATGGGCCCAATTTTAACTCCCTAAATGTAATAATAATCTTTATTGTCACAAGTAGGCGTACATTAACACTACAGTGAAGTTACTGTGAAAATCCTCTCGTCACCACATTCCGGCGCCTGTTCGGGTACAGAGAGGGAGAATTCAGAATGTCCAAATTACCTAACAACACGTCTTTCGGGGCTTGTGGGAGGAAACCGGAGCACCCGGAGGAAACCCACGCAGACGCGGGGAGAACGTGCAGACTCCGCACAGACAGTGACCCAAGCCGGAAATCAAACCTGAGAGCCTGGCGCTGTAAAGCAACAGTGCTAACCACTGTGCCACCGTGTTCTGTTCAAGTAATATGATTTTTCCACCAAGTCCAAACAACATGGGTAATGTTATGGAGACTGTGAATCTTTTTCAGTTCCTGTGATGTTGTACAAATCCAAGCACACCAAGTTCTCATTTTAAAAATATTTAATTCAAGAAAAAAAAGCAGACAGTGGTTAATACATTCCATGTCAAGCATCTATCTACAAGTGTCTGCAAATGCCAGACTAACCCGACAAACGGGAGCAAAAAGCAGAACTAGACTGTTATGGGTTCTGTCTAACTCCTATTTCTTCTTAAACTGGCTTGATAGGAATTTCCACAAGAAAACTGTTCTACGAACCAACGTCTTTATTCTAAATTCCATTGACGCAATGTAAAACTGGCCAAACAATCAACTTTGAGCAAAGTCAGTTGCTCTTGTCAATTTATTTGTGATCGGGGTGAAATTTAACCCACGCCCAGCAGCAGGAATGAGGCAGAGGCCTTTAAAATGGAGCATTCAGCCTTACTGTCCTGTTTCCGAGAGAGTCATTACTTTAGTTTTGTGGCTGAGGCAAAAAAAGCAAATCAAAGTCCAGTTGCTTCATTGGGACCCTGACTAGATTTCAACTTGTACCTGAGCAGGGAAATATTGCGTTTTCCCTTCAAGGCTGAGGCAGATTGGCAGATCCTAGGAGGACAAAAGACATTCCAATTAAGCAAGTAAATTCAATTTCAGACACACAACTTCTCCTGGTGTCTGTTGTAATGCAGTCATTAACACAATGTGGTGTATTTGGATTTCTAAAAGGCATTTGATTAAGGTGGCAGATAAAAGATTACTACATAAGATAATGAATGGCTTGTGGTGCTGGGAGTAATATATTAGCATGGATAAAGGATTGGCTAACAAAGAAGAACATACAAACAAACGAACCAAGAACGGGAGTGGGCCATTCAGCCCCTCGAGCCTGCTCCACCTTTTAATAAGATCATCACTGATCTGATAGTAACCTCAAATCTGCATCCCGCCTACACCGCCCAATAACGTTTCACTTCCTTGCTTACCAAGAATCTCTCCACCTCTGCCTTAAAAATATTCAAAGACTCTGATTACACTGCTTTTTGAGAAAGAGTTCCAAAGATTCTCAGCCCTCTGAGAAAAAAATTCCCCTCATTTATTTAAGATGGGTGACCAATTATTTTTAAACAGAGAGTCAGGATAAATAGGTAATTTTCTGGTTGGTAAACTGTAACTAGTGGAGTGCCACAGGGACCAGTGCTGGGACTGCAACTATTTAAATCTATATTAATGACTTGGATTGGACTGACTGTATTGACATTTGCCACTGATGGAAAACCAGGGTGGAAAATGAGTTGTGAGAAGTCTGCAAAGGTATTTAGATAGGCTGTTACGAAATTTGGACATTCTGAATTCTCCCTCTGTGTACCCGAACAGGTGCCGGAATGTGGCAACTAGGGGCTTTTCACAGGGACTTCATTGTAGTGTTAATGTAAGCCTACTTGTGACAATCAAGGTTATTATTATAAATTGAGGGAGATGGCTGAGATAGAGAGGGAATGTGGGTGCCCTTGTACACGAATCACAAAGTTAGCATGCAGGTACAGCAAATAATTAGGAAGACATGCAAGGGAGATGTAGAATGGAAGTAGGAAAATCTTGCTACAAATGGACAGGACATTGGTGAGACCGCACCTTGAGCATGGTGTATAATTTTAGTCTCCTTACTCGAGGGATATACTTGCATTGAAGGCAGTTCAGAGAAGGCTCATGAGGCTGATTCCTGAGATGAAAGGTTGAATAGGTTGGGCCTAGTTGAATTTAGGAGAATGAGAGAAAAATTCTTGAAACAAAGCAGATTCTGAGGGGGCTTGACAGGGCAAATGGTGAGAGGATGTTTCTCCAGGTGGAGGAATATAGAACTAATGAGCATAGTTGCCAGGGCAGCACGGTAGCATTGTGGATAGCACAATTGCTTCACAGCTCCAGGGTCCCAGGTTCGATTCTGGCTTGGGTCACTGTCTGTGCGGAGTCTGCACGTTCTCCCCGTGTGTGCGTGGGTTTCCTCCGGGTGCTCCGGTTTCCTCCCACAATTCAAAGATGTGCAGGTTAGGTGGATTGGCCATGCTAAATTGCCCTTAGTGTCCAAAATTGCCCTTAGTGTTGGGTGGGGTTACTGGGTTATGGGGATAGGGTGGAGGTGTGGGTTTGGATAGGATGCTCTTTCCAAGAGCCGGTGCAGACTCGATGGGCCAAATGGCCTCCTTCTGCACTGTAAATTCTATCTATAATAAATCGATGGTCTCCCATTTAAGATTAAGGTGAGGTGGGATTTTCTCCCTGAGGTTCGTTATTCTTTGTAATTCTCCATTGGGGAGAGAGCAGTGGAGGCTGGGTGATTGAACATATTCTAGCTGAGCTAGAGAAATGTTAATTCGACAGGGAGTCAAGGCCACATTCATACAGCCATATGAAAAGGCCTACTCCTACTCCTATTTCTTATGTTCTGACAGCTTCACGTTTTTGTTAATGATCTTTGTGCTAATATGCCACATGTCAGTGTGGGCCAATCCAGAATATGTGGCATCCTTCAGCGAATCCGTGATTGTGAAGATCTGTGCATAGTTAAAGATCAACAATAAATGGTTATTTTTAAAATATAGATGTCTCAAGATCTCGTAATTAAGACACAGAACCATAGAATCCCTACAATGCCGAATGAGAGCATTCAGCTCATCGAGACTGCGCCAACCCTCTGAAGGAGCACCCTACCTAGGCCCACTCATCCCCCTTAACCCCAGCTAACCTACTCTTCAACATATCATGGCCAATCCACCTAACCTTCACATCTTTGGACTGTGGGTGGAAACCAGAGCACCCGGAGGAAACCCACGCAGACACTGGCAGAAAATGCAAACCCTTCACAGTCACCGAAGACCGTAATCAATCCCGAGTCCCTGGCTTTGTGAGACAGCAATGCTAACCACTGTTCCACCGTGCCACATCAAACGAACCCATAAAGCAACATGGTGATCAGTGGTAATATAAATGAATGAAACTAATGAAAATCGCTTATTGTCACAAGTAGGCTTCAATGAAGTTACTGTGAAAAGCCCCTAGTCGCCTCATTCCGGCGCCTGTTCGTGGAGGCTGGTACGGGAATTGAACCGTGCTGCTGGCCTGCCTGGGTCTGCTTTCAAAGCCAGCGATTTAGCCCAGTATGCTAAACCAGGTGACCAAGGTGACATTTAAACAATAAACCTAGAACAGAATCCCAAGATATGAAAGTTGAAGCCTGACTAGAGAGCCGTGCACCCAACCCGAATGATGTGCTTGGTTGGTAGTTCGGAAATTCTGAATTCTCCCTCAGTGAGTGGAGTTTCAATGCAGGACTCCTGGTCAGGTCAGAAGAGGGTGAGCAAAAATAAAGCTGTATTTGCGTTGTAGAATACATGGCAGTTCCAGTGGCTCAACATTGCGGATGCTGGAAGAGAGCTGCAGAGGGGGGAATAAAAAGGCAGGCAGAGCAGAGGAAAAACTTCAGAGTAGAGAGAGAAATCTTCAGAGCACAATAAAAAAGGAAAAAGTCCGCAGAGTTTCAGAAAAAGGGCACCCTTTTCAGTGAGATGCCTGGTTTATTGCACAGAGAAACAAATTGCTGCTCTTTTAAAAGTTCCTGTAGATTTTGAGTTCAAATAAAAGAGGAAAAATCTGCTGCAGCAAAATGGCCCACGTTCGCTTGTCAATCCTGAGAAAGCATGGGAAACAGAGAAAACTGACAGTGACAATGACAGCCTGAGTACTAAAACGGTTACTGCACAGATAGTCTTAAAAGAGCAAGACCATTTGAAACAGTAACCACAAAAAAAAAATCATGGACAAAAAAAATCAAGGGGCGGGATTCTCCGTTTCTGAGACTAAGTGTTGACGCCAATGCAGAATCCTTGGACACTTACGACAGAAAAAACGGCGCCGATTCTGCTACTGTTGAGGGGCTACTGGTGCCACATGGAACACACTCTATTCCAGTGAAAAATGGTGCGGGATACGCCCGGTCTGTGATCGAAACTCGGGAGGCTGACAAGCAGCACATACACTTTACCTTCTCTCCACACACACTTATCAAAGCCAAAAAGATGGCACTGGTTATGCTGGAGTGCACCCACACAGCTGATGGGTCACCTGGGGCCAGTAGGCACCCAGGGGGTGCCCTGGGGGGGAATACCTATATGACCCTTGGCAGCAGGTTCAAAGTGGGCTGTTAGCATTGTGCGCAGCTGCATGGCTGCCTTGCCAGTTACGGCAATGGTATTCCATGCCCATCCACCCTGACCCCACAGCCCACTTGAATCGCAGAGGCCCTGGAGAATACCGGGTCTGACCAGCTAATGGTATGCTGTACGTCGGAGTGAAATCCATTGACGTCGTTTTCGAAGTGACGGAGAATCGCCATTTTGTGCCAACCTGCCGCGATTTTGGCGCCGGAAGCTATTCTCCGCCAAATCGCATTTCCACATTTCAGCGTCGGCTAATTGAGAATCCCACACTAGAAGAGCCAGAGATGTTTTGACTAAGGAAATGACTAAAGCAAAGTCAAAAGTGAGTCTTATGGAAGACAAATTTTAGTTTAGAGGAAAACCACAGGATAAGAAATACAAATTGACAAGTTTTTATTCCTGTCAGTTCATTTGCGAGAGAAGTAGTCCACAGCCAACGTATTGATTGATGCGCGACAACATTTGCTGAGATATTAAAAGGCTGTGACAGATATTTTAAACGCTGGTTGTGGAGAAAGCAGACCCTAGAAGGAAATCCAGCACCCCCCAATAAAGTGCCGAGGTAACAAAAGACCCCGGAGAGAGGGCAACAAATAACCTAGAGCGAGGAAGACAACATTCAAATAAACCGCAAGATGTTTGCTGACCATTGTCAGTGCAATGAAATGCATGAGCAAAGATTCAGTGCAGAAGAAAGAAATGGCTGAATCTGGGGAGGAGGTTTGTTATGGTGAGTGCGAAATTGGAGGGGATGCCGGTGGTGTTGGTGAATGTTTATGCCCTGAACTGGGACGATGTAGAATTTATGAGGCGGGTGTTGGGGAAGATCCCGGACCTGGGCTCACATTGGTAATGGGGGTGGATTTTAACAAATTCATTTACAGGATGTGGCTAGGCCCATCCGTAGTTGTCCTTCAGAAGGCGGAGGGAGCTGCCGCCTTGAACTGCCGCAGTTCCTGAGGTGTAGGTACACCCACAGTGATGTTAGGGAGGGATTTCCAGGATTTTGACCCAGCGACAGTGAAAGAACGGTGATATATTTCCAAGTCGGGATGGTGAGTGACTTGGAGGGGAACTTCCAAGTGGTGGGGTTCCCAAGTATCTGCTGCTCTTATCCTTCTAGATGGTTGTGGATTTGGAAGGTGCTGCCTTAGGAACCTTGGTGAATTACTGCAGTACATCTTGTAAGTGGTACACATGGCTGCCACTGTTCGTTGTTGGTGGAGGGAGTGAATGCTTATGGAAGGAGTGCTAATCTGGATGGTATCGGATTTCTTGAGTTGTTGGATATGCGCTCATTCAGGCAAGTGGAGAGTATTCCATTACACTCCTGACTTGTACCTTGGTGGACAGACTTTGCCCCCGGGGGGAGGGATAAATTACTCACCGTAGGATTCTTAGCTTTTGACCTGTCCAGGTAACCACAGCATTAATATGGCTAGTCCAATTCCATTTCTGATCAATGGTAACCCCCAGGGGGAATTCAACAATGGTAATGACATTGAATTTCAAGGGGCAATGGTTGGATCCTCTTTTGTAGGAGGTGATCATTGCCTGGCACTTGGGCAGCACAAATGAAACTTGCCACTTATCAGCCAAGCCTGGATATTGTCCAGGTCTTTGTTGCATTTGAACATGAACTGCTTCATTATCTGAGGAGTCGCAAATGGTAATAAACATCGTGCAGCCGTAGGCGAAAATTCCAATATCATAGATTATCATAGAATTTACAGTGCAGAAGGAGGCCATTCAGCCCATCAAGTCTGCACCGGCACTTGGAAAGAGCACCCTACCCAAGGTCACCACTTCCAACCTATCCCATAACCCAGTATCCCCACCCAACACTAAAGGAAATTTATCATGGCCAATCCACCTAACCTGCACATCTTTGGACTGTGGGAAGAAACCGGAGCACCCGGAGGAAACCCACGCACACTCGGAGAGGATGTGCAGACTCCACACAGACAGTGACCCAAGTAGGAATCGAACCTGGGACCCTGGAGCCGTGCTATCCACAATGCTACCGTGCTGCCCTTAGAATATATCCACTTCTAACCTTATGATGGAAGGGAATTCATTGATGAAGCAGCTGAAGATGGTTGGGCCTATTACACTACCCTGAGGAACTCCTGCAGTGACGTCCTGGAGCTGAGATGATTGACCTCCAACCACCACAACCATCTTCCTTTGTGCCAGGTATGACTCCAACCTGCGGAGATTTATTCCCGATTTTCATTGACATTTAGCTACGGCTCCTTGATGCCATACTCAGTCAAATGCTGCTTTAATGTCAAGGGCAGTCACTCTCACCTCACCTCTGGCATTCAGCTCTGTTGTCCATGTTTGAACCAAGGCTGTAATGAGGTCAGGAGCTGAGCGACCCAAACCGAGCATCAGTGAGCAGGTTATAGCTGAGTAAGTGCTGCTTGATAGCATTGTTGTCAACTCTTCCATCATTTTGCTGACGATGGAGAGTAGACTGATATAGCGTAATTGGCTGGATTGGATTTTGATCTGTTTCTTAAATACAGGAAACACCTGGGCAATTTTCCACATTGCCGGGTAGATGCCAGTGTTGTAGCTGCATTGGAACAACTTGGCTAGGGGTGCAGCAAATTCTGGGGCACAAGTCTTCAGTACTATTGTGGGAATATTGTTGGGGCCCATAGCCTTTGCAGTGTCCGAGTCCTTCAGCCATTTCTTGACATCATGTGGAGTCAATTGTATTGGCTGAAGATGTGATGCTGGGGACCTCTAGAGGTTCTGAGATGGATCATCCACTCAGCACTTCTGGCTGAAGATTGCTGTGAATGCTTCAGCCTTGTCTTTTGCACAGATGTGCTGGGCTCCTCAATCATTGAGGATGGGGATATTTGTGGAGCCTCCTCCTCCAGTGAGTTAGTTAATTGTCCATCACCATTCACGGCTGGATGTGGCAGGACTGCAGAGCTTAGATCTGATATGTTAATTGTGGAATCACTTAGCTCTGTCTATTACTTGCTGTTTATGGTGTTTGGCACACAAGTAGCTTCACCAGGTTGACCTCTTATTTGTAGGTATACCTGGTGTTGTTCCTGGCATGCTCTCCTGCACCCTTCATTGAACGATGGTTGATCTCCTTGCTTGGTAGAGTGTGGGATATGACAAGTCATGAGGTTGCAGATTGTGTTTGAGTACAATTCTGCTACTGCTGATGGTGCCTCATGGATGCCCAGTCTTGAGTTGCTAGACCTGTTCGACATCTATCCCATTTAGCACGGTGGTAGTGCCAAACAGCACGATCGAGAGTATCCTCAATGTGAAGACGAGACTTTGTCTCCACAAGGACTGTGCGGTGGTCACTGCTACCGATACTGTTGTGGACAGATGCATCTGCAGCAGGCAGCTTGGTGAGGATGAGGTGAAGTATGTTTTTCCCTTTTGTTGGTTTCCTCAACACGTGCTGCAGTCCCAATCTAGCAGCTAAGTTCGGTCTGGGGTGGTACTACTGCGCCACTCTTGTGATGGACATTGAAGTTTCCCACTCAAAGTATATTTGCACCCTTTCCACCCTCAGTGCTTCCTCCAAATGGTGTTGGTTCCAGTACCGATTCATCAGCTGATGGTGGATGGCATGTGATAATCAGCAGGAGGTTTCCTTGCCCATGTTTAACCTATCTATGAGACTCCATGGAGTCTAGAGTCGATGTTGAGGACTCTCAGGGCAATTCGTTCCCGACAATATACCACTGTGCCACCACCTCTGCTGGGTCTGTCTTATCGGTGAGACAGGACCTACCCAGGAATGCTGATAGTGGTGTCTGGGACATTGTCTGTAAGGTATGATTCTGTAAGTATGACTATGTCAGGCTGTGGGACAGCTTGACTAGTCTGTGGGACAGCTCTCCCAACTTTGGCACAAGCTTCCAGATGTTGGTAAGGAGGACGTTGCAGTGTTGACAGAGCTTCTTTTGCCGTAGTCCTTTCCGGTGCTTTGGTGGATGCCGGGTGTTCTGTCCGGTTCCATTCTTTTTTTGTTTTCAAAGCGGAAACAAGAGGCCATTTTACTGCAGGTTTAAACTGAGTCACATGTAGGCCAGACTAGGTAAGGATGGCAGATTTCCGTCCCTAAAGGGTATTAGTGAACCAGATGGGTTTTCACGATAATCGTTTCATGGTTATCATTAGACTTTTAATTCCAAATATTTTAGTGAGTTTAAATTCCACCATCTGCACTGGTGGGATTCGAACTCCGGTCCCCAGATCATTACCCAAATCTCTGGATTACTAGTCCAGCGACAATTCCATTACACCACCGCCTCCCCTCGAAGGAGAAGCGGTATCATGCGAAACGATAACTGGGATATGTACATAGTAAGGATTAACAATAAATGGTTCATTTTCAAACGTCGCAAGATCTCATCGTTGAGATATCAATCAAACCCATAAAACAACAATAAGAAGCACTCAAGAATATTATTTTCTGATTATTGAAGGATCCGAATCCTGGTTTATACTTGGAGGTGGTAGGAATTGTGAAAGCTGGTTCCCGCAATTAAATCAAAATAGTGTTCATGTGCAAGGTAGTTCACTGTAACGCTTGATGGTCACCAGGTTAGTGTTTGATAAATAAGGTGTGACATAAAGGCTGTGACACTCAACCTGTTTAACACCAATAAGTGTATCTGGTACTACAGAGAGTATAATAGAGATTACACTGAACTCATACTAGATACTAGTTTGAGTACAGCTGGAGTGTTGTGTTCAGGTCTGGGCGTCACATGATAGGAAGGATGTGAACGCAATGGAATACAGAAGAGGTTTATGAGAATGGTTCCAGGGATGCAAAACTTTTAATTATGAGGATAAATCGGAGAGGTTGGGACTGTTCTCCTTGGTGAGAATAAAGCTAAGAGGAGGTTTGATAGAGGTGTTCAAAATTGTGATGGGGCTGGACAAATTAGATAGGGAGAAACTGATCCCACTCATAAAGGGATTGAAGTTTTCCACCCAGAGAGGGCACAAAATTAATGTGATTTGTAAAAGAAGCAAAGTAATGTGTGAGATAGTTTTTTCAGACAAGTGATTTGGATCTGGATTGCACTGTCTGGAAGTGTGGTTTAATGAAGGCATTCGAGAAGGCATTGGATGTGTGGGGGAAAGGCAGGAGAATAGCATGTAGATAGGATGTTCCCTTTGGCTGGAGAACCAGGGCACCAAATCTCAGAATAAGACTGACATGAGGTGAAGTTACTTCACTCTGAGGGAGGTGAATATTTGGAATTATCTACTCGAGAGGGTTTTCGAAGCCCTCTCGATGATCATTGAGCATGTTCATATTAGAAATGAATAGATTTGAAATGAAATGAAAATGAAAATTGCTTATTGTCACGAGTAGGCTTCAATGAAGTTACTGTGAAAAGCCCCTAGTCGCCACATTCCGCCGCCTGTCTGGGGAGGCTGGTACGGGAATTTCTGGATACTAATCACAACAAAAGATATTAAGGTAGCAGGGAAAAATGGCACGATCTATAATCTGCTCGGATGGCAGAGCAGCTCAACAGACTTAATGGCCCCCAGAAGGAAAAAACAGTAAAAATAGGAAAATAAGAAATTTGGATACATCAAAATAGAACATTCGTAAAAACTGGGAAATAAGAATACTGGTCCAAACTTTTTTTTCTATTCTGCTCTGCTCCTATTCCTTGTGTCCTTATGTAGATATTAGAATGGATTGCCAGGACAATCCAATACAAAACAGAAAAAGATTTAACCTAATGTAGTAGAGCGGGATCTTGATAATGTTCAAAGAAGAACTACTAGATTGATGCCTAATTACTTAATGAGCTGGGACATTTTACTCTTAAAAAACATATCGGATTGAGATCTTTTTTTCCAATTAAAGGGCAACTTAGCGTGGCCAATCCACCTATCCTTTACATCTTTGGGTTGTGAGACCCACATAGACATTGAGAGAATGTGCAAACCCCACACGAGCGGAGCTGGAATCGAACCCAGTTCCTCGGCGGCGTGAGGCAGCAGTGCTAACCACTGCACCACCGTGCCGCCCTTGGATGGGCTTTTTGAGTTACATAGATTAGGAAAGACCAGCAGACATGAAAATAAGTTAACTAAGAATAGATCTAGTTTAAATATCAAGAGAAGTTTCTTATTGCAGAGGGGTTTGCTGTGAACTTTATGAAATTGCAATCAGTTTTGACTTAGTGATTGCACTCTTATACGAGTCAGAATGTTTTCTAAAAAAATATGAAACTTTTGGAATTTTATACAAACCACAATCAGATAAAAGATATAACACTAGAAAAGCAAAAACAAAACAAAGAAGAGCCAGAGACCCCAACCGGACTTTGTCTCTCCCCCGCCCCTCCTCCGCCAGAACCCATCTATCGACCTCTTCGTCGTGAACCTGACCTTCTGGAGGTGCAAGAATTCCATCAAATCACCCAGCCATGCTGCGGTACTAGGTGGTGTCACCTGCCTCCAACACGCCAAAATCTGCCGCCGGGCAAGCAACGACGCAAATGCCAGCGTGTCCGTCTCCACCCCTGTCCTCTGCTCTTGCAGGTCTGGCACCCCAATACAGCAACTACTCCAGATCCACATTCAGGATAGTTGATATGGTGCTACAAACAGACCACCAAAAACCCACCAGCTTAGGGCAGGTCCAGAACATGTGCGTGTGGTGAGCACCGCTCACACTTATCTTCGACCCCTTCAAAAAATTGGCTCATCCTGGCCCGAGTGAGTGTGCCCTAAACACCATCATTAGCTGAATCAAACTCAACCTTGCACAGGACAATGTCACATTTGCCCTATGAAGGGGCTCACTCCACATCTGCTTCTCCAAGATGGGTCCCGGTCCCAACTCCTCCTCCCATCTGGCCTTCACTTACTGCACTGAAACCTGCTCTTCTGCATGATCCATCTATGTATCCTGGATGTGCTGCTCTCCTCCGACTTCGCACATGAGAGTATCCTTTCCAGCAAGATAGATGGCAGTGCCTCCGGGAATGTCAGAAATGCCCGCCAAACAAAATCCCGCACCTGATCATACCTGAATGCATCCAACACATCCGTCCCCCCAATCCCAAGCCCTGTTTTCTCCCTCTACCCAGCTGGCAAACTGCCCCTCCAGAAACAAGTCCGTCACCCTTTCCAGCCCCTTACCTTTCCACCCCCTAAATGTAGTGTCCAATTTCGTCGGCTCAAACAAATGGTTCCTACAGTGCCATGACACTGTCCTCAACTTAAAACGCTGATGGAGTTGCCACCATATTTTTAACGTGTAGACTCCACCGGGTTCGAAGAGTTTTGCTGGAGCAAATGGCAGAGACACTGGGCTGGATTCTCCCCTACCCGGCGGGGCGGGGGGGGGGTTCCAACGGGATGGAGTGGCGTGAACCTCCACACCTTTAGGGGCCAAGCCCTAACCTTGAGGGGCTAGGCCCGCACCGGAGTGGTTGCCGTCCCGCCGGCTGGTGTGGAAGGCCTGTGTCGCCAAGCCAGCCAGAGCCGAAGGGACTTCGCCGGCTGGCGGAAGTCCGCGCATGCGCCGGAGCATCAGCGGATGCTGACGTCATCCCCGCGCATGCGCAGGGGAGGGGGTCACTTCTGCATCGGCCATCGTGGAGGCTATGGCCGACGTGGAAGGAAAAGAGTGCCCCCACGGCACAGGCCCGCCTGCGGATCGGTGGGCCCCGATCGGGGGCCAGGCCACCGTGCCCCCCGAGGCCAGATCCCCCCCCCCCAGGACCCCGGAGCCCGCCCGCGCCGCAAGTCCCGCCAGTAAGGGAGGTGGTTTGATTCACGCCAACGGGAGAGCAGCGGGACTGTGGCCCATCGCGGGCTGGAGAATCACCGGGAGCGGCCCGCCGACCGGCGCTGTGTGATTCCCGCCCCCGCCGAATCTCCGGTGCCGGAGAATTCGGCGGGGGCGAGATTCACACCGCCCCCCCCCCCATACCAGCGATTCTCCGACCGGGCGGGGGGTCGGAGAATCCAGCCCACTGTCACCAGTGGGCTCCAAGTCCATCCCTTTGCAGAACCCCAATTCCAATCGCTGCCAAAAAACTTCCCAAACCACCCCTACACCATCTCCGCCCAATAATAATACATCAAATTTGGCAGCGCCAAACCCCCCATCTGCCTTTCCCTCTGTCGGGCCCCCTCCAAATCCGAGGAGTTCTCCCCGCCCATATGAAACCCGTTATGAGTCGCTCTAACTCCCGAAAAAACAACTCAGGTAGAAAAACTGGGAGGCAATGAATCAAGAAGACGAATCAATGCAAAATATTCATCGTAATAGATTGAACTCGGCCCGCCAATGACAATGTCAGACTGTCCCACCTCCGTAGATCCGCTCTAACCCTACTTACCAGGCTCGTAAAATTTAACTTGCCAAGTCGCACTCAGAACCGGGCCACCTGAATCCCCAAATAACAAAAACTGGTCCCAGCCAAACGGAATGGCAGCCCCACCAGCCCAGCTCCTCCCCTCAAAGGGCTACCCACAAAATACTCGCTTTTCCCAACATTTGGTTTACACCCTGAAAAGGAGCCGCACCTCTTCACTATTCCCACTATATCCCGTACCTCTTCAATATTACCAAAATATATCCTGTACCGCTTCAATATTCCAAATATATCCCAGACTTCTTCAATATTCCCAATATATTCCCCATGGCTGTACAAGGATTCCTGCGTACAGCAACAATTCACCCGCGTATTGGAAAACATTCTGGTCTACTTCCACCCCCCCCACCACTACAATCCCTGTCCACAAATGAGGTAATCAATCCGCGAACAAAAGAGGGGATATAGGACATCCCTGCCTCGTCCCCCTGTGCAGCCTAAATGACCCCAAATTCATGGTGTTTGTTCGCACACTCGCAGACAGTGCTTCATATAACAGCCTAACCCACTACTTAAACCCGGGACTGATCCCAAACATCTCCAGAACAGTGAACAGGTAGCTCCATTCAACCCTATCGAACACCTTTTCTGCATCGAGAGACACAGCTATCTCCGGGTCTGGCACTAGCGCCGGTGTGAGAACCACGTTAAGTAACCACCTCACATTAGCTGACAGTTTTCTGCCCTTGACAAATCCTGTCTGGTCTTCCCCACTGCCTCCGGGAGGCAGGATTCCAACCTCAACGCCAAAGCTTTGGTGAAAAGTTTTTGTTTTAACAGAGTTGAACACTTGATCTAGACTGACACCAGTGCAGTACTGAGAGAGTGCTGTGCTTTTAATTAAGATGAAATTTTAAACCAAGGTGGACTTAACAGATCCCATGACAGTATTTGAAGAGCAGGGTCATTTGTCTTGATGCACAAGTTGGCTGCCATGTTTCCCTACATTATAACAGTGACTACACTTCATAGAGCAGAGGGGATACAGTATAAAGTTGTTGTTTCCCTGACATTGGTATTCTTGTGGTTGTCTTAATGAGTGAAAAACAAAAAGCTTTGACAAAATGTATTTTTTTCAGCAATACTCAAGTGAGTACAAACATAACTTGTAAGTTTTTAATTGCAATATATATTTACAACACTGCATGTTTGAATTGGTCCAGTGGTGCACTGTGCAAAGTGCAATATTTTCATATTGCGCAATATTTCCATATTGCACAATGGACAGCTTGCTTTCCTTTCCTTTCCCAATCATTTGTGTACATAACCTCAGTGTGAGGGAAGGAAGGAGAATTAGGAGGCAAGCTGTCACTTCACTTTTCGATATTCAAACTGTCCCTTTTATAACCTCTCTTTCAGGCTCTCAGATCATAGCTGATCAGACCGAACTCAGGAAGATTGAATCTCTTGGAGGAAACTATAACAGCAGAACACGAGAGCTTATGTGGGCATGGGGAATGAAACAAGCAACCGTCCAACAGCTTCTACACATCCTGAATGAGATGCAGCTATACCGTGCAATACACATTATTCTGTCATGTGAGCACACTCCTTTAGTCACAAATACTTGGGACACTGATTTTTTTACCCAAAAAGGCATATTGGAAAACTCATTTCAAAGACATTCATTTTGTTAATGAATCATCAGCTTGAATCCGATCCGGAATGATGAGCGAGCCTCTTCTGTTCTGGCTGTGACGTTCATGGGTGAAATAGGCTAAAAGCTCAATTCCTGGCAGAGCAGAGCACATGATACAAAATTGACCGTAACTTGGCACTAAATTGGCAGTCTCACTTGAAGACGTGGTTGGTGTGGAGGAAAATAAATATAATGTGGTGTTCCTCTGAGGTATGCCATTAAAGTACAGTTGGAGAAGGTGGCACAGTGGTTAGCGCTGATGCCTCACACGCCGAGGACCTGGGTTCGATCCCAGTCCTGGCTCAGTGTCCGTCTGGAGTTTTCCATTCTCCCCATGTCTGCTTGGGTCTCACCCCCACAATCCAAAGATGTGCAGGGAAGGCAGATTGGCCACGCTAAATTCTCCCTTAATTGGAAAAAAAATAATTTGGTACTTTAAATGTGTTTTTTTAAAAGTACAGTTGGAGGGAGAATCATTTTACATGTAACCTCTGAAGTACCAGATTTGAGCTGCTTGATACTGACTGTGGTGCCTATAATGAAGAAGTGCATCTTTCCACAGAGCAGTCACATTCAGCTTGATCAGTGCAAATGCTGTACCAGTTGTTGAATATATTTAAACAGAGGTCGATAGATTTTGGGGTACTAAGGGAATTAAGCCATATGAAGATAGTGCAGGAACATGGAATTGATGATTTGATGTGGAATATCAACCATAATCTTAAAAAAGATTCAAAAGGACCAAATGACCTCTAGTTCCTATTTCTTGTGTTTTTATCTCCTTCTCAAAACAAAATTCCATAGAACAATGAGAAAGTTCAAAAAAACAAGGTCACAAGTATTAAACACTTTTTTTTAAGAATATGGGCTCCGCTCACCTGAAAATCACCTCATGAAGTGAATCTTGAAGGTAGTGGATGGAATTCTCCACTCCCCAAGTGGCGTGGGAGGATCGTGGGAGGGCCTCCCAACATTTTTTACGCCCCCCTGGCGCCCCCAGCGATTCCCCCCACCCCCACCCCGGTTCGGAGAAATCGCCGCTCGCCGTTTTTCACGGCGATTCTCCGAGCCCGATGGGCCGAGCGGCCGGCCCTTCACGCCCGTTTCACCACGGCAGCAACCACACCTGGTCGCTGCATTCGTGAAACGGGCGCCGGATGCCCGTTTGGGGCATCTAGGGGCCTGATTTGGACGTGAGCACCACGACTGTGCCTGGGAGGGGACAGGCCCGCGATCGGTGCCCACTGATCGTCGGGCCAGCGTCCAAAACAGACGCACTCTTTCCCCTTCGCCACCCGGCAAGATCAAGCCGCCACGTCTTGCCGGGCGGCGGTGGAGAAAGACGGCACCGTGCATGCGCGGGTTCATGCCGTCTGTGCGCTGATGTCATCCGCGCAAGCGCGGGTTGGAACTGGCAACTCGCGCATGCGCGGATTACATCAGAAAAGCACCGTTTCCGCGTCATTTCCAGCGCGACAAGGTTGTGGCCGGAAATGACGGGGGCCCGCTCCTAGCCCCACGGTGGGGGTGTATTAGGTGCGGGGAGCGGGCCCCGAGGCCGTCGTGAAGCCTCGGCCGATTTCACGACGGCCATCCCGATTTTTATCGGGAGCGGAGAATACCGCCCAGTGATTTTTAGTTGCTAAAACTGTGCCTGTGAGACCAGATGTTGGACAGCTGGCAGTCAGATGGTCAGATGAATGTGAAACAGATGTGGGGACAATTCTCTCTTAGCCTCATTATTAATATTTTTTATTACGTTCTTAAACACCTGCCACCAATCGAACTGTCATTATATGTGACATATAAGAGTATAATTCAGATTATAGCAAAGTCTTTTTCTTAAATCTGAGTATGGCTGTAAGATTGTTTTTTTGGTTTCCTCAACTTGAACACCATGCATGTCACTGCCTGGTATGCAAAAGGTCAGTTCAAAGTCAGTGTTCCTAAACAAATACAATTTGATGGCAACGTGATTTTAAATCACCATAGACTGCTGACTTTATCTTAAAATATATCTAATTAAGTAAAATGATCTGTGATGTGCAAAAGGGCTAGAGTTCAAGATACCATTGTTTAAACCCAGAAAACCAGCTGATGAAGGATAGAACTGGGCCAATGTTTGCACACTTCTCCATTTATTTACAGAAATACACATTAAAAGCATACAACTCCTCAACCAACAAATCCAGTTTCTGCCTCTGTCTATTTATAGAGATTCAAGTGAATTGCAGTTTTTAGCGTCAAACTGTATGAGAAGTGAATGCACCATACTTTCACCTGCCGCAGTTACCATCCAATTGAACAAGGTCCCAGGCCAGTTAGAGGATAGAGTGAATGGATGCCCCAATAATTCTAAGTTAATCCCTGACAGGATATGACCAGAAGCATCTACAGGGATCTGTGTTAGGCCTCATCAATTTACTATTTATTAATGATTTAGCTGATTGAACAGAGAGCCACATATTTGAGTTTGCTGATAACATGAAGATGAGCAACATTTTAAGCAGTGTAGAAGGAAGCTAAAATTTTGAAGAGACATTGATAGATTAAATGGGCAAAATTTTAGCGAATGGATTTCAATATTGGCAGGTATGAGATAATTCACCTCAGACCTAACATTTATATATCAGAGTAATATTGAAAAGCTGGAAGCCGAGAGCTCCAAAGGGACCTATGGGGTCTATGTACATAGATTGTTTACATCGAGAGGAACATAATACAAGGGGTTAGTAGTCCTGCTTCAGCTAATAAAAGTCATGAGTATTGTGTTCAGTTTTCGACACCACATCTTGGGAAGGATATACTGGTTATGGAGGGAGTGTAGCATAGATTTACCAGAATAATACATCGACTGTAAGGCTTAAATTATGAGCAGAGAGTACACAACGTGGCTTGTATTCCATGGAACCCAGAAGATAAAAGGGGCATAACCTCAAAATATGAGCTAGGACTTCAGGAATAAAGTTTGTTACTGCACCCTGGGCTAGTGCCTGATCAGTTCCAGCTCCACTTGACCCGAAGTTGCAACAATTGAAATAAACAAACACTGTCTGTGTGGAGTTTACACATTCTCCCCGTATCTACATGGGTTTCACCCCCACAACCCAAAGGTGTGTAGGGTAGGTGGATTGACCATGTTAAATTGCCCCTCAATTGGGAAAAAAATGATTGGGGACTCTAAATTTAATTTTTTTTAAATTATCAAATAATTCTTAGAAAATATCCATAGTCTCCGGTGTTTGGCTGCCAATAACTACAGTCACCAGGTTTGTAAATTTAAACACCATTTTTATTAATAACAATAAGTATACCGCAAATGCAACTGGTTAACTATTATCTAGTTCCTAACCCCCTCTCCACCCTGTCCAACCCCCCCCCCCCCCCGTCCCCCCACACACACATCCACACACACACACGTACACAAGACAGATAAACAAACACAGAGGGAAAAAGAGGGGTGTAAAAATTATGATGTAGGTAAAAGGATAAGAGTCTTTGTTCCAGATGGTTGTCTTCCAGTACACATTTCTTTAGTCTCGGCTTTCAGTTCGAGGTCTTTGCTTTCAGACTGTAATGGTTTTCACCATAGATTCATCCAGGTGTGGGTGGCACGATAGTGTACTGGTTAGAACTGCTGCCTTGTGCCTCACGCCGCCAAGGACCCAGGTTCGGCCCTGGGTCACTGTCCGTGTGGAGTTTGCACGTTCTTCCCATGTCTGCGTGGGTCTCACCTCCACAACCCAAAGATGTGCAGGATAAGTGGATTGGCCATGCTAAATTGCTCATTAATTGAAGAAATTATAAAAAATACTAGCCTGTCAAAATAGCTGCTAATTTACTGAAGCACTCTTATTTCTGAAGCCCCACCCTTATCTTAAACTGCGCTGTACCTCAACAGCATTCAAATATTGCCTTCCTGAGCTATTTAAGTGCATAACATGGAGCTACAGGGAATCACATGTAAAGTTTAAATCCACTGAACTATTAATTTATAAAAACCTCATTACTGATATAAGCACAATTGTGTGGTCTTTTAGGGCCAGATTGCCTGAACAAATGGCCGTTTCTGACCCTATGGATGCAAATTGGCTGCTTGGGTGCAACAGGCCTTGGAGGGCCGAGAAGCAGATTAGAGAAAGTTATGACACCCACTGCTCAATGTCTACCATAAGCAGAAAAGATCAGGGGCCACCGATCCGCAGGTGCCCGTGATCTCCGGGGGGGATTTTTGGGCCGGTCCGCAGTGTGAGTCCGCCATGTCGTGCGGGGCAGCCGTCGAAGTCTGCTGCCGTGTGCATGCACGGACTCTCTACCGGAGGTGCAGGGCCCCATATCAACAGCCAGAGCTGCGAGGAGTACCCCTGGGCCCTGTTGGCCCCCTTCAGGTAGGGGAATCACTTCAGGAAAGTCCAGAGTGAATTCCCACGTTTTGACGCTGGAGTGGGGACATAGCCCCATTATTGGAGAATTCCGCCCTATGTATTACCATGTAACAGAGTGTCACTTGCTCTTTCAGAAATCAGTATTCACACAGGAAAAAGACAATGTTGTCGAGGAGAATACTGACATACAGGCTACTAGACTAGAAGGGCTTGAGGTTCATAAGGAGGAGGTGTTAGCAATTCTGGAAAGAGTGATAATAGATAAGTCCCCTGGGCCGGATGGGATTTATCCTAGGATTCTCTGGGAAGCTAGGGAGGAGATTGCTGAGCCTTTGGCTTTGATCTTTAAGTCATCTTTGTCTACAGGAACAGTGCTAGAAGACTGGAGGATAGCAAATGTTGTCCCCTTGTTCAAGAAGGGGAGTAGAGACAACCCCGGTAACTATAGACTAGTGAGCCTTACTTCTGTTGTGGGCAAAGTATTGGAAAGGTTTATAAGAGATAGGATGTATAATCATCTGGAAAGGAATAATTTGATTAGAGATAGTCAACATGGTTTTGTGAAGGGTAGGTCGTGCCTCACAAACCTTATTGAGTTCTTTGAGAAGGAGACCAATAAGGTGGATGAGGGTAAAGCAGTTGATGTGGTGTATATGGATTTCAGTAAAGCGTTTGATAAGGTTCCCCACGGTAGGCTATTGCAGAAAATACGGAGGCATGAGATTCAGGGTGATTTAGCAGTTTGGATCAGAACCACAAAGGGTGGTGGTTGATGGGAAATGTTCAGACTGGAGTCCAGATACTAGTGGTGTACCACAAGGATCTGTTTTGGGGCCACTGCTGTTTGGCATTTTTATAAATGACCTGGAGGAGGGCGTAGAAGGATGGGTGAGTAAATTTGCAGATGACACTAAAATCGGTGGAGTTGTGGACAGTGCGGAAGGATGTTACAAGTTACAGAGGGACATAGATAAGCTGCAGAGCTTGGCTAAGATGTGGCAAATGGAGTTTAATGCAGAAAAGTGTGAGGTGATTCATTTTGGAAGGAATAACAGGAAGAGAGAGTACTGGGCTAATGGTAAGATTCTTGGTAGTGTGGATGTGCAGAGAGATCTCGGTGTCCATGTACATAGATCCCTGAAAGTTGCCACCAAGGTTGAGAGGGTTGTTAAGAAGGCGTACGGTGTGTTAGCTTTTATTGGTAGAGGAAGTGAGTTTCGGAGCCATGAGGTCATGTTGCAGCTGTACAAAATTCTGGTTTTGCATTTGGCCCGCATTTGGAGTATTGCGTGCAATTCTGGTCGCCTCATTATAGGAAGGATGTGGAAGCATTGGAAAGGGCACAGAGGAGATTTACCAAAATGTTGCCTGGTATGGAGGGAAGATCTTATGAGGGAAGGCTGAGGGACTTGAGGCTGTTTTCGTTAGAGAGAAGAAGGTTAAGAGGTGACTTAATTGAAGCATACAAGATGATCAGAGGATTAGAGAGGGTGGACAGTGAGAGCCTTTTTCCTCGGATGGTGATGTCTAGCACGAGGGGACATAGCTTTAAATTGAGAGGAGATAGATCTCGGACAGATGTCAGAGGTAGGTTCTTTACTCAGAGATTAGTAAGGGCATGGAATGCCCTGTCTGCAATACAGTAGTGGACTCGCCAACACTAAGGGCATTCAAATGGTCATTGGATAGACATATGGATGATCAGGGAGTAGTGCAGATGGGCTTTAGAGTGGTTTCACAGGTCGGCGCAACATCGAGGGCAGAAGGGGCTGTACTGCGCTGTAATGTTCTATGTCCCCTCACAAGTGTCGACCCGTTCAGCATAAGTGCAGAGAGGGCAGAAAATTAGGGGAAAATATAATTTGGTTAAGTTCCCAAAGTGTGGACCTCGGATTCACTTTGCAGAACAGAATCAAACAGTCTTCACTATATTCTGCTTATTTCTTCCGATTGACAGGATGAGTTCAAAGTTAAACAATGAGTGAAACTGAAAGACCAAAGGAAATGCCAGCAGCCCACTTATCTTTGTTATTGTTTTGTTATATTTTACACTTCCTCTTTTTTTCATTAACACTACTGAGGATAAGCAGAACTTCAACAACAAATCCAAAATAGAAAAAAGAAGTGTTCAGCCAAACGGCCATCTTGCAAATAAAATTTTTTTTGCAGTATATTCCAAATCAATTTATACTCTTTGATCAGTTTTCCAACCCAAAATGTGGGATGTAGGAACTGTAGAAGGAGTAAAACCTTCTACTTTTTGGTCAGCATTAAATATTCCCAGGTCAGCTGTTTCTCTCTCACGTTCTTCGGCTGCCTAAGGCCTGTCGAAGCAGGCAGCCAAACTGAAGTCCAAGGTCAAAAATGGCCCGATGTCCTTTGTTAGGATCTCCTATCAGACTGCTAACTTAAAAACAATTCAAACTTTAAGTTAATGAATGAAAGGAGGAGATGAGAAGATTTCATGTTTTATGACTTATACTGAAAGAAATAAAAAGCATTATTGACTAATTGTTTCTTTTGGTAGGCAGCTTATGTTTTAAACCACAGACTAGAACTTCCCCTTTTATTTTTAACACAATCAAAAAACCCACTTCATACAGTTCCTTAAGCAGAGAGTCATTATTCCCGAACCAGTCCAAACTGATTCTCTTACTCAGCCTGGTGTATTTTAAGCACAGAACTGTCTTTCATGGCGAGGGTTTTTCCCAGGATGCCTCATTCAGCTCAAGCTGGATGAGTCTTCCAGCCTCATTTTGAATCCTCACAGTTGACTCAATCCAAGCGTGAGCCCCCACTCGCATTCCTGCACGGTATACCTTATCCCGAAAGATGTGCGGTTAGGTAATTTGGACATTCTGAATTCTCCTTCCGTGTACCCGAACAGGTGCCGGAATGTGGTGACTAGGGGCTTTTCACAGTAACTTCATTGCAGTGTGAATGTAAGCCTACTTGTGACAATAAAGATTATTATTATTGGTATCTGGCTGCTCTTTCTCTCCCAGATCTTGGCAAACTGCCTATGACTGAATTTTCAGGGCTATTTTAAAAACGCATCCGCTCTCAAAACCCTCTCCATGGCAACATGAATCACATTAGCCTTGTATTCAGGTAGAAATGCGGATCAGCTATTCTTTATACCCCAATCTTGGAATTAAATAAAGCAATAATTCTTTACAACTTGACATTCTCAATGTTGACAGGATAGCTGTGATTCTTCAGTGCTTTATCATTGTAAATCTTTTGAACTGCCTGTTAAGATATCTGCCTCCAGAGAGTCAGCCTCAATGCATAATCATATGACTACGGAAGCCAAATGTGAAATCGCACTAATTACATTTCAAAACCCAAACACTCAACACCTTACTGGGACTTTGGAGAGTAAATGTTTAACCATAATAAATGCAGCTGCTTCTGCTAATGTCTCCAAGTGTGAACACCTCACACCTTACCTCCCTGAAAAAAATTCAAACCTCCCTTTAATCTTAACAGCCATGTCACCCAGGCTTGTTGTCAAGCTGACCAGGTCACATGAGTTCCTTCACTTTATCTTAAATTACAGACACTGTCTCAAAATATATCAATTTTATATGCATCATGATTTGTAACAACTGACAATCTGAACCAAAAAGTCAAAACAATCCATCCTTGTGGTAGCAAGTTCCTCATTCTAATCACTCTCTGGGTAAGGAAGTTCCTTATTGCATTTATTAACGACTATCTCATGATCCTTAATTCCTATCTTCCTCTCAAGTGGAAACATATTACTGCATCGACCATATCAAAGCCTTCCATAACCATTGAAGACCGCTATCAGGTCATCCCTGAGTCTTTATCTTTCTAAATAAATGAGCCACAGCCTGTTTAATGTTTGCTTCTGGGTATAAATTCCCAGTTCTAGTATCACCCTAAGAATCTTTTTGCACTTGATACAGTGTCCCTATGTCCTTTTTATAATAGGGAAGTCAGTCTGTCCGGTGGTCGAATTGTCCGCTGAGATCTGCGGAGCACCGGGGTTGCAGCCTCTTGCGGTGGCTGGATGGGTGTAGTGTGCTGGGGTACGATGGCGGACTCCAGGGAGGGTTGTATCTGAGCTTCGTACTCTCCTGGTTCGACCGGGGACTGGGGGCGCTGGGGGCTGGCCGGCGCGGGGGCGCGGAATTGGTGGAGCGAGCTCATGGGCTCGGGAGCGCAAGGGGGCTGCAGCATGGGGCGTAGGGTGAGAGGTCCTTCTGTGGGGGTAGAGGGGGCGCTGGATCCGGCGGGTGCCAGATCCCGGAGGGATACTGTGTCCTGACGGCTGTCAGGGAACTCGACGAATGCGTACTGGGGGTTGGAGTGGAGCAGGCGCACCTTCTCAACAAGGGGGTCGGTTTTGTGCGTCCTGACGTGTTTCCTCAGAAGTACGGGGCCCGGCGTCCTCAGCCATGCCGGAAGTTAGACCCCCGTGCTAGTGCCCCTGGAAAAAATGAAGAGCCTCTCGTGAGGGGTCTGGTTGGTCGCCGTGCACAAAAGGGACCTAATAGCGTGGAGCGCGATTGGGAGGACTTGCTGCCACTGGGAGACTTGGAGCTTTCTAGACCGGAGGGTCAGTAGGACGGTCTTCCAGACCGTCGCGTTCTCCCTTTCCACCTGCCCGTTCCCCCTGGGGTTGTAGCTGGTAGTCCTGCTCGAGGCAATTGCCTTGTCGAGCAGGTACTGACGCAGCTCGTTGCTCATGAAGGACGAACTCCGGTCGCTGTGTACGTAGCTGGGGAAGCCAAACAGGGTGAAGATGCTATGCAGGGCCCTAATGACTGTGTGGGAGGTCATGTCAGGGCACGGGATAGCGAATGGGAAACGGGAGAACTCGTCTACGACGTTTAAGAAGTAAACGTTCGTGTTAGTTGAGGGGAGTGGCCCTTTGAAATCAATTGCGAGGCGTTCAAAGGGCCTAGAAGCCTTGACCAGGTGGGCCCTAACTGGTCAATAGAAGTGCGGTTTGCACTCCGCACAGATCGGGCAGTCCCTGGTGACCGCTTTTACCTCCTCGTTGGAGAAAGGCAGGTTTCGGGCCCTGATGTAGTGGGCGAGCCGGGTGACCCCCGGGTGGCAGAGGTCATTGTGGATGACATTTAATCGGTCGATCTGCGCGCTGGCACACATCCTGCAGGACAGGGCATCCGGAGGCTTGTTGAGCTTCCCGGGTCGATATTTGATATCATAATTGTAGGTGGAGAGTTCGATCCTCCACCTCAGAATTTTGTCGTTTTTTATTTTGCCCCTTTGCGAGTTGTCGAACATGAAGGCAACCGATCTTTGGTCGGTGACGAGGGTGAACCTCCTACCTGTGAGGTAGTGCCTCCAGTGACGGATAGCCTCCACAATGGCTTGTGCTTCTTTCTCGACTGAGGAGTGTCGGAGTTCTGAAGCGGAGAGGGTACGGGAGAAAAATGCAACTGGTCTCCCTGCCTGATTTAACGTGGCTGCAAGAGCTAACTCTGAGGTGTCGCTCTCTACCTGAAATGGGGTGGATTCATCCACCGCCCGCATGGCCGCTTTGGCAATGTCCTCCTTGATGCCGTCGAAGGCCTGGCGTGCCTCGGCTGACAGGGGAAATCGTGTGGTCTTAAAGAGTGGGCGGGCTTTGTCCGCATATTGAGGGACCCACTGGGTGTAGTAGGAAAAAAATCCCAAGCACCGTTTGAGGGCCTTGGGACAATGAGGGGGAGGGAGTTCTAAGAGGGGGCGCATACGGTCCGGGTCTGGGCCCAGGACTCCGTTCTCCACGACATAGCTGAGGATGGCTAGTCTGGATGTGCGGAAAACGCATTTCTCCTTGTTGTACGTGAGGTTCAGTTTCTGTGCCGTCTGGAGAAAACGGTGGAGGTTGGCGCCGTGGTCCTGCCGATCATAGCCGCAGATGGTGACATTGTCCAAGTACGGAAACGTGGCCCGCAGCCCGTACTAGTCCACCATTCGGTCCATTGCTCGTTGGAACACCGAGACCCCATTAGTGATGCCGAAAGGGACCCGGAGGAAATGGAAGAGGCGGCCATCAGCCTCGAATGCCATGTAGTGGCGGTCCTCCGGGCGGATTGGGAGCTGGTGGTATGCAGACTTCAGATCCACCGTGGAAAAGAGCCGGTACTGGGCGATCTGGTTTACCATGTCTGCAATCCTGGGGAGGGGATACGAGTAAATCTATTTATAGTCTGACTGTAGTCGACCACCATACGGAATTTTCCCCCGGTCTTAACGACCACCACCTGAGCTCTCCAGGGACTATTGCTGGCCTCTATAACCCCCTCACTGAGTAGCCTTCGGACCTCTGCTCTGACAAATACCCTATCCTGCAGGCTATACCGGCTACGAGTGGCTACGGGTTTACAGTCCTTAGTGAGATTGGCGAAGAGAGGAGGGGGGTAATTCGCAGCGTAACGTGGCTGCAGATTGTGAGTGGGGGCAGGGGCCCTCCAAAGCTGAGGGTGAGGCTCTTGAGGTTGCATTGGAAGTCTAGGCCTAATAAAAGTGGCGCGCAGAGTTCGGGCAAAACGTTGAGTTAGAATTTCGAGTAACTAGGGCCTCGGATTGTGAGTGTCGCGGCTATGCGCCCCTGGATCTGGACCGAGTGGGAGCCTGAAGCGAGCGAGATAGTTTGCACGGGGAAAACGGGGAGCGAACAGCGTCTTACCAGGTCTGGATGTATGAAGCTCTCAGGGCTCCCGGAATCGAAGAGGCATGGTGTTTTGTACCGTTGATATGGACCTCTGCCATCGAGTTTCGTAGATTATTTGGTCGGGATTGGTCTAGGGTGACCGCGCTGAGTTGCGGGTAGTCGGTGGCTCGATCAGCTGTGCTGAGTTGCCCCGTGATGACTGCCCTCTGAGTTCATAGTCTAATTCAAATTCCTCCGCTGAGTTGTCCGAGCGCGGAGATGCCGATCGGGCACGTGGATCGCACGTGGCGGGCGGCGAGGAAGATGGCGTCCAAGATGGCGGCCCCCATGAGTCGCACGTGGCGGGCGGCGAGGAAGATGGCGTCCAAGATGGCGGCCCCCATGAGTCGCACGTGGCCGGCCGCGTGGTGGAGGTTTACCAAGATGGCGCCCCCATGGATCGCACGTAGCTGGAGGGGGTGGAGTCGGGGCATAGGCCGCAGCGTTTCGGGCCCCGCGGGGCTGCGAGCGAGGGGAGCGATTACTGCGAGTCGCTGGGGAGTTGGAAGCTGGGGCCCTTTTTGCGAGGCACACTCTTGCGTAATGCCCTTTTCGCCCGCAGCTGCTGCAGGTCACGTTGCCGGCCGGGCAGTGCTGCCGCGGGTGCTGGTTCTGGCCGCAGAAATGGCAGGCTGGGGCAGCATAGTGGCTGGCTGGAGCAGCATAGTGGCTGGCTGGGGCAGCATGGTGGCTGGGCGGCCACGTAGCACAGGCCTGGGGGAGTCGCTGGTCGGGGGCCCATGATTGGGTCGCGGGGTCCGAATTAAGGCTGCGGAAGGAGACCTCCATCGTGGTAGCAGCTTCCACAGTCGTTTCTAAGTCCTGGGCCCCCTTTTCCAGCAGTCGTGGCGCACATAGTTAGACCTGAGGCCCGCTACAAAAACATCGTGTACCACCAATTCCCTGTGTTCAGCCGCGGTAAACGCTTGGTAATTACAGTCATTGGACAAATTATTAAGTTCCCTTAGGAATTCGGCGAGTGATTCCGTAGGCCGCTGACGGCGAGTCGTGAACACATGGCGAGCGTAAACTTCATTAATGGGCCTTACATACATTTTTTCGAGAACTGCTAGCGCCACAGTATATGAACTGGCCGAGTTTAGTTGCGTAGAGATTCTGTGGCTCACCCTCGCGTGCAGTAGACTTAGCTTCTGATCCTCTGTCGTTTCGGCTGTGCTCGCTTCAGCCAGGTAGGCCTTGAAGCACCGGATCCAGTGGGAGAAGATTTCTTTAGCCTCTGCATCCTGCGGGTTGAGTTCCAGGCGTCCAGGCTTGAGGGCCGATTCCATAATCGATCTTTACTGTTCTTAAGTCGATTAAATTGATGGAACCATCAATTCACCAGACACGTGTTTCCGATGTGAATCTAGGCTTTAATCGACTTACTTCAGAGCCAGCCTGTTACCTGTCGATGAACTTGTAGTGAACTCAGGCTGACTCTGGACAAGGGTATTTATACAGCTGCACTAGGGGGAGGAGTCGTGGGCGGAGCCAAGGGTGGAGCCCAGTACAAGTTCCTGAGTGCTTCCAGCGCTACTCCCCCTAGTGGTAGGATAGCGCTACTGCACTTACAAGGACAGTGTGAATTAACATATATACATCTATATTACATTCACCACAATATACTAATTTTAAAAAAAAATATAAGACCAAAGTTGTCTGGGTGAGCCTCAGACAATTGCCAGGAATATGGATAGAGTCACTGTTAAAGAAATGAAGTTTGTGGCAGGGACCAAGTTGGAGGAAATTTCTGCTCATCCAGTACTGGATGTCGGGCAAGCAGTTTTGTCAATTTTCAGGTAAACGTGAGGGATGAGGAGAGGGGCTGGTGACGTGGAGCTGGGTGTCGTCAGCATACAAATGGTAACTAATGCTGCATTTTTGGATCATGTTGTTGAGGGCAACATGCAGATGAGAAATCAGTGGCAGCCAAGGATAGATCTTTGAGAGAATATCTAAGTTAATGGTGTGGGTGCAGGAAGAGAAGCCATTGCAAGTGATACTCCAGCTACGATTGGATAGATAAGAATGGAATTGAATGAGTACATGAGGGGAGGGTGGTGGATGTTGTTTACATGGACTTCAGTAAAGCCTTTGACAAGGTGCCTCATTTCATAGATTTCATAGAATTTACAGTACAGAAGGAGGCCATTCGGCCCACTATCCTGCAAATCTTTGGCCTGGGGGAGGAAACGAGCAACCTGTGGAAACCCATACAGACACGGGGAGAACGTGCAGACTCCGCACAGACGGTGACCCAAGTGGGAATCGAATCTGGGACCCTGGAGCTGTGAAGCAACTGTGCTAGCCACTGTGCTACCATGCTGCCCACCACAGCAGACTGGTACCAAAAATGCCGTAAATGGCAAAACTCTTAGGAATATAGAAAGTCAGAGAGATCTGGACGTGCAAGTCCACAGATCTTTGAAGGTGGCAACACAAGTGGACAAGGTAGTCAAGAAAGCATAATGAATGCTTGCCTTCATTGGAAGGGGCATCGAGTATAAAAACTGGTAAGTCATGCTACATGTATAGAACCCTCCGAACTGGGATGAAGCTGAGTTTGTTAGATGGGTACTGGGGAAGATCCCAGACCTAGATTCACATCAACTGATTATGGGGGGAGATTTCAATACGGTGCTGGATCCGAGGCTTGCCCGGTCGCGTTTTAGGTCTGGGAAGGTATCGGCTATGGCAAAGGAGCTTCAGGGGTTTATGGAGCGCATGACGGGGGTTGGTTGATCCATGGAGATTTGGGAGGCCAAGGACTAAGGAGTTTTCATACATAAGGTGTATTCCCGGATAGACTTCTTTGTGATGGACAAAACGCTGCTGGCTGAGGTGGTAGATGCTGAATATTCAGCAATACTGGTGTCAGACCACACTCCACACAGGGCAAACCTGCAAGTTAGCAAAGGAAAGGCCCAGCGCTCGCAATGGAGGTTGGATGTGGGGCTGTTAACAGAGGAGGAGGCGAGGGAGGCCACTTGGAGATATATAAAGATCAATGGCACGGGTGAGTTTCGGTCAGGGTGGTTTGGTAGGCATTGAAGGCGGTTATTAGGGGGGAGCTCATCTCAATTCGGGCCCATAAGGAGGATGCTGAGCGTGCAGAGTTGGACAGACTTGTAGGCAAAATTTTACAGATGGACAGGAGTTACGCGGAAGGCGGGCTTTTAAAGGAGCGTCAGAGACTGCAGCTGGAATTTGGGCTCCTGTCCACAGATAAGGCTGAGGTCAGCTGAGGAGGGTAAAGGGGGCGGTGTATGAATATGGGGTAAAAGCCAGCAGGATGCTGGCGCACCAGCTGAGGAAACAGGAGGCGGCGAGAGAGATTGGGAAAGTGATAGATACAGGGGGGGAAGGTGGTTTTGGATCCGGCGGATCTTGATTTGGATCTTGGCCCTTCCGAACTTTATTAATTACTACTGGGTGGCCAATATATCGATGGTTAGGAAACGGGTAGTGGGGGAGGGGTTGGTGTGGGAGCGAGTGGAGGCGGCATCTTGCAAAGGCACGAGTCTGAAGGTTTTGTTAACGGCACCTCTGCCATTCTCGCCAGTCCGGTACTCCACAGGTCGAGTGGTAGTGGCAGCCCTGAGAGTGTGGGGGCAATGGAGGCAGCACATGAGACTGGAGGGGGCGTCAGTGTGGTCACCGATCTGTGATAATCACCAGTTCGCTCTGGGGGTGCTGGACGGGGGCTTCAGTAGGTGGCAGCCGGCAGGGATTGAGAGATTTGGGATTCCTTCATTGAGGTGGGTTTCCCTGGCCTGGAGGAGCTAGACAAAGAGTTTGAGTTGCGGGGTGGGAACGGGTTCCGGTACCTGCAGGTACGGGATTTTGTCCGGAGGCAGGTCCCGAGCTTCCCTCGCCTCTCACTAAGGGGAATACAGGATACGGTGATGTCTAAAACATAGGGTGGGGAAGGGAGGATCTCGGAAATATATAAGAAACTGATGGAGTGGGAAGGGGTCCCAATTGGGAAGGTGAAGAGAAAGTGGGAGGAAGAGCTGGGAGGAGAGTTGAAAATTGGGTTATGGGGGAAGGCCTGAGGAGAGTCAATGCATCCTCATCGTGTGCCAGGCTTAGCCAAACACATGGATAGGATGGGTATAGAGGGATACGGCACAAGGAAGTGCTGAAGGTTTAGGCAAAGGTTGGTATCATGACTGGTATAGGCTTGGAGGGCCGAAGGGCCTGTTCCTGTGCTATATTGTTCTTTGTCCTTTGTTCTTTAATCCCTGCCGGATAACGATGAATTAGAACATAATTTCAAAGTTAACCAAGTCGAAGGCTCAGCCAGGGTCATGTTTGTCACCGTTAACTTTATTTAACTTATGACTTTGGTAGGAGCTATTTGTTATTATTTCAGAAGTGTAAAACGTCTGGAGGGATTATGGAAACATTACACGTGGTTAGCCTTATGAACATCAGTTCCCACACTTTGGTAGTTTGAGCAACTCGAAGTTTAACCTTTAGTTTCTGTTTCCCAGCCTGATGAGGTAGCTGATCTTTATGTGAGCACTTAGCCAGGTATACTGAGAATTTCCTTTTGGGGGAAGGGGGCCAGGGGGTCTCTTTCCTCCAATCAGCTGCCATAACTTTTACAGGCAGCCCTGGTTAAACACTGTTAACGCGTTTTCCACCGATTATCAAAATGACACCATTTCAGGCTCCTTGAACATTTAATATCTGGTATTATCAAAAGCGAAGCCAGTATATGGAGGGTTTTGGCTCCATGTCTTGTGTCAGCATACAGAATCTTATAAATAATGATTACTCTTTGAATATGTGATTGGTAAAGAATTCCTGGAGAAATTCAATGCTTTAAGTGATTTGTTATCAGCTGGGATAGCATTCGAATGTTAGGTTAATCTGTCGTTGGCTCGGCCAGCGGTTATTGCCCATTCCTAATTACCCTTGAGAAGGTTGTCGTAAACTGTCTTCTTGAAACGCTGCCGTCCATGTGGTGCAGCTACAATACCATTGGTTAAGGAGTTCAAGCAATTTAACTCTGTGACAGTGAAGGAACGGCAATATATTTCCAAGTCAGGATGGTGTGACACGGAGGGAAATTTTGAGGTGGTGGGAGTTCCCATGCATCTGCTGCCCTTGTCCTTCAAGACAGAACAGATGATAGAGCATACAGTGCAGAAGCAAGCCAATCAGCCTATTGAATCTACACCGACCCACTTAAGCCCTCACTTCAACCCTATCCCCTTAACTCAATAACCCCTCCTAAACAATTTTGGAAACTAAGGGTAATTTAGCATGGCCAATCCACCTAATCTTTGGACTGTGGGAGGAAACCGGAGCACCCGGAGGAGACCCACGCAGACACTGGGAGAACATGAAGACTCCACACAGACAGTAACCCAGCAGGGAATCGAGCCTGGGACCTTGGCGCTGTGAAGCCACAGTGCTAACCAGTATGCTACCTTGCTGCTCCTATGGTACCATGCTACCGTGAGTTTATACGGTGGGATTGAAGAAACTTTTATTCTACACTATTTACAGGACGTATGGATAGTGAGTGGTAAAATGTCCATCAGTGTCTGCATGGTAAGTTTTATTGTTTTTAAGCATGGTTATAGTATCAATCTTAAAATTGTCTTTTTAACAGGGCAGCCTGCAGCTTCTTCCATTGCTCAGCCTACTAGCATGCAAAGTTATTTGCCAGAAACATCTGAGATGTTCCGCCCACCTCTACCTACCGCCAATCCTGTATTGAATTGTGAAAACAATATGGATTCATCAAACAATGGTAATTACTAAACTGGGCAATTATTTGTGGGATTGTAATGGTCAGTGGTAGAAAAGTATTCACACATACAATTCAGCAAAGTCTTATCCGTACGTTGATGGTCAAGCTGTAACAATTGATAGAATTTCACCAGTGTCAAATACAGTGTTCAAATATGTATTCATGCTCTGTCATCAACAAAACTGAAGATCGTTGTGTGTGGAGGTTGGCAGTCAATCATCCCCGCTCCAGGACATTACTGCAGGAGTTCCTCAGGGTAGTGTCCGAGGCCTTACCATTTTAAGCTGCTTCATCAATGACCTTCCTTCGATCGTAAGGTTAGAGGTGGGAATGTTCGCAGGTGACTGCACGGCACCATTTGCATCAAATAGTGAAACAGTTCATGTCCAAATGCAGCAAAACCGGGGCAATGTCCAGGCTTGGGCTCACAAATAACAAGTGATGTTTGCGCTACACAAATATCAAGCAATGACCATCTCCAACAAGCCAGGATCAGACCATCGCCCCTTGACATTCAATGGCTGAATCCCCCACAATCAACATCCCGGGGGTTCCATTGACCAGAAACTGAACTGGACTAGCCATAGAAATACTGCGGCTACTAGAGCAGGTCAGAAGCTAGGAATCCTGCAGCGCGTAACTCACCTCCTGACTCCCAAAGCCTGTCCACCGTCTACAAGGAACAAGTAAGGAATGTGATGGAATACTCTCCACTTGCTTGGATGAATGCAACTCCAACAACACTCAAGACGCTTGATGCCATCCAGACAAAGCAGCCCGCTTGATTGCTTCCCCTTCCACAAACATTCAATCCCTCCATCACCACAAACAGGGCTGGTTTAGCTCACTGGGCTAAATCACTGGCTTTTAAAGCAGACGAAGTAGGCCAGCAGCACGGTTTGATTCCCGTACCAGCCTTCCTGGACAGGCGCCGGAATGTGGCGACTAGGGGCTTTTCACAGTAACTTCATTGAAGCCTACTCGTGACAATAAGCGATTTTCATTTCATTTCATTTCAACAGTAGCAGCCGTGTGTACCATCTACAAGACGCGCTGCAGTAACTCACCAAGGTTCCTTGGGCAGCACTTTCCAAACCCACAACCACTACCACCTAGAAGGATATGAGCAGCAAATTTCTGGGAACCCTACCACTTGGAGGTTCCCCTCCAAGTCACTCACCTCCCTGACTTGGAAATATATCGTTATTCCTTAACTGTTGCTGGGTTAAAATCCTGGAATTCTCTCCCCAACAGAACTGTGGGTGTACATACACTGCCTACTGTGCAGCGGTTCAAGAAGGCAGCTCACCACCTCATTCTGAAGGGCAAGTAGGGATGGGCAATAAATGCTGACCCAGCCAGCATCACCCACATCCTATAAATTATTTTTAAAAAAACTATTTAGAGAAACTTTACATCAATTGGAATAATCGCAGTCACATAAAATAATCTTGTACACATGCAACAGCTACACTGTCATAGAGGAAGACTGAAGGTATAATACAAATTTGTAGAACATTATCAAGAGGTATCTGTAGCTGAACACTGTCTCTCTTGTAACAACCTACCATTTAAATATTGCTCAAAAAGAGACATGTCGAAGCTCTTTGTCTTGCACTCATCAGGGTACTTAGTAATAATATCAGAATAATGGGAAAGCAATTTCTGCTGTATAAGAAATGAATACTGATTGGCTGGCAAGTGGTCTCTGATTGATAGAGGCATTGCTCTGGTGGCAATTGTGATTGACAGATAATTGCCAAGCACTCTTTGAAATTTAAATCAGGCCAGATTGAACCTAATTGGTCAAGGCATTATCCTGGGAAATGAATCAGCGAATGGCTGTCACTTATTTTGTTTAGCAGAAACAGGCGCAAAGTGTGTTTTTGTCTGCAAAAAAAAGGGCTCTCTGTATTAATATATATAACTTCCAGCACATGTAAATGCGCCACATTGTGAGCCCAACTGAATCTTAAACTGGTTATCAGCATAATGCCTTGACCAGTCCGGATCAAGCTGCCTGACTTAATCTGTCACCATCAACTGGTGCATTCTCCATGAAAACATCTCTACCATGGTCATCTCCCTCCAAAACAGGTATACCGTTTTGGATACTGTTGAGGGAGATGACTCACCAGGGGAAGGCAGCAGTAGCTAGGTTCATTGCACCGTGGCTGACTCTGCTGTACAGAAGGGCGGGGAAAAGAGTGGAAGGGCTATAGTCATAGGGGATTCAATTGTAAGGGGAGTAGATAGGTGGTTCTGTGGTCAAAAACGAAACTCCCGAATGGTATGTTGCCTCCCAGGTGCACGGGTCAGGGATGTCTCAGATCGGCTGCAGAACATTCTTTTTTTTTAAAATAATTTTTATTGAAAAATTTTGAATTTATACAACATCAAACCATACTAAAATACCAACAATAACAATAATGACAATAATCATGAACCTTCGCCCCCTCCTCAATGAACAACCCAACACATTAACAACTTAAATTAACACAATGTTAAGTTACATAACCGTAGCGAAAAAAGAAAAATAGAAACTATAATAAGGAACAACCCCCTTGCCCCCACCCCCTCTCTCTCTCCCCCCCCCCCCCCCCCCCCCCCCTCCCCAAGTTGCTGCTGCTATTGACCAAGATACCTATCTTTGAGCCAGGAAGTCCAGAAAAGGCTGCCACCGTTTATAGAACCCTTGTACTGATCCTCTCAGGGCAAATTTGACCCTTTCCAACTTTATAAATCCCGCCATGTCATTGACCCAGGTCTCCACACTTGGGGGCCTCGCATCCTTCCACTGCAGCAAGATCCTCCGCCGGGCTACTAGGGACGCAAAGGCCAGGACACCGGCCTCTTTCACCTCCTGCACTCCCGGCTCCACCGCAACTCCGAAAATCGTGAGTCCCCACCCAGGTTTGACCTTGGATCCAACCACCCTCGACACCCTCCCCGCCACCCCCTTCCAGAATTCTTCCAGTGCTGGGCATGCCCAGAACATGTGGGCGTGATTCGCTGGACTCCCCAAACATCTGGTGCACCTGTCCTCACCCCCAAAGAACCTACTCATCCTAGTCCCGGACATGTGGGCCTGGTGCAGCACCTTAAATTGGATGAGACTAAGAGGAAGAATTGACTCTCTCCAAGGCATCCGCCCAAGTCCCATCCTCTATCTGCTCCCCAAAATCCCCCTCCCATTTAGCCTTCAGCTCCTCCACTGACGACTCCTCCACCTCCTGCATTACCTTATAGGGCTGCAGAACATTCTGAAGGGGGAGGGTGAACAGCCAGTTGTTGTGGTGCATATAGGCACCAATGATATAGGTAAAAAACGGGATGAGGTCCTACAAGCAGAATTTAGGGAGTTAGGAGCCAAGTTAAAAAGTCGGACCTCAGAGGTAGTAATGTCAGAATTGCTACCAGTGCCACGTGGTAGTCAGGGTAGAAATGAAAGAATAGGTAGGATGAATGCGTGGCTTGAGAGATGGTGCAGGAGGGAGGGATTTAGATTTTTGGGACATTGGGACCGGTTCTGGAGGAGGTGGGACTACTACAAATTAGATGGTCTACACGTGGGCCGGATGTGAACCAATGTCCTCGGGGGTGCTTTTGCTAACGCTGTTGGGGAAGGTTTAAGATAATGTGGCGGGGGATGGGAACCAAATGAGGAGGTTAGTGGACAGTAAGGAGGTAGTAACTAAAGCCTGTAAGGAACTAGATCATGAAGTCAGCATGACTAAGGGGAAGAGTAGGCAGGGAGCAGATGATGAACGCAAAGGGACTGGTGGTCTGAGGCGCATTTGTTTTAATACAAGAAGTGTAATAGGTAAGGCAGAGGAACTTAGGGCTTGGAGTAGTATCTGGGAGTATCATGTTATTGCTATTACTGAGACTTGGTTGAGGGAAGGGCATGATTGGCAACTAAATATCCCAGGATATCAATGCTTCAGGTGGGATAGAGAGGGAGGTAAAAGGGGTGGAGGAGTTGCATTACTGGTCAGAGAGGATATAACAGCTGTGCTGAAGGAGGGCACTATGGAGGACTCGAGCAGTGAGGCGATATGGGCAGAGCTCAGAAATAGGAAAGGTGCGGTAACAATGTTGGGGCTGTACTACAGACCTCCAACAGCGAGCGTGAGATAGAGGTACATATATGTAAACAGATTATGGAAAGATGTAGGAGCAACAGGGTGGTGGTGATAGGAGATTTTAATTTCCCCAACATTGACTGGGATAGACTTAGTGTCAGAGGTCTAGTTGGAGCAGAATTTGTAAGGAGCATCCGGGAGGGTTTTCTAGAGCAGTATGTAAATAGTCCAACTCGGGAAGGGGCCATACTGGATCTGGTGTTGGGGATTGAGCCTGGCCAGGTGGTTGAAGTTTCAGTCGGGGATTACTTTGGGAATAGTGATCACAATTACGTAAGTTTTAGAATACTCATGGACAAAGGTGAGAGTGGTCCCAAAGGAAGAATGCTAAATTGGGGGACGGCCAACTATACCAAAATTTGGCAGGAGCTGGGGAATGTGGATTGGGAGCAGATGTTTGAAGGTGAATCCACATTTGTTATGTGGGAGGCTTTTAAAGAGAGGTTGATTAGAGTGCAGGACAGACATGTCCCTGTGAAAATGAGGGATAGAAATGACAAGGTTAGGGAACCATGGATGACAGGTGAAATTGTGAGACTAGCCAAGAGGAAAAAGGAAGCATACATAGGGTCTAGGCGACTGAAGACAGACAAAGCTTTGGAAGAATATCGGGAATGTAGGACCAATCTGAAACGAGGAATCAAGAGGGCTAAAAGGGGTCATGAAATATCTTTAGCAAACAGGGTTAAGGAAAATCCCAAAGCCTTTTATTCATATATAAGCAGCAAGAGGGTAACTAGAGACAAGGTTGGTCCACTCAAGGACAAAGGAGGAAAGTTATGCGTGGAGTCAGAGAAAATGGGTGAGATTCTTAACGAGTACTTTGCATCGGTGTTCACTGAGGAGAGGGACATGACGGATGTTGAGGTTAGGGATAGATGTTTGATTACTCTAGGTCAAGTCGGCATAAGGAGGGAGGATGTATTGGGTATTCTAAAAGGCATTAAGGTGGACAAGTCACCAGGCCCGGATGGGAACTATCCCAGGTTACTGAGGGAAGTGATAGAGGAAATAGCTGGGGCTTTAACAGATATCTTTGCAGCATCCTTGAACACCGGTGAGATACCGGAGGACTGGTGAATTGGTAATGTTGTCCCCTTGTTTAAGAAGGGTAGCAGGGATAATTCAGATAATTATAGACCGGTGAGCCTGACATCAGTGGTAGGGAAGCTGCTGGAGACGATACTGAGGGATAGGATCTATTCCCATTTGGAAGAAAATGGGTTTATCAGTGATAGGCAACATGGTTTTGTGCAGGGAAGGTCATGTCTTACCAACTTAATAGAATTCTTTGAGGAAGTGACAGAGTTGATTGATAAGAGAAGGGCCGTAGATGTCATATACATGGACTTCAGTAAAGCATTTGTTAAGGTTCCCCATGGTAGGCTGATGGAGAAAGTGAAGTCTCATGGGGTCCAGAGTGCACTAGCTAGATGGATAAAGAACTGGCTGGGCAACAGGAGACAGAGAGTAGTAGTAGAAGGGAGTTTCTCAAAATGGAGAACTATGACCAGTGGTGTCCCACAGGGATCCGTGCTGGGACCACTGTTGTTTGTGATATACATAAATGATCTAGAGGAAGGTATAGGTGGTCTGATTAGGAAGTTTGCAGATGACACTAATATTGGTGGAGTAGCAGATAGTGAAGGGGACTGTCAGAGAATACAGCAGAATATAGATAGATTGGAAAGTTAGGCAGAGAAATGGCAAATGGAGTTCAATCCGGGCAAATGCGAGGTGATGCATTTTGGAAGATCCAATTCAAGAGCGAACTATACGGTAAATGAAAAAGCACTCGGGAAAATTGATGTACGGAGAAATCTGGGTGTTCAGGTCCATTGCACCCTGAAGGTGGCTGTGCAGGTCGATAGAGTGGTAAAGAAGGTATGCGGCATGCTTTCCTTCATCGGAAGGGGTATTGAGTAGAAGACTTAGCGGGTCATGTTACAGTTGTGTAAGACTTTGGTTCGGCCACAATTGGAGTACTGCGTACAGTTCTGGCCGCCACATTACCAAAAGGATGTGGATGCTTTGGAGAAAGTGCAGAGGAGGTTCACCAGGATTTTGCCTGGTATGGAGGGCGCTAGCTACGAAGAGAGGTTGAGTAGATTGGGATTATTTTCATTAGAAACACGGAGGTTGAGGAGGTACCTCATTGAGGTCTACAAAATCATGAGAGGTATAGACAGGGTGGATAACAAGAAGCTTTTTCCCAGAGTGGGGGACTCACTTACTAGGGATCACGAGCTCAAGGTGAGAGGGGAAAAGTTTAAGGGAGATATGCGTGGAAAGTTCTTTACGCAGTGGATGGTGGGTGCCTGGAACGTATTGCCGGTGGAGACGGTAGAGACGGGCACGATAGCGTCATTTAAGATGTATCTAGACAGATAGATGAATGGGCAGGGAGCAGAGGGATACAGATCCTTATAAAATAAGCGACAGTTTTAGATAGAGGATCTGGATCGGCGTAGGCTTGGAGGACTGAAGGGCCTGTTCCTGTGCTGTAATTTTCCTTTGTTCTATGATGTGGAGATGCCAGCGTTGGACTGGGGTGAGCACAGAAAGAAGTCTTACAACACCAGGTTAAAATCCAACAGGTTTGTTTTGAATCAGTAGCTTTCGGAGCACAGCTCCTTCCTCAGGTGAATCACCTGAGGAAGGGGCTGTGCTCCGAAAGCTAGTGATTCGAAACAAACCTGTTGAACTTTAACCTGGTGTTGTAAGACTTCTTACTCTACATCTTTACCAATCAGAGTCCACTTACCTACCAATCAGCATTCACTTCTCAAACAGTATAAATTTTTGTTTCCCCCTTATATCGGTATTTTTGCTAAGAGTCCTGATAAGGGCAAGGCAAAACGCTTCGACATGTCTTTTTTTTCAGCAATACTCAGGTTGGAGTCATTTGGCAGAACATAACAGTTGTAAAAATTCTTGCACACAAGGGGGCTAACATTGCTTATATGCAACACTAAAGGTAGGATTACAATGAGTAGTTTATGTCAGAAGCTAGTGCAGAATTGCAGGTTTCGGTTGGTAAAAGTTTCTTTCTCCTGACTAGTATTTGTCTTTATTTTATCCAGTACGCCAGCTTGATCCACTTCCTGGACCCTCAATTCCTCCAAGTCACTTGAACTCAACTTACAAGTCAGATTATGACAAATGTGATATGCCATCACCAGAAATGGTAAGATTAGCTGCACCTTTGGCATTTCAATTATATCATCTAAACATTTCCAGTGATTACTGACCATCCAGCTCTAGATCAGCCCAGCATAGGGGTTCTATTGATTGAGAATCAGAGATTAGCATGGAACCAAATAATGAAAAGTTGCTAACTGAATGAAATCATAATGCCAAGTATGTAAAAATATCAAAGAATATGAGGAAAGGGCAAACGAATGTGATTGAATTAGATAGATTGAAGAGCCAGCATGAGTGTAGGTATGATGGGCTTCATTCCTGCCACTACGTAAAACGGCATGAACAATTTAAGTTCTATCTGGATGTTTAGAACCTGCCCTTTGACAACTACATTCACAGTTACTTCACAGTTTAATTCTAGTGAACAAAAGTACAATTAATGGAGTCTCTGAAAAATGTTCCGATCCATGTCTGTTCCATTTTGAAACTGTAACGAATACTGGCCAGGATTTTCCGGCTCCCTGTGGCATGTTTTCCAGCGATGTATGCGGATCACCATTGGCCTCAGGCCAGATCGTCTGGTCCCGCCAAAGTCTACGCCGTTTTTCATGGTTCGTCCACTCTACTGCCGAGCAGCCCTCCATGTTGGGGGGGGGGGGGGGGGGGGGGGGGGGGGCAGAGATACCCTACCCAACCCAAGAAAGATTTTCAAGGCTACACAGAAAAGGCAAAGGAGTGGGATTAGCTGTGTTGCCCTCGTTGTGGAGAGCCAGCACAGGCACCACGGACCAAATAGCCACCTTCAGTGCTATTAACATGATTCGATGTAGAATCATAGAATTTACAATTCAGAAGGAGGCCATTCGGCCCATCGGGTCTGCACCGGCCCTTGGAAAGAGCACCCCACTTAAACCTACAGCTCCACCCTATTCCCGTAACCCAGTCACCCACCACACCTAACCTTTTTTGGACACTAAGGGTAATTTATCAGGGTCACAGACAGTGATCCAAGCTGGGAATCGAACCTGGGAACTTGGAGCTGTGCAGCAGCTGTGCTAACCACTGTGCTACCCTATAATAAACACATTTCAATATTTATAAAGTGGTATGATTGAATACCATAGAACATTGGTGATAAATGAGTAGCAGAGAAGGTGGTTAATTAGGTACCAGATATTTATTGGATTCAATTTCCACCATCTGTCGTGGTGGGTTTCGAACCTGAGTATTACCCTGGGTCTCCGAATCAGCAGTCCAGTGACAATACCACTATCCCACGGTCTCTCCTTCTTCAACTCGTTTTCTTCCATGGGAAAAACTTTGCTCTTTCCTGTGCCCTCTCATATGACCTTTCATCTGACCATTCACACCAAAGTGGTCGATTAGACCTGGTTGATCAATGCTATGGGAGGAAGTATCACATGTGAGCAGCACTTGGCTTATATTGACACATACAACTGGAAAGGTACACACCTCTGGCACGATTTGGTACAATGCACGTGTGTGTCTCTCTGCCAATTCCTGCATATGTTACAATGTTCTATCTGCTTTGTTCAGGATGAAGTTGGCAGCAGACACCTCCAGGAAACGAATGATCATCCTGCAATGCTCAGCTGCATCTGGTCCTTACAGGACCTTGAACAAGCCACTGATAATTTCAATGAGATGTGCCAGATTGGCTCAGGAACATTTGGTCATGTCTACAAAGGTCACAGGTTCAATACCGAATATGCCATAAAACTGCTAAAGGCAAGTCTTTTTGTCTTGTGCTAATAACATGAGTGCTGTGATGATCTTGCACACCAATGTGCAGCTTGCTTCTTACTATCTCCTCTGTAAATGTCTAAAATCATTTTGATACCACAAAGATCTAATTTGTTCCCAGAATGGTGAGACTGTTTTTTGAAGAATGATTGAGGAAACTGGGCATGTATTCTCTTGAGTTTCCAAGAGTGAGAGGGGATCTAATTGAAACCTTCACAATGCTTAAAGGAATAGACAGGGTAGATGTAAGTAAGATGTGTCTCTACACCAGAGGACTGTGGAAGCTCAGTCATTGAGTATGTTTAACGCAGAGATTGATAGATTTACAAATACCAAAGACACAAAGGGATATGGAGATAATGTGAGGCAAAAGGCATTAAAATGGATGATCAGCTATGATCTTATTGAAAGGTGGAACAGGCTCACTGGGCTGAATGGCTTACTCCTCCATGTTCCTATAATGGTCAGAGGTTTATTAGTATGCTTTAACGTTCAGTACGGTTTTAAAACTTGGAATAGAAATAACAGAAATCAATGCTTTTGCCAGAGAATAAAGGGCTGATTTTAACTCCCAGTTAGAGATATATGAGCGAAAGCTAAGGTAAACTATCCCACCCTTTAGAGTATTAGGCCTGACTTTAATAGTTGGCTTTATCTGAATAGGCTTCCACTTAAACCTATTGGGAAATGCCAGCTGACCAGCAGGAACGCATGAGAATCCATGCAGTAGGAACCTGCTACTGTGGGCCCAAAGGAACAGTACCCCAAAATTAATTATATGATCGGAAATGGTGGGTGGGATGAGATGTGTGTGTGTGTGTGGATTGGATAGGGTTGGAAGAGTCACATGGTTGCAGAAAGAGAACCCTGGGGTATGGAAATGCCCAAAATTTCCCTGCGGGGCCTTCTCATCCTGGCCTAAAAGCAAATCAAAGAATAAAATTTTCTGTGCCTCTCTGGCATTGGTGTTTGATCAGCGTATTTAATATCCAACAGTCCTGCCCTCCAGCGAATGTCCCTGAGTTGAAAAACTGAGTTGAAAAATGTTAAATCCCAGGAAAGCCGCAGCTCATTGGGGTAAAGCGTTAAAGCTATTTTCACTGCGTCTCCAGATGAGGAGAATTCTTTCACTGTCAACCTGTCCAGTCTCCAGATGAGGAGAAACTCTCTTCCTCAAAAGGCAGTGGAAGCAGAGTCTTTGAATATTTTTCAGACGGACCTAGATAGATCCTTGATTAGCAAAGGGCTAAAGGTTATCGAGGGGTAGGCCGTAACATGGAGCTTACAATCGGATTACAATCCGATCAACCATAATCTTGTTGAATGGTGGAGTAGGCTTGAGGGGCTAAGAGGCCTACTCCTGCTCTTAATTCGTATGTTCATGGGTTTGTATATTTCCACTGGTTGGGTAGGGTTGAAATCAGCCCTCTGACATCTCTCTGAATAATGCAACTCAGATTACAAATCAATGCCAGTTGAATGAATATTATTTAGTACAGTAATTAATATTCTGTAGCATTGAATAATGCTTCTGATTTCCTTGTTTTGTTTGTAATGTGATGTTGCTGGGGAGCAGCAGAATAAGGGGAAGTGCCTACTAAGGTGTTGCCTGTGAGCTCAAATAACGACATTCTATACTGTTAATGATGGTTCTACTAATTATAAAGACCTCACTTCCCCATCAGCCCTTTGTAATCCGCAGAGAGGAGTTTGACAGTACAACACCCTGCATACTTTATATGAAAAAAAGGAAGTAAAAGACAGCCCTTTGGCGCTCCATATAAATAGACAGAATTGTGGGTCAATCATTGTCCAGAGAGAATGAGGAACTAGCAGAGACGTTGAACTATTTTGTCGGTCTTCCCAGTAGAAGACACTAGTTACACACCAGAAATAGAAGGTAAACAAGGTGCTGAAAATAATAGGATATTAAGGTAATTAATATCAGGAGAGAAAAAGTATTGGAGAAGCTTTAACTAAAATCTGACAAATCCTCAGGTCCTGATGTCCATAGGATAGTGTTCTAAAAGAGACAGCTACAGGGATAGTGGATGCGCTGACTATAATTTCCATGTGTTCCTGGATTCTGGAACATTCCCAGCAGGTTGGAAGTTAACAAATGTAGCATTACTATTCAAGAAAGGAGGCAGAGAGTAAATACAGGCCAGTCAGGCTAACGCGAGTCATGGGAAAGTTAATTATTAAGGAAGTCTTAATAATGCATTTAGAAAACCATAGTCTGATCTAACAAAGTCAACATGGTTTTACAAAGGGAAATCTATTCAAGCTTTTGAAGTTGTAACTGGTAGGGTAGATGAAGGGGAACCCATAGATGTCAGATTTCCAAAAGATATTTGTTAAGGTGCCACACAAAAGGTTAATAGATAAGAGTTGGGTGTAATATATTAGCACGGATATTAGGTAAGTTGATGGATAGGAGGCAAAGAACAGACATAAATGGGGTATTTTCTAGCTGGGGCCTCCGCTATTTACAATTCATATTAGCGACCTAGACAAAGAGGCGGATAGTAATGTATCTGAGTTTGCTAATGACACTAAGCTAGGTGGGAATGCCAGCTGTAAGGAAGACACAGAGAGGCTGCAAAGAGACATAGAGAGGTTAAGCGAGTGGGCAACAAAGATGGATGATGGAGTAAAATATGAGGAAATGTGAGGTTATTCAGCTTGATCATGAGAATAGAAAATCAGAACTTTTTTTTAAAATGGAGAACCCCTGGCAATAGAACCCCTATTTCAAAATGGAGCTTCACAGCTCCAGGGTCCCAGGTAAATTTAAGGTAAATGATGGAAGATATAGGGGGGATGTCAGAGGTAGGTTCTTTACCCAGAGAGTAGTGGGGGCATGGAATGCACTGCCTGTGGAAGTAGTCGGACACGTTAGGGACCTGCAAGCGGCTATTGGATAGGTACATGGATTATGGTAGAATAATGGAGTGTAGATGAATTTGTTCTTAAGGGCAGCACGGTAGCATTGTGGATAGCGCAATTGCTTCACAGCTCCAGGGTCCCAGGTTCGATTTCGGCTTGGGTGACTGTCTGTGTGGAGTCTGTACATCCTCCCCGTGTGTGCGTGGGTTTCCTCCGGGTACTCCGGTTTCCTCCCACAGTCCAAAGATGTGCGGGTTAGGTGGATTGGCCATGCTAAATTGCCCGTAGTGTCCTAAAAAGTAAGGTTAAGGGGGGGGTTGTTGGGTTACGGGTATAGGGTGGATACGTGGGTTTGAGTAGGGTGATCATTGCTCGGCACAACATCGAGGGCCGAAGGGCCTGTTCTGTGCTGTACTGTTCTATGTTCTATGGATGGAATTTGCAAATGTTAATATTCAAACAAGAAACACAGCCAGTTAGCATTCAGTGAAGCAAACAGTCAGGGAAGAAATTAGCATGTTGGCCTTTATTGCAAGGGGATTGGAGTACATGATTAAAGGAAGCTTGTCAAAGCCTGTCAACTAGAAAATACCCCATTTATGCCTGTTCTTTGCCTCCTGTCCATTAACGTACCATATACTGTATCCGTGCTAATATATTACACCTAACTCTTATCTATTAACCCTTTGTGTGGCATCTTAACAAATATCTTTTGGAAATCTGATGTCTATTGGTTCCCCTTCATCTACCCCACTAGACACAACTTCAAAAGCTTAATAAATTTCCCTTTGCAAAACCATGTTGACTTTGGTAGATCATACTATGGTTCTCTAAATGCTTGAATTGCATAGGGCTTTGGTGAAACCATAAGCAGCCCACTTCCCCTGCAGCATGCTTTGCGGCAGCAGAGGAGAATCCGCCATTAGCCAGCAGTGACATTTTCCTGTCCTGCCGCTCTCTACAGAGTTTCCCGTTGTTCACACCCTCTGCCACAGGGGAACCCGTGGCAGGGGGTTTGCTGTCAGTGGGACCGGAGGATCCTGCCAATGGGAATGGCTGGAAAATCCCACCCTAGGAATACTAGGTGTAGTTTTGGTCTGCATATTTAAGAAGGAATATTCTTGCTTTGAAAGCAAAACAGCGATGGTTCACTAGAGTAATCCTTGGGATGAAGGGGTGGTCCTATGATAAGAGGCTGAGTAAATTGGGTCCATATTCTCTGGAATTTAGAAGAGTGAGAGGTGTTCTCATTGAAACATACAAAATTCTGAAGGGACTTGACAGGGTAGAGAATGAGAGTTATTTTCCTGGCTGGGGAATCGAAACCACAGGGTCCCAGCCTCCAGATTAGGGGACAAACATTTAGGACTGAGAGTTTTGAATCTTTGGAGTTGTCTAGGCCAGAGGTTTATGGATGCTTCATCATTGAATATATTTAAGGCTAAGATCGACAGATTCTTGGTCTCTCAGGGACTCTAAGGATATGAAGTGCAGTCAGGAAAGTAGACCTAAAGCCCGGGTCAGCCATGTATGTTCTGAATGGCAGAGCAACTCAACGGGCTTCTACACCTGCTCCTATCTTGAGTTCTTGTGAACCCAGCCCTGAATAGTCCATTATCAAGAAAGTTGGAGGATGCTTCCACCTAAACTGTCATCCTGTGTGCATTCTAATTGGTTGCCCAGCATCCTGTCTTGGATCTTTTTATTCATTCTTGGGTCAACATTTCTTGCCCATTCCTAATTGCCTTTGAACTGAGTGGCTTGCCCGGCCATGTCAGCGGGCATTTAAGAGTCAACCACATTGCTGTAAATCTGGAGTCGCTTGTAGGCCAGACCAGATAAGGATGGGAGATTTCCTTCCCGAAAGGACATTAGTGAACCAGATGAGTTTTTACGACAATCAACAATGGTTTCGTGGTCATCATTAGACTTCTAATTCCAGATTTATTTTTTTTACTGAATTTAAATTTCACCAACTGCCATGTGGGATTCAAACTCTGACCCCAAGAGAATTACCCTGGGTCTCTAGATTACTAGTTCAGTGACAACAGCACTAATCCACTGCCTCCTCCTGCCATATTTTGCTTCAGCTAAGCAAGAAGACCAAAGCTATTGTCTTCAGCCCTACCCACTGTTCGTCCATCTCTGGTTAATATGGCATGCTGAACTAGCCTCCATATCCTGCTTGACTCCAAGTTGAGTTTCTAACCTCCAGTCCTCTGCATTGTAACTTTTATGATGTGGAGATGCCGGCTTTGGACTGGGGTGAGCACAGTAAGAAGTCTTACAACACCAGGTTAAAGTCCAACAGGTTTGTTTCAAACACTAGCTTTCGGAGCACTGCTCCTTCCTCTTTCACCTGAGGAAGGAGCAGTGCTCCAAAAGCTAGTGTTTGAAACAAACCTCTTGGACTTTAACCTGGTGTAAGACTTCTTACTTGTAACTTTTACCTCTGGAACATTGCCCTTCTTCGACCAGACTTTTGGTCATTCCTCCTGATCTTTTCTTCTTTGGGTCTTCATCGGTCTTTTAGTGTCTCCAAATGCCTTGGGATACCTTTCTATGAGTTCACAGAAATGCAAGTTGCAGGTTATTGTTGAAGGCCACAGCATAGAAATCCCTCTATTTTGTTATTTGTGCTGTTTGTCTTTGTGTGTCTTACATCTGAATGCTTTTTGTATAGGTGGACAATGTCAACTTGAAAATCACACGGGATTATTTTCACAGAGAGGTTGAAACTCTTTACAAGTAAGTATCTTATTCTCATCATGTACCAAGATCCTTCTATGTCCTGGGATGTTAGTGATGAGAAAATACCACCAGGAGACTATCCACAATATGGTGCATTTTCTGCACCATGGGTTATGACTACAATTCACATCCAGCGACTCCTTGGTTTTAGCTGAGTTGCCAAGAGAGAGATGATGCATCGGGATCAGGAAGTATCCATGGAGAGGGAATTTCCTACTCGGCCAACACCTAATGGCTGGAATTTTATAGCCGTTCACACCAGCGGGATTTTCTGGTCATGCCCAGGGCGACCCCATTGTGTTTCTCATGGCGATGGGGGAATGCAAACAACAGGAAACCCTGTTAACAGGGGTAGGACCAGAAGATCCCACTATTGGCCAATGGGAGGCGGCTTCCACCACCGCAAAACACGACATGGGCGATGCAAAACATCCGGCCCAGCAGGTTTAACAGCACGGACAATTAAAGAGGAAGAGACTAAAGGTAAATACTTACCAACTGATGACCTTGATATGCTTATAGTATTATTTATATCTCTTAAAGTCTCATTATGTGGAAGAATTGTTTCAAAAAAATTGTTGTTCAGAATGGTGCATGTATCTGTATAGATAGTGGGTGCGATTTTTACAAAAGGGAACAAAGTCCCCTACCTACCTGGTGTATTCCAGCCATTAGGTGTGGGCTGAGTAGGAAATTCCCTCTCCATGGATACCAGATCCTCCTTCCGGGATCTACCCGGCTCACAATCCCGCGAGATTCAATGCAATCTCGAGGGATGTTGCGATGCGAATCCTGCCCACAATGGGCAGGATCACTTTTTAGAAAATCTGCATATTAGAGAGAGGCAGTAAGCGGTCCTACCCCTGTTAACAGGGTTTCCTGTTGTTTGCATTCCCCCATCGCCACGAGAAACACGATGGGGTCGCCCTGGACATGACCAGAAGATCCCGCTGGTGTGAATGGCCATAAAATTCTAGCCATTAGGTGTGGACTGAGTAGGAAATTCCATCTCCATGGATACCTCCTGATCCCTGTGCATGATCACTCTCTTGGCAACTCAGCTAAAACCAAGGAGTCGCTGGATGTGAATTGTAGTCATAACCCATGGTGCAGAAAATGCACCATAAAAGAGGCGAGCTGCTTTACGGGGGCAGCGTGGCCGTTGGATCGTGCCTAGTGATGTCAGACACCTTTGTGGTGCCAAAATGTTCAATATTCTACAAGTGCTTTCAATATTTAGATCTTGTACTACGTTACCTTGCTAAAGACAGGATGTGCCATCCTTAGCCAAATCAGGATAATTGTATTTATCTAAGGTACTTGTGATGAATATAAGCAATTGGTATATATAATGTATTTTATATCTGTTGCAGTAAAGTTTTTAAAGAACCTAGTTTCAGGTATCCAGACTGTGTGTCTCCTAAAGCTGTAATTAAGAAGTCGTAAAAGGTGCAGTCATGCTTGAATCCAACCACTTACTTGCCTTTTTAAAAAAAAATTAGAGTACCCAATTCATTTTTTTCCAATTAAGGAGCAATTTAGCATGGCCAATCTACCTGCACTGCACATCTTTGGATTGTGGGGGGTGAAACCCAGGCAAACATGGGGAGAATGTGCAAATTCCACATGGACAGTGACACGGAGCCAGGATCAAACCTGGGACCTCAGCGCCATGAGGCAGCAGGGCTAACTACTGCGACACCGTGCTGACCCTGCCACGTACTTACCTGATTACAGATAAAGGTCGAATGGAACCATGTTATGATTGCTGATGATTCCCTGGCAAGTAGATAATTTATGAGGGGTTGTGTTAGTGTTAGCTACGATCATGTGACATCTTTGTGAGATACCGATGATGTAATTAATGAGAGGAGCCAGGTCTGTCTGTAGGTTTGCAGTTTGCCATAGTATTTAAGTCTGATGAGACAGGGGATATGAAGTTTTTTGCCAAATGCTGTTAGGTTGAGCAGAAGCATACCGAATCTGCTCTTGAAAATGAAAATGAAAATCGCTTATTGTCACGAGTAGGCTTCAATGAAAGGGTCCCTCTCTCCAAAATAAAACTGTCTTGTTACCTTTATTTAACTTTATTTATAAGTGGCATTTGAACTGTATTGGGATTGCTTAATTGGAGTTAGTAGCAGGTTGAGGTAGTAAGTTTAAGTTTTTGCTTTTGTTTAAGAATCGCTTGACTGATAATTGTAAGGCCATTTCTTCAATGTTCATTTGGTTAATTCTATGTTTAACATAAAGTTTTGTTTTAACAAAAAGATACCTGTTGGTCAGAGTCATCACTCCTGAGGTGGAGTATCATTTCCTTGCAGTTCTGTAAATTTTTACAAATATTTGGGATTCTTGTCAAGTATCTGAACAAATGTTGGGTCTTGTCCGATGTCCTAACCTAGTATAAATTGCATCCACTACATTTGTTTCCACATCTCACAAAGCATTTTAGATTGTTCCAAGCTCTTGTAAGGCATGGTCCCGAGAGGGAAAAGAAACGGACTAGAAGTTACTTGATTCTAATTGTCATATGAAGGTTCTTTAAATTGTGATGGGTTACTACTCTGAGATAATTGGATGTTTGGAATGAGTGTTTTGTTCAAGCACTTAGCACACCGTTGGAGTATAATCTAAGCTCCTGTTTACAAGGTGAGGCCAGTGGTGCTGCACAACTTACTACCATCATAAGTTTGCCGACGATGTTGGACAGCCTGGACTTCTGTAAGGCTGATCTCCTAACTTTAATCAAGCAGATAATGGATAAATGTTTTTTTTTAAATGATTGAATAGGTTTTTTTTTAAACGCATTTTATTCAAACTTGTATCAAAGTAGATTACAGCAATTAGCACCCTGGGAAACATTCTTCCCAACAATCAACTATACAGTTTGTACAGATCTTCCTCCTCCCCCACCCCCCCCCCCCCCCCCCCCCCCCCCGCTGCGACAAACAGCTCCTCAAACACGGTCACAAACATCCCCCACCTTTTCTCAAACTCCCCTGCTGAGCCCCTTAACTCATACTTTATCTTCTCTAACCGCAGGAAGTCGTACAGGTCACCCAACCATGCTGCTACCCCCCCCAGTGGCGATGCCGACCGCCAGTCCAACAAAATTCGTCGCCGTGCAATCAGAGAGGCGAAGGCCATGACATCGGCCTTCCTCCTCTCTATGAGCTCCGGGCTTCTCTGAAACCACAAATATCACCACCAAAGGGTCCGGGTCCGCTCCCTCCTCCACGATCCTGGCCGCGAACACTCCCGCCCAGAATATTCCCAGTTTTTCACATCCCCAAAACATGTGCGCATGATTCACTGGCCCCCGCCCACAACTCTCACACTCATCTGCTACCCCCTGAAAGAACCCACTCATTCTCACCCAAGTCATTTGCAGTCTGTGCACCACCTTGAACTGTATCAGGCTCATCCTTGCACAAGAGGAAGTCCCGTTTACCCTACACAGTGCCTCACTCCATACTCTCCAATTGATCGCCATTCCCAACTCCGCTTCCCATTTCTCCTTGATCTTCATCACCCGCTCGCCTCCCTACTCCCTCAGCCACTTATATATATCCCCAATTCTTTCCTTTCCTCCCCTCCACATCTGAAAGCAGCAGTCGCTCCAGCAGGGTGTATTCCGACAACCTAGCGAACCCCTTCCAGACCTCTCGTGCAAAGTCTCTAACCTGTAGGTACCTGAACTCACGACCCCTCGGCAGCTCTACCCTCTCCCTTAGCTACTCCAGACTGGCGAACCCTTCCTCCAAATACAAATCCCTCACCTTAACCAGCCTCACTTCCCTCCACCTCCTATGTACACTATCCATCCCCCCACCCCCGGCTCAAACCCATGATTCTCGCACAGCGTCGTTAGCACCGACATCCCTTCCACCCTAAAATGCCTCCTCAGCTGATTCCATATCTTCAACGTGGACTGCACCACTGGGCTCCCTGAATACCTACTCAGAGCCATTGGCAATGCTGCCATCACCATAGCCCTCAAGCTAGACCCCTTACAAGATTCCTCCTCCATCCTAACCCACTCTACCCATTCTCCTTCCCACCACCGCCGCACCTTGTCCACATTCGCCGCCCAATAATAATGAAGCATATTTGGCAACGCCAACCCCCTCCCTGTTGCTTCTGCCTCTGCAGCAGGGTCCTCCCCACCCTCGGCACCTTCCCCGCCCATACAAAGTCAGAGATGATTGTGTCCACTTTCCGAAAAAAGGCCTTTGGTATAAAGATCGGGAGAGCCTGAAAGATAAACACGAACCTCGGCAGAATATTCATTTTCACCACTTGGACCCTCCCCACCAACATTAAGTGCAGTGTATCCCATCTCTTATGATCCTCTCTGGCCTCCTCCACCAGCTTCGTTAAGTTCCACTTATGGAGCCCAGTCCATTCCCTCGCTACCTGAATTCCCAAGTACCTAAACCTATCCCACGCTACCGTAAATGGCATCCCCTCTAAATTAGCCCGCTGTGGCAGCTCATTCACCGGGAATACCTCACTTTTCCCTACATTCAGCTTGTATCCCGAGAACCCTCCAAACTTCTCTAACAGGCCATTAATCCTTCCCATACTCTCCAATGGATCCGAAACATACAGCAAGAGGTCATCGGCATAGGGCGACACCCGATGCTTCCTCTGTCCCCTCATTGTCCCCTGTCACTCTGCCGACCCCCTGAGAGCCATCGCCAACGGCTCTATGGCCAGCGCAAACAGCAGCGGCGACAGCGTGCATCCCTGCCTCGTACCCGTGTAAGTCAAAGCGTCGTGAGCTGATATCATTCGTCCTAACCCTCGCTCTTGGCTGGTTTAGCACAGGGCTAAATCGCTGGCTTTGAAAGCAGACCAAGGCAGACCAGCAGCACGGTTCAATTCCCGTACCAGCCTCCCTGAACAGGCACCGGAATGTGGCGACTAGGGGCTTTTCACAGTAACTTCATTTGAAGCCTACTTGTGACAATAAGGAATTTTCATTTTTCACAGACAGCAACCGCACCCATGCCACATATCTCGGCCCAAACCCAAACCTTCCCAAAACTTCGAACAAGTACTGCCACTCCACCCGATCAAATGCTTTCTCCGGGTCCATGGCCACCACCACCTCCGGTACCAGAGCTCTCGACGGATTCATCACCACATTCAACAGCCGTCCTATATTACTCGCGAGCTGCCTGCCCTTGACGAAGCCTGTTTGATTTTCTGCAACCACCCCCGGGACACAATCCTCCATCCTCCGTGCCAACAACTTAGCCAATACTTTCACATCCGAGTTCAATAGTGATATGGGTCTCTACGACCCACATTCCACCGGATCCTTCCCTTTGTTTGGGATTAGTGTGATTACTGCCTGCTTCATCGTCTCCGGCAACTCCCCCTTCTCCAGTGCTTCATTAAACGCCCCCAACAGATGTGGTGCCAGGTCCGCTGAAAATTCCTTATAAAATTCTGCTGGGTCCCCAACCGGCCCAGGGGCCTTCCCCGACTTCATACCCCTGATACTATCCAGCACCTTTCTCAGACCCAGGGGCTCCTCCAACGCCTGCCTCCTTGCTTCCTCCACCTGGGGAAATTCCAGCTCGACCAGAAACCGCCCCATGCCCCCCCTCTTCTCCTCCTGGGTCTGCCTCATAAAGTCCCTGGTAATGCTCTCTAAATGCCTCATTTATCTTCCCTGGCTCTGACACCACATCCCCAGCCCCAGTCCGGATCTTCAATATTTCCCTGGATGCAGCCTGCCTCCGCAGCTGGTGCGCCAGCATGCGGCTCAACTTCTCCCCATACTCGTATTGCACCCCTCTTGCCCTACGCAGTTGCCCTACTGCCCTCCCTGTTGTCAGCCTGTCAAATTGCCCCTGCAACCTGTTCCAATCTCTCCACGGTGGGCACCCTCGAATATTCCCTGTCCACCTCCACTATCTCGCTCACTAGACGGTCATGTTCCGCCCTCCTTTCCTTATTCGCACGAACCACAAATTAGATAATTTCTCCCCGGACCACTGCCTTCAGTGCTTCCCAAAAAAATGCCCGCCAACACCTCCCCCATTCTGATTGAACTCCACATAATCCCTAATCGCCAACCGCACCTTATCACAAAAACCTCCACCCACCAACAACCCCGAGTCAAACCTCCACCCCAGCCTCTTCTCTCGTCCCGTACTGAACCGAATATCTAGCCAGTGGGGTGCATGGTCCGAGATGACTATCCCTGCATACTCTGCCCCTCCACCCCAACCAAAATCTCCCGACTCACTGCAAAGTAATCAATCCTCGAATACGCCGAGGGCCGAAGGGCCTGTACTGCGCTGTAATGTTCTATGTTCTATGTACACCTTATAGACATGTGAAAAGTAATACTCCCTTCCCCCTGGATTCTGAAAGCGCCATGGATCCACCATACCCATCCTCTCCATAAACCCCCCCCAGCTCCCTTGCCATTTGTACCCTACCCATCGGCCTGGGGCTCGATCTATCCACCCTCGGCTCCAGGACACAGTTAAAATCTCCTCCCATGATCAACTGGTACGTGGCCAAATCCAGGATTGCTGCCAGCAACCCCCGCATAAAACCCACATCATCCCAATTTGGGGCATACACATTTATCAAGACTACCGGTGCCCCTTCCAATACCCCACTCATAATCACATATCTCCTACCTGGATCCCTCGCCTCCTTCGCACTCACGAATCCTTTTTTTTTGCTCATTAAAATCGCCAGACCCCTCGATTTTGAATCAAACCCCGAGTGAAAAACCTGCCCAACCCACCCCTTCCTTAACCTAACCTGGTCCTTCACATGGAGGTGTGTCTCCTGAAAAAAGACCACCCCCGCTTTCAAACTCCTGAGGTGCGCGAACACCCACGACCTTTTAACCAGCCCATTCAGGCCCCGAACGTTCCACGTTACCACCCTTACCGGAGGCTTGTGCCTCCAATCCCTTCTACCATCCGTCATCTTCACCAATTAACTCCTGCCCCTTTAATTCCACTCTGTACCTAGCCCATCCCAGATGGCCCCTTTCTTCGCCCTTGACCATGTCATCTCTCACCCACTGCCGTATCGCAAAACCATCTCCCCCCCCCCCCCCCCCCCCCGCTTTTCCCCTTCCCCTTCTTCCCCCCCACTTCCCCTTTCCCCCCTTCTCCCCCGGCCACCCCTCGTGGTCTTCTCCCCCACCACCTATGATTGAATAGGCTTAACATAGAAACATGCATTCAGGGAAGCACAGTGACACAGTGGTTAGCACTGCTGCCTCATGGCACCGAGGGCCCGTGTTCAATCCCGCCCCTGGGTCACTGTCCGTGTGGAGTCTCCACATTCTTCCCGTGTCAGTGTTCGTCTCACCCCCAGAACACAAAAAGATGTACAGGGTAGGTGAATTGGCCAAGCTAAATTACCCCTTAATTGGAAAATAAGAATTGGGTACTCTAAATATATAAGAAAAAAAGAAACATCTATTCGGCCCTTCAAGCCTGCTCCGTTGTTCATTATGATCATGGCTGATCACCAAATTCAATACCCTGAACCCAACTCTCCCCCCACTCCCGCCCCTGTAACCATTCATCGCTTTTGCCCCAAGAGCTATATTTAATTCCTTCTTGAAATCTCACAATGTTTTGGCCACAACTACTTTCAGAGTTCGTGAAATTCCACAGATTCACCCTCTGGGTAAATAGATTTCTCCTCGCCTCAGTCCTAAAAGGTTTATGCCTAATCCTCAAACTATGACCTCCTAGTTCTGGACTCCCCACCATCATGAACATTGGGCGCGATTCTCCCAAAACGGGAGAAATCGTAAAGCTGGCATAAAACCCGGGCGGGTTTTACGGCAGCGCGCCCCTTCCCGACCGGGGACCGATTCTGGTCCCCGGTCGGGGCTAGCAGCCCGACGCCGTAGGCTCCGGCAAGACGGGCTTAACGAAAATCGTTAAACCCGCTTGCCGGAGTTAGCGCCGGCTGACGCGTCATATGACGTCAGCCGCGCATGCGCAGTTTGGAAGACTCCAACCCGCGCATGCGCGGGTGACGTCATCGCGTTTTTGCGCGAAACCCGCGCATGCGCGGGCCGGGTTGCCCCTCAGCCGCCCCGCGAATGGATACTGCGGGGCGGCGGAAGGACAAGTAGTGCGCGGGCATCGGGCCCGCTGCCCGCGATCGGTGCCCACCAATCACGGGCCCATGGCACTCTTGGCACGGCCGTGGTACGGCCGTGCCAATCGGTGCCATGGTTATTAATAGCGAGTTAGTCACGCCGTTTTTACGAACGGCAAGACCAGGTGTGTTTGCCGTTCGTAAAAACGGCGTAAAGGGCTGGGACTTCGGCCCATCTAACAGCTGAGAATCGCAGCCGGCCGTAAAAAAAACGGCGGCAGCGATTCGGGTCGGGACTTCGGCGGGGGGGGGGGGGGGGGGAATAGCGGGAGGGCGGCAAAAATGTCGGGAAGGCCCTCCCGCTATTCTCCCACCCGTCGTGGGGGGCGGAGAATTTCGCCCCCAGAGTCATGCTCTGGGGACTCGGGTTCAAAGCCCACTATGGCAGATGATGAAATTTGAATTAAATAGCAATATGGAATTTGAAGTCTAAAGGTGACCATGAAACCATTGTTGATTGTTGTAAAAACCCGCGTGGTTCACTAATGTCCTTCAGGGAAGGAAATCTGCCATCCTTACCCGGTCTCAGCCTACATGTGACTCCAGACCCACAGAAATACGGTTGACTCTTAAATGCTCTCAGAGATGGGCAACAAATGTTGGACCAGCCAGCGACACCTAGATCTTTAAAAAATTCCCATGAAATTTGTAAAGCATGATTTTCCTTTTTCTTTCCCTTTCCAATTACATTGATTTCTTTGGAAAAGCATTATGCCGAGACTGTTGTTTAAAAGACTCATCAAGGTAATATTAAAAATATTCTTTCATGGGATGTGGGTGTCATTGGCTAGGCTGGCATTTGTTGCCCATCCCTAACTGCCCTTGAGAAGGAGGTGGTGAGCTGTCTTCTGGAACCCTGACAGTCCATTGCTGTAAGTACACCCAGTGCTGTCAAGAAGGGTAAGATATGGCTGGAAATAATATCTGCAGAGCAGGGCAATCTGTGTTCTCTTTGCACGTTTTCCTCACATAAAGAGCAGGTTGGCAATCTTGTTTTGGTGTTTGAGAGACTCGTGTTATGCTTAGCTCAGTCACGTAGCAAGTAAACTCTACTCGAGGTTGATCAAACATAGTCTCTCCCTTTTTATCATGGACATTCGCCTGAATTTGCCTTCAGAAAGATAATCTGATGCACTGTTCTCAATATGGTTGCAAAATCTTTACAAAACAAGCTACCAAATAATGGACCCTTGGGGCCCTGCCTGGTTGCAGCTTTGTTCATTATTGTGATGATTTAAACCGAATGGATACTCGGATGTAATTCAACAATCTCTATTTTGTGCACTGGCCACCTTCAGGAGGAATGACGGTAAGGTTAATATGTGGCACCCAATGGGATATGCGGGCAGCAAAATGATCAACTGTTATTTCCATCTCCATTAGCAAACTGATATGGTAATATTTGAAGCGCCACCGTTGACTATTCCCATGTGATCCCACCGCCTGGAGACTAGCTTCAGGCATGAGAGAAATTAACTTCATTATCTTTTTTTCGTATTAATTCTCGGGATCGGGACATTGTTGGGTCCCCCCCCCCCCCCCCCCCCCCCCCCCCGACCACCGGACGGAGGGTCAGTGCAGCTTTTGTGCTATTTTTTCTGGCACAAAACGCCACTGTTCCCACACCGGCGTCAGCACTACAGCCTATCGGATTCTCAGGAGGCTTGACAGGGTAGATGCTGAGAGGTTATTTTCTCTTGTGAGAGTCTAGCACCAGAGGGCATAATCTCAGAGTAGGGGGGTCACCCATTTAAGACTGAGATGAGGAGGAATTTCTTGGGTACTGACTCTGGAATTATTTTATCGTAGAGAGTTAACTGTGTTCAAGGCTGAGATAGATTTTTTAATCAGTGAGGGAATCGAGGTTTATGGAGATGAGGCAGGAAAGCCGGGTTGAGGATTGTCGTATCAGGTCAATCATGATCTCACTGAAAGGCGGTGCAGAATTGATGGGCCGAATGAACTACTTCTGCTCCTATGTCTTATGGTCTTTACAACAGTCCAGCAGGTTGTAGATACCAGGGGCTGAATTCTCCGCCATTGGGATTCTCCATTTTGCTGGCATCCCGGGGGTTTCCCGACGCTATGAGGCTGCCCCACAATGGGAAACCCCATTGACCAGCCGGCAAAACGGAGAATCCCGACGGCGTGCTGCACCAGAAATCTGGCGTGCCCGGGACTGAGAAACCAGCCCCAGCTCTTTATTCCAGATTTTTATTTCATTAACTGAATTAATATTCCTTAGCAGTCATGGTGAAATTTGAACTCTGTCTGTGGATCATTAGTCCAGGCCTCTGGATTGCTAGTCACTATGCTACTGTTTCCTTGATCAACATGGGGCTCCAAACAAATACACTGTTGTTACTGGGGTTACCGATTCACCTCTCTCTGCACTAAGCATCAGTTCATCCAGTCATGTGGCAATATGAATGACCACCAATTCAGCCTAATGAGTCAAGTTGCACCCCGTCCTGCAGTTTCTGAGGGGACAAGTAGGAAAATTCTGACTCTGGCTCAATAAGGGTGCCTCCTCCATCAGTGACTTTCTGCAGGTTTGAAGCGGCTTGTGTAGATTTTGGTGGACTGTTCAAGCATCCACTCCACAGCACATTGTAAATACAGTGAATCTAGAACTTGTAACCTCCATTCTGCTGATGGCAACCGTGTGAACCCTTGTGTCACACAGTTGAACACTCCGTCTGTAATATGTCAGAATTGCTGACATTGCGGTATTAATGACATTGATATTGATTTGTATTTTGTTTGGTTGTTTAATGAAATTGATGTAGATTTGTACTTTGTTTTGCTTTTTTTCAATGTTATAAAGCTGAAAGGTAAAACGTTTAAAAAGAAAGGGGGTGAGGTATTCATGGGGGTAAAATTGGTCTTCTCCACTTTTGTGGAGCTGGCAAAGACAAAAGTTCAACCCTGAGTCTAACTTCGAGTTCCCCCTCGCTCGATCATTGTTCATTCCAACCAAAGGCCTGCTTCCAGGTTTCTGCCAATACTGTGCATTAAACAGTTAATATTCAAGTTGATTCTCCAATTTTCCCTCTCCAGGGGTTCACCTGATTGACATCTTTCCCGATTATTACTTCTGAGATTGAAAATTCATCGCCTTCAGAACGTAGTGACATAAACCAGTATCTTGGGCTCCAATAGATTAAGCTATGCTGTTCAGACCATGACCCAGCCTGTTCTAACTCTCCCTCATTAGTCCAAAATAGTCATCCACTTTTCAATCAGCAGAATTTTATTTTTTTATTTGGCTGTTGCTGCTCAAAATTAATTAAAATATGCACCTGTACATTCACAGGATGAGCGGTGTGATTTACCATGCAAGATTATCTTCAAATATCTGACCCTGTTTCTTTTTTTTTATTTGTTATAAATTTAGAGTACCCAATTCATTTTTTCCAATTAAGGGGCAATTTAACGTGGCCAATGGACCTACCCTACACATCTTTTTGAGTTGTGAGGGTGAGACCCACGCAGTCACGGGAAGAATGTGCAAACTCCACACAGACAGAGCCGGGATCGAACCTGGCACCCTGGCACCCTGAGGCAGCAGTGCTAACCACTGTGCCACCATGCTGCCTCCTGTTTCAATTACATTTTTGAGTTCAATTTTTCCTCTTGAACCTCAGGTTTCGACACTCTAACATCTTGCCCCTAGAAGGCTGCTGTGGTGAAAATGGTGTTTACTGCCTCATTTATCGTTACATGTCCAACGGCTCACTCGAGAGCAAACTTCAGTGCAAAGTAAGCAGCTTTTCTTCCATTTTCACTTTATATATTAAAACTTACAAATGGAATTGTCTATTTCAACTTTTAATGCTGTAAAGACCCTCTCCCATTAGTGATCAAGCCTCCGTAAAATGTTAATCTGATTATGTTAATCTGGGATCCTTCGGCTGATGCATGTGGTGCAACTGAGCAATACTACAGATTCTTAGTACCTACCTGCTGCAGCAATTAAGGAATAAAAGAAGGTAAACTTGCATGTCTTTATCTTATCCTGAAACTCTTCATACAAAACAAAATTCTTTTAAGTGTAGCTCCTGCTGTAACATAAACAAACAAAGCAGCAAATTTGTGTACAGTAATGTGCTAATGATCAGATAGCCTCGTTGATTCGGGGATAAACATTAATCGGAATGCTTAAAGATCTCCCCTGGTTTTCCTTGAGCAGAGCCAGGGGATCTTTTGATGTCCACTTGAAGGGGCCAGACAGGTCTAACATCTCGTCTGAAAGGTGGAACCTCCGCAACAGCCCAGCTCGCTTTCATTTTGCACCGGGGAAGTGTGAAATAATATATTTTTTGTTCCAGAATCCTGCCGATGCCATTTCATGGAACAAACGGATTAACATTGCAGTTGGAATAGCAAGAGCAATACAGTTCCTTCATCGGAATAATGTGCCTCTAATTCATGGAAATATAAAAAGGTAAAACTGCCAATTTCAAACCTTGCATTCAATTTTAATTAGAAAGGCATTGATTCTTGGAATCACAGCAGATGTGAAAAGTATACATCTGCACTAGCTATATACTGCTTTGTAATTCATCGCCTTCCTCAAGGCCACTTTTCCCCCCCGTTTTCCAACTTGCTGGTGAAGACAGTAATCTAAAGGCTGATATCTCACCCAAGTAGTCATGCATCCTCCACAAAATGCTGAATGACTGTTGACACATCATAGCTGGGCTATCGTTGCCTGAATTCTGTATGTGCACTAGGCTGAAAGATACAGGATAGCAAGATTAACCAGGAATCCAGCCCAATATTGTTTTTTTTAATTAATTTACGGGATGTGGACGTCGCTGGCTAGGCCAGCATTTATTGCCCATCCCTCATTGCCCTTCAGAAGGTGGTGAGCTGCCTTCTTCAAGCACTGCAGTCCCTAAGGTGTAGGTACACCCACAGTGCTGTTATGGAGGGAATTCCAGGATTTTCACATAGCGACAGTGAAGGAATGGCGAGATATTTTCATGTCAGGATGGTGAAGGAGTTGGAGGAGAACCTCCAGGTGCTGGTGTTCCCTATCTGTTGCCCTTGTCCTTCTTAATGGTAGTAGCCCTGGATTTGGAAGGTGCTGCCTGGAGAACCTGAGTGAATTCTTGTAGTGCATCTTGTAGATGGTACACGCGGTTGCCACTGTTTGGCAGTGGTGGAGGGACTTGTGCCTTGTAGATGGCGGACAGGCTTTGGTAGATCAGGAGATGAGTTACTCGCCTAGTCTCTGACTGACCTGGTCTAGTAGCCACAGTATTTGTATGGCTAATCTAGTTCAGTTTCTGGTCAATGGTAACACCCAGGATGTTGATTGTGGGGTTTCAGAAGTGTTAATGCTATTGAATTTCAAGGGGTGTTGGTTAGATCCTCTTTTGTTGGGAGATGTTCATTGTGTGGCGCAAATGTAACTTGCCACTTGTCCGCGCAAGCCTAGATATTGTCCAGTCTTGCTGCGTGTGGACATGAACTGCTTCAGTACCTGAGGGGTCATGATCATCTGCAAACATCCCCACTTCTGACCTTATGGTGGAAGGAAGGTTATTGATGAAGCAGCTAAAGACGTTGAAGCCGAGGGACACTTCTCTGGAGAACTCCTGCAGTGATGTCTTGGAGCTTAGATGATTGACCTCCAACCACCACAAACAACCTCGTTTGTGACAAGTATGACTCCAACAAACGGAGAGTTTTTCCCCGATTCCCATTGACTCCAGTTTTGCTGGGGCTCCAGAATCCGTCAAATACTGCCTTCATGTCAATGGCAGTCACCTTCACCCCACGTCTGAAGTTCAGCTCTTTTGTACATGTTTGAACCAAACCTACATTTCCTACCTTAGAAAACTGCTCTCCCCATCCCTCGGCAGTTGAGATTAAATGATTTGTCTGGAAGCCAGAGCATAGGTCGAGGTAGCTTGGTCCATAGAACATAAGACATAGCAGCAGAGGTAGGCCATTCAGTCCCTCGAGTCTGCTCCACTGTCATTCAGTGAGATCCTGATTGATTGATATTATCCTCAACTCCATTTTCCCGTCTTATCCCCAGAACTCTTAATTCCCTTACTGATTGCAAATCTGTCCATCTCACCCTGAACATATTTAACAATCCAATCCTCTACAGCCTCCTGCGGTAAAGAACTTCACTGATTCACCAGCCTCCGAGAAGAAATTCCTTCCTCATCTCTTTCTTAAATGGGTGACCCCTTACTCTGAGATTATGCCCTTTGGTCCTGGACTCTCCCACAAAGAGAAGCAACCTTCACCTATCCAGGAATAGCTTCAAGCTACTTTTTTATTCAGTTATTTTAGTTCAGTACTACTATTTTTCTCTCATCTTTTTGCACTAGCTGCAGCCATGAGTGTTGGTAGATGTGCAGCCTACTTCCAGCTTCTCTCACCATTTCATTGAAGCAGTTACTGGGTGTACAAGATTGTTCCCAAACTCCTCATTTATTTGGTTCTGCTGAGCTCCTTCACAAAATGGTGCAGCTGAAATCACAATCCTAGTAATATAGGTAATCTGCATTCCACAAATCCAGGTGGTTTCATATTTGAACCCCAAGATAAGATTCAAACCTGGGTTCAGTTCCGGCCTCGGGTGACTGTCTGTGAGGAGTTTGCATATTCATCCCGTGTCTGCGTGGGTTTCCTCCGGTGTCTCCTCTCAGTCGAAAGATGTGCAGGTTAGGTGATTGTCCATGCAAAATTGCTTCTTAGTGTCCAGAATCTGCAAGTTAGGTAGGGTTAGGCTGGGCAACTGGGCCTGGGTGGGGTATTCTTTCAGAGGATCGGTGCAGACTTGATGGGCTGAATGGCCTCCTTCTGCACTGTAGGGATTCTATGAAATTGGTAGTTTAGATGTGATTGTGAAAATGTGTCAGGACTTTGCATACTGAAAGACAATGATTGTAATCTAATTACTGAAAGCCTAAAGCCATAATTAATAGTTAATTACCAATTAATAAGATATATATATCTTGTTTAATTTTTAAAATTTTCTCGCTCTTGCAGTTCTAACATTCTGCTCGATGAATATTTTACACCAAAGCTGGGAGACTTTGGTCTGGTGAAAATTGGCCCTCTTGGCGGAAATATGAATCCTATCAACAGCCACACTACCCTGAAGACCAAGGCTTTGCAGGGATCTCTAGCCTATCTACCTGATGAGTTTATTCGGTTCAGGTGGCTGTCTGTAAAAGTTGACACTTTTAGCTTTGGCATAGTAAGTAGTTTGCCTGTGATAAGGGATTGATAATTTAAGATTATGGTGAGGAGAAACTAATTCACTCAGAAGGGTGGTGGATCCTTTAATTCTCTACCAAAGGGTGTTGTGGATGCTCCACTGTTGAGTATATTTAACGATGAGATATACAGATCTTTGTTTTTTTCAGAGAATCAAGGAATATGGCAAATGGATTGGAGGCAGAAGATCAATCATGATCATATTCCATAATAGAGCTTGACGGATCATATGGTCTATTCTTGTTCATATTTCTTATATAATGGTTTGACCATTCATTTAAAGTATTCAGTCATTGTAAGGCTTATGAAAAGACTAATGAAATATTGGCATCTGTCGTAAGGATATTTCACTACAAGACAAATCAGTTTATCACGTCCTAATATTATCAGTTGTGAGGTCTCAATAGAGTTATGTGGGCAGTGTTATGGCCCTTGGTTGTTGATGCATCAGGGAGAATAAAGGCCATTTTGGGATTTAATATTCTAAATTATGAAAAGTTAATCAGAACTTAAATTCATTTCCCAATGGAAATCAATTTATTTTTACTGGAGGGGGGGGAATAAAGGACATGATTCAAGACTTTCAAATGTTGTGGGGAAGGGGTTAGGTCCGACCCCAAATCCTCTTTGCCTATGATATATGTGCCCTTACTCCACCCGTGCCCATCAGCACCCGACATAACACATGGGTGATATGCGAACAAGGAGCAAGAGTATGTCTGCTCCACCAATTAATAAAATCATGGCTGATCTGATAGTAACCTCAAATAGGCATCCGGCCTACCCTCGATAGCCTATCGCTCCCTTGCTTACAAAGAATCTGCCCACCTCTGCCTTAAAAACATTCAAAGACTCTGCTTCCACTGTCTTTTCATTAAGAGAGTTCTGCACACTCATGACCCCCTGAGAGAAAACATTTTGCTTCATCTCCATTTTAAATGTTTTTTTAAACATTGACCTCTTAGTTGTAAATCCTCCCACACGAGGAAACCTCCTCTCCGCATCCGTCCTGTCAAGTCTCCTTGGGATCTTGTATGTTTCAACCAAGTCGCCTCTTGCTCTTCTAAACTCCAGCGGATACAAGCCTAGCCTGTCAACCTTTCCATATAAGGCAACAATTCCAGGTATTAGTTTGGTAAACCTTCTTTGGACTTCTGCCCATGCATTTACACCCCTCCTTCAATAAGATGACCAATAGTGTACACAGTACTCCAGATGTGGTCTCACTGGTGCTCTGCAAACTGCAGCATAACCTCACCACATTTGTATTCAATTCCCCTCTAAATAAGAGATAACATTTTATTAGCTTTCCTAATTACTTGCCGCACTTGCATTTGCCTTTTACAATTACTGCAGCAAGACACCCAAATCCCATCTGCATTTCAGAGCTCTGCAATCTTTCACCATTTAGATAATATGCTTTTCTATTATTCTTCCTGTCAAAATGGACAATTTCTCAATTTCCCACACTCTACTCCAATGGCCAGATCTTTTCCCACTCACTTAACCTATCTATATCCTTTTGTAGCCTCCTTGTGTCATCTTCACAACTTATTTTCCTACCTATCTTTCTGTCGTCAGCAAATTTTACAACCATCCCATTCATCCCTTCATCAAAATCATCATATAAATTGTAAACAGTTGAGGTCCCAGCACTGATTCCAGTGGCACGCCACTCATTACATATTGCCATCTTGAAAAAGACTCATTTACGTCCACTCTGCTTCCTGTTAACAAGCTAATCTTCTATCTATGCCAATGTGTTACCTTCCATCTTTATATTACTACCTACTATTTGGTGTGTTTCTGTGTTGATGATTGAAAATCGTGATGCGGTAGCTAGCTAACAGTAAATATAAATGAGCTTTGAAAAAAATGCTGCACTGTGAACCCTACTATAGCACAATGTAAAACATTAGCAACTATAACAAAGAATAATGCAGCAGAGGAACAGGCCCTTCGGCCCTCCAAGCCTGTACCGGTCATGATACTGCCACTGGCCAAAAGCATCAGCATTTCCGAGTGCTGTATCCCTCTAAAACCATCCTATTCATGTATTTATCGAGACGCCTTTTGGACGCCTTTAATGTATCTGCTTCCACAATCACCCCTGGCAATGCGTTTTAAAATTTAAAAAAAAATAATAGGAGAGTAGTGACATGAAAATACCAGGTTGACACTGAGGTGTGAAGGTATTATTTCAGTGCGGTATAAACAAAGACACCTGATTTTACTCTAATCATCCATTGCACCGAAATGATGTGGAGATGCCGGCGTTGGACTGGGGTGAGCACAGTAAGAGGCCTTACAACACCAGGTTAAAGTCCAACAGGTTTGTTTCAAACACTAGCTTTCGGAAAACTGCTCCTTCGTCAGGTGAATCACCTGAGGAAGGAGCAGTGCTCCGAAAGATAGTGTTTGAAACAAACCTGTTGGGCTTTAACCTGGCATTGTAAGATTGCTCAGAAAGATGGGTGGGGGGGGGGGTAATTCTATGAACTCCACGCCAAAATCGCGCTCGGCACAGAGGTGGAGAATTACTCAAAATAGGCTCCCACGCTGGCATACGATTCTCCAGCGACCAGAGAATTGCCACCATTCGCGCGTGCGAGATTGACGCGGCACCGTTCGGGGGCGGTTGAAAGCGGCGATTCTCTGCGCTCAATGGACCAAGTCCCGCCGGAGTGGTTCACATGTGGTCCCACCCTTCGGGACCTCACCGTTCTGGCTGTGGGGGCCGTCCTCGTTGGGGGGGGGGGGGGGGGGGGGTGCGGGGGGATTCGACTCCGGGGGGCTGCCTCCACGGTGGCCAGGCCTGCGATTGGCGGCTACCGATCGGTGGGTGCGCTCATTCCGGGGGGGCCTATGTTCCTCCACGCCAGGCCCCTGTAGGGCGTCGCCATGTTGCACAGCGGCGTAACTGCAGGGCCCTGCCGGTAGCCGGAGCTGCAGGACGCACGCCGGGGCCCTGCTGGCCCCCTTGAAGACGGAGAATCACCCTGGACTTTCTGGGAAAAAGTCTGGAGTGATTCCCGCCCATTTTCCGGCGAGGGTCGGGACTTAGTCCCCAGAAGGGAGAATACCGCCCAGGATGTTCTAGCAGATTTCCCTCTCCCTCGGGTTCTAATTGGAAATAGCTAGTTTGCTCTTCAATGCTCCCAAGGGCCCTGACTGAAATTAGAAAGTCATTTATATGCGGGATTTGTTGGCACAAAATAGTATGCAAGCACTTGTTGTGATAGTGAGTCAATACTCTGTATGCTGTGGTGACTCTCATTCATACTTTATAGAATATATTCAAGGCACAATGTATAGTATTTGTTTAGGAATGCTTATTGCATTCCCCTGCAGTTCTTCTAAACAGGTATAGATTAAAGGTTAAAGCTTTCCCAAGTGTCAATTGAGGTTGTGGAGTTGTTTATGTAAGCCCTGCTGGCTGGCTTTGTTTGGTGTGTGGTTGCTTATTCTGTTAACATTAAGAATATAAATCCAATATATTTCTTTAAAAAAAGCTTTCAGTGTCATTGTCATCTTATCGCAGGTTCTTGCTGAAATTCTAACTGGCTTCAAAGCAGTGGATGAGAGCAGAAAACCAATATTCCTGGTAAGAAGACATTCAATAAATGCTTCACACTGTACTTTGCATTAACTATATCCCATCTCCTAGCTAATTAGATGAGCAAGATATATGTAATATGTATGTAAGTATATATATATATATATATGTGTGTGTGTAGTATCACAAATCCTCTAATAATCTATTTCAACGCCTTGTTATTCGTTGGCCCTTTTATTTATGTCAGCCTTTCCTGAGAGTTTTTGAACTTTTACCTCTCTGAATCTTTCCCCTCCCTCCAATGAAACTATAATCTTGTGGTGGTGGCTTGCCTGCATTTATATGTCAATATTTCCATTTGTATGTGCACATACACTTCAGTCTGATTAACCCACTAGAGATGATGCTCACCTGCATATGACTTTGAAGTCTTTATTGATGCTTTGGCTTTGTAGTGGCACCTTGATTCTTGTGACCTAAAATGTTCGATCTTGACACTGTGCTACTCCTTAGCCCTGACACTTTTCCCTTTATAAGTCCAAAAGGCTTAAATATATTTGTGAATGTTTAAAACTTTCATTATATAATATTACATGCTCTCATCATTTTTGTGCTGAACAGAAAGATCTTGTGCTGGGAGAGCTCGAGACAGAAAAGCCAACAAAAACTGCTGTAGATCTAGAGAAAACTGCATACAACATTTGTCAGAACTACTTGGATACCAAGGGTGGCCCTCTCCTCCTACGCTTTGCAGTTAGGTTTGCTGTTATCACCTGTCAGTGCATTAAAAAGAAGAGACTGGAGATGAAAGAGGTAAATAAAATACATTGATCAATATGAAGAAAGACTTATTGGGACAGAAGAGATTATGGAATAGTTTGAAAAAGGTGCAGAAAATTATTAAGGGTTGGGACATTGTGGATAGGAACAGTAACTAAATGGAATACTCATTGAGCATGGTTATGAACTTGTTTTCAGATGAAGATGAATTTGTTAAAATAAGATTATTTAAGGCACGATGAAAACTAGAAAGCATCAATCATAAAATCGTTCTTGCATTCTATCGAAGGTATATTAAGAAATCAGGCAGCACGGTGGTGCAGTGGTTAGCACTACTGCCTCACGGCGCCAAGGTCCAGGTTCAATCCCGGTCCTGAGTCACTGTTTGTGTGGAGTTTGCACATTCTCCCTGTGTTTGTGTGGGTTTCGCCCCCACAACCCAAAGATGTGCAGAGTTGGTGGATTGGCCACGCTAAATTAATTGGAAAAAATTAATCGGATATTCTAAACTTATTTAAAAAATAGAAATCAGATCGCTGGCAAAACAATGTTCGGTCTTACTAAAGGCTGTGACACGAATAATACGAGATAATATTAAACATTTGGACAAACCAGTGGTGAAAAACTGACCAATTTCGCTTTGAAGGAGCTGTCCAGATCGGAGTCTTTGACAATTGAACGTCGGGAGGCAGAAAGCAGCCTCATGATTACTGTGAGTGCCAGGTTTCCCACTGCCTTTTTCAGAGAGCTCCAGCCAGTGTTCAAATCCTGGCCACAAGCACATTTCTACATGGTGCTGACACTGGTGAGGCTGCATAGAACAAATGCACATTACACTGTACCTCTTCTTAAACCGGCTTTGAATACCAAACACTGCGTGCTTCCTGAAGTGACAGTTGGGGGAAGTGCAGTTTCTGCATTGCATTGGGTCTTTTTAGTGAGGGCATTCAAAAATACCTCTTTTTTTCATAAATTTAGAGTACCCAATTCATTTTTTCCAATCAAGGGACAATTTAACGTGGCCAATCCTGCACTTTTGGGTTGTGGGAGCGAAACCCACACAATGAAAATGAAATGAAAATCGCTTATTGTCACGAGTAGGCTTCAATGAAGTTACTGTGAAAAGCCCCTAGCCGCCACATTCCGGCGCCTGTCCGGGGAGGCTGGTACGGGAATCGAACCGTGCTGCTGGCCTGCTTGGTCTGCTTTAAAAGCCAGCGATTTAGCCTTGTGAGCTAAACCAGCCCCTACGGGAGAATGTGCAAACTCCATACGGACAGTGACCCAGGGCCCGGACCGAACCTGGGACCTTTGCGCCATGAGGCAACAGTGCTAACCACTGCACCATCGTGCTGTGCTCAAGAATATCTAAAACCTAAACTAAATAAGAAGATAGTCAAAGGGATTTCTGCAGCCAATGATTTAGTTTTCAATTTTTGGTTTCCTATGGAAGAGTACAAATACAGCAGTCATGGAAACAGCAGACCTTACTGTCCCATGACCATCTCGAGGAGTAGCCCAACTAAATTCCAATTATTTTCTGCATGTACCAGGAAGGCTGCCCTGATCCTGGTGTGACTATGGATCTGTGCAATTGTACTGTGCACTGCCAGAGAGTTGAACAGTGAAGTGCTCGTGACAGAACTTCAAATATTGCAGAACAGGTTACATATGAAAATCAGTAGTGTGATGGAACAATCCATCAACCCACAGTCTGAGAAGCAACTAAATGAAATCATATGCTGCTGTTAGGAAAATGAAGGTAGTTTTAAGGGATTTAAATTTGTATTGGTAAACATTAGAAATAAGTTATAATTTTAAGTGGGTTTAATTTAATGCTTCTGTGCCTGGGAGTTTAAAGCCTATAGTTAGGTTCATGCTGGACAAAGGTGTATGTGTGGGGGTTGGTTAAGTTCTAATTGTGTTTCTATTTTGCTTAGAGAGGGCTACAGGGTGGCATGGTGGCGCAGTGGTTAGCACTGCTGCCTACAACACTGAGAACCTGGGTTCGATCCCGGCCCTGGGTCGCTGACCATGTGGAGTTTGCACATTCTCCCAGTGTCTGCATGGGTTTCACCCCCACAACCTAAAGATGTGCAGGTTAGGTGGATTGGCCACGCTAAATTGCCCCTTCGTTGGAAGAAAAAATTGGGTAATCTAAATTTATTTTTTAAAAAGAGAGGGCTACAGTGTGAAGAATAAATAAACAAGCAGTGGCTATGAAGCAACTGGGGCTTGGCGCGGTAGACAAGCTTTTAAGTTTTAGTTTAGCTAATTTGATTGTAGTTGAACATAGGTAGTGAGAGAGAATACAACTTTCATAGCTCTGCTGGAAGCAGTTGGTTCAGAAAGCTAGAGAGGGTATATCTCTCTCAGACTTGCTGGAAGAAAAGCCATACCCTAAAGTAATAGTTAAGAAAATAAGTGCAGAGGTCTGAAGAGCAGCAGGTTAAGGGAACTAGAGAAATGCAGAGACATTTCCAAGATGTCTGGAGTTAAGTAAACAGAAACCAAGGTAATGTTCGGAAGAGTAATTAAAATGCTCTGAGTTAAAGAGACAATTGCAGTAACCTGATTTAAAGTGGTACAGCAGCCTTCAAAGGCAAAACAAACGTCTGATACCATTTTAATATATTCTGGGAATCGAGACTTAAAGTTTGCACAGCAGTCAATACAAATAGATCCTTTAGGGCTTGGTGTGAAATCCTGGACTGAATTTACTGTTGAAAATGCTGCGAAGCTATGTTCAATAGTGTCAATTGGACAATCTGAATTTTGGAATGCAAACCGCTGAGGCAAAGCATATTTATGAGAGAAGATTTTACACAGTGTGTTTTTGGGAATAGAGTTTGAGAAACTCTCACGTGACAGTCATCTGGGGGGATTGAGGAGACATCCACAAACATTGGCGGAGGCACCCGCGTGTGCATGCGCAGCCATGGACCCGGCGATTCTCTCCCCCTCCCCTCGCCTGGCTCGCGACCCCAGGACCACCCCTCCCCCCCACAGTGCCCCCAACCCCAAATAATGTCCCCCCCCCTGCCTGCGGATCGGACCTCCCTCAACTATGGCGGCGCTGGACTGAGTCCAAACGTGTCCCACGCCATCAGGAACTCAGCCGGTCGGTGGCAGAGCATCAGGGGTGGGCCTCAGGCAATGTCCTGAGGCCGTCGATACGTGGCACAGCGTACTCTGCGAGTACACCGCTTTGGATGGGGCGGAGCATCACAAAGCCATGCCACCCTGATTCTGTTGGAAACTTGGATTCTTCGGGCCGTTCGCCGGATGTGATTTCGGCGTCAGCGACCGGAGAATCCAGCCCTTGGTCTCTGACCATCCACCGCATCGCTTGGATTTGCGGGTGGTTAGGGGGGAGGCTCAATAACCGCAATGGAGGTTGGATGTGGGCTGTTGGCGGATGAGGGGGTGAGGGTTGCCATTTACGACTACGTGGAGGTTAGAGCTGCCATGATGTGGGAGGCGCTTAAGGCTGAAGTTAGAGGGAAGGTTATTTTGATTTGGCGCACAGGGAGAGGGTGGAGTGGGAGGCGAGTGCAAAGTTGTTTGATGAAATCTTGAGGGTGGTAGGAGGTACTCGGTGGCGCCGGAGGTGGGTTTGTTGAAGGGGAGACGGAGGCTCCAGATGGAGTTTGGGTTAGTGTCGATGGGGAAGGCAGTGGGACCGTTAGGAGGGCTAGAGGAGCAGTGTAAGAGTACGGGGAGAAGGCAAGTAGGAAGCAGGTAGTAGCAAAAGAGATCGGTAGAGTGAGGGATGAAGGGGGTAAGGTGATGATGGACCCGGAGGGGGGGAATGGGGTATTTGAGGCCTTCTATAGGAGGCTTCATGAGTCAGAGCCCCTGAAGGGGAAGAGGGGATGAGCTGTTTCCTGGGTGGATTGGAGTTTCCCAAGGCGGAGGAGGGGTAGGTGCAGGGCCTGGAGGCGCCGATTGGACAGTGGGAGGTGATGGATGGCATGGGGGCGATGCAGGCAGGGAAGGCTCTGGGTCCAGACGGGTTCCCAGTGAAGTTTATAAGAGGTTTGTGGCAGAGCTGGGGCCACTGTTGGTGCGAACATATAATTTTTATTTTTTTATCAATATTTTTATTCTCCCTTTTCACATTTTTAACAACATTTACAACCAATAATCAACAATAACAACAAATACAATGGCAATCCCCCAGCCAACAATCCCCTTATCCCACCTACCCTCAAACAGCTTCCAACATTTTGAATACAAAACACCAATGAAAAAGAATCATCAATAACTTGTACATTCCCAACCCCCCCTAATGTTCGATGTCTTCCAATTCATGAAAATGCATGATGAACAAGGCCCATGAGTTGTAAAACCCTTCCATCCTCCCCCTCAACTCAAACTTTACTTTCTCGAGCGTTCGGAACTCCAGCAGGACCCCCGCCACGCCGAGGCACAGGGTGGAGAGGCCGACCTCCACCCCAACAGAATCCGCCTTCGGGCGATTAGCGAGGTGAAGGCCAAGACATCTCTCTCCACATCCGCTTCCAACCCTGGCCGATCCAACATCCTGAATATGGCTTCTAGGGTACCGGTTCGAGTCTCATGTGCACCACCTTTGAGATTACCCTGAAGACCTCCCTCCAGTACCCCTCCAGTTTTGGACAGGACCAAAATATATGAATGTGATTGGTGGGCCCCTCCCCATATCGTTCACAAACATCCTCCACCCTCTCAAAAAGTCGGCTCATCCTCGCCTTGTGAGGTGCACTCTATACACCACCTTCAACTGTATCAGCCCCAACCTTCACCCTCCGGGGCACCTGACACCACGACCCCTCCTCAATATCCTCCCACAACTCTTCCTCCCACTTCGCCTTAATCCTCTCCAGCGATTCCTTATCTTCCCCAGAATCACCCCATAAATCGCCGACACCACCCCTTCTCCATTCCCCCTGTTGTCAATATCTCTTCCAACAATGTGGGAGCCGGCGCCATCGGAAAGCTCTGTACCTCCTTCCTGGAAAAAGTTCGGACCTGTGTATACCTAAACATCTCCCCCTGCCCCAACCCATATTTCTCCCCCAGTTCCTCCAACTTCGTAAACCGGCCTCCCAGAAACAAATCATTTAATACTCTAACTCCCCTCTCCACCCATCTCCGAAAATTCCCATCCTACCTTCCACCCTCAAATCTATGATTCCCTCAAATCGGCATTTCCCTTGACCCCACCCACAACCTGAAGTGTTGGCACAACTGCCTGCAGATCTTCAGCATCTCCCCTACTACTGGATTCCCCTGCAGACTTTCCTCCAATCTAAACTGGGATCCACCCCCCCCCCCCCCCCCCGCTAACCCAGCCCCTCACCTTCTCAGAATTCTCCGCACAGTAATAATACAATAAATTGTGGAGACCCAACCCCCATGACTGCCGTCCTCTCTGCAACAGCACCTTAAGTTGGGATAAATGGGTGTTTCTCTGGTTGGCAATCAGTAGCTAGTGGTGTCCCTCAGGGATCCGTGTTGGGCCCACAATTGTTCACAATTTACATTGATGATTTGGAGTTGGGGACCAAGGGCAATGTGTCCAAGTTTGCAGATGACACTAAGATGAGTGGTAAAGCGAAAAGTGCAGAGGATACTGGAAGTCTGCAGAGGGATTTGGATAGGTTAAGTGAATGGGCTCGGGTCTGGCAGATGGAATACAATGTTGACAAATGTGAGGTTATCCATTTTGGTAGGAATAACAGCAAACGGGATTATTATTTAAACGATAAAATATTAAAGCATGCCGCTGTTCAGAGAGACTTGGGTGTGCTAGTGCATGAGTCACAGAAGGTTGGTTTACAAGTGCAGGTGATTAAGAAGGCAAATGGAATTTTGTCCTTCATTGCTAGAGGGATGGAGTTTAAGACTAGGGAGGTTATGTTGCAATTGTATAAGGTGTTAGTGCGGCCACACCTGGAGTATTGTGTTCAGTTTTGGTCTCCTTACTTGAGAAAGGACGTACTGGCACTGGAGGGTGTGCAGAGGAGATTCACTAGGTTAATCCCAGAGCTGAAGGGGTTGGATTATGAGGAGAGGTTGAGTAGACTGGGACTGTACTCGTTGGAATTTAGAAGGATGAGGGGGGATCTTATAGAAACATTTAAAATTATGAAGGGAATAGATAGGATAGATGCGGGCAGGTTGTTTCCACTGGCGGGTGACAGCAGAACTAGGGGGCATAGCCTCAAAATAAGGGGAAGTAGATTTAGGACTGAGTTTAGGAGGAACCTCTTCACCCAAAGGGTTGTGAATCTATGGAATTCCTTGCCCAGTGAAGCAGTTGAGGCTCCTTCATTACATGTTTTTAAGGTAAAGATAGATAGTTTTTTGAAGAATAAAGGGATTAAGGGTTATGGTGTTCGGGCCGGAAAGTGGAGCTGAGTCCACAAAAGATCAGCCATGATCTAATTGAATGGCGGAGCAGGCTCGAGGGGCCAGATGGCCTACTCCTGCTCCTAGTTCTTATGTTCTTATGTTCTAATCCTCGCCACTTTACCCCACCCCGAATAAACGAGGTAACCATCTTTTCTACTTCCTTAAAAAACGCCTTTGATGAAAAATGAACGAAAATCGCAGCAATACATTCATCTTAATTGCCTCAACCCAACCCGAGGTGCAAACATATAATGAGACGAGGGAAAGGGTTTTGTTAAAGGAAGGCAGTTGCCTGCAAATGCCCGGAGGTTACACAACCTGATTATAATGCCCTCGGGCAATGGTGCTTAAGGCATCGAGGTATTGGAGAGGGATTGAGCAGCGGAGGGCGGGGCCGAGCATAGGGTTTTGCCAGACATGGATGATCTGTTATATATTTCGGACCTGTTAGGCTGCATTGAAGGGATTATGGGGATTATGGGAGAATTTGCCGGTTTTCAGGATATAAATTGAATATGGGAAAGAGTGAGGTGTTCCCGATCAATGCTGGAGGGCAGGAAAGGAGGTGTCGGGGGAGTTGCCGTTTAGGGTGGGGACAAGCTTTAGCTACCTCAGTATCTAGGTGGCATGGAGCTGGGTCTAGCTGCATAGGTTGAACTTGACATGATTGGTGAAGGGGATGAAGACAGATTTTTTTTAATAAACATTTTACGGTTTTACAACAACAAAATAAACAATGTACATGATTTTATAAACATAGTGCAAAAGCCGTCTTCCTCCGGTTAATTTTCCACAAAGAAATCGATGAACGGCTGCCACCTCCGGGTGAACCCTAACAGTGACCCTCTCAAGGCGAACTTGATTTTCTCCAAACAGAGAAAGCTAGCCATGTCCGATAGCCAGGTCTCCATTGTCAGGGGCGTTGGGTTCCTCCGAGCTAATAGAATCCGTCTCCAGGCTACCAGGGAAGCAAAGGCTGGAATGTCTGCCTCTTTCTCCTCCTGCATTCTCGGGTCCTTCGTCACTCCGAGAATCGCCACCTCTGGACTCGGTGCCACCCTTGTTTTTAACACCTTGGACATGATCTCCGCCAACCCCTACCAGAATCCCCTAAGCTTCAGGCACGCCCAGAATACATGGGCATGGTTCACTGGCCCTCCTGCACACCTTGTGCACTTACCTTCTACCCCAAATAACTTGCTCATCCGGGCCACTGTCATGTGGGTCCAGTGAACAACCTTGAATTGTATCAGGCTGAGCCTGGCACATGTTGTGGACGCGTTGACTCTACTCAACGCGTCCTCCCAGAGACCATCCTCTGTCTCTCCTCCCAACTCCTCTTCCCACTTGCACTTTAGCTCCTCAATCTGCGTCTCCTCTGACCCCATGAGTTCCTTGTAAATGTCAGAAACCCTCCTTTCCCCAACCCACACTCTAGAAACTACCCTATCCTGTACCCACTTGCTGGTAGGAGCGGGAAGTTGGAGACCTGCCTGCGTAGGAAGTCCCGCACCTGCAGGTACCGGAATTCATTTCCCCTCACCAATCCAAATTTCTCCTCCAGCTCCCTCATGCTAGAAAAACTCCCCTCGATAAACTTATCCCTCAACCTCTCAATCCCTGCTCTCTGCCATCTCCGAAACCCTCCATCCATCCTTCCCGGGGCGAACCAGTGATTATTACAGATTGGAGACCACACCGATGCTGCCTCTGCTCCCACATGCCTCCTCCATTGCCCCCAGACCCTCAGGGCCACCACCACCACGGGGCTGGTGGAGTACCATGCTGGCGGGAATGGCAGAGGCGGCGTTACCAATGCCCCCAAACTGGTGCCCTTGCATGAAGCCACCTCAACGCTCTCCCATACCAACCCTCCCCCCACCACCCACTTCCTGATCATGGTTATATTCATCACCAAATAATAATTACTAAAGTTCGGCAGCGCCAGCCCCCCCCCCCCCCCCCCCCACCACCCCCCACCTCCGCTCCCGCATCCCCTTTTTTACCCAGTCAATAAAGCCCCGCACAAATCCAAACTGTCCCAGTACCTCCGACAGATATTTCCATTCCACCCGATCAAAAGCCTTCTCTGCGTCCATTGCGACCATTACCTCCACACCCCTACCTTCTGGGGCATCATGATCACGTTTAACAATCTTCTTACATTGGCCACCAACTGCCTACCCTTAACGAACCCCGTCTGGTCCTCCCCAATCACGTCCGGAACACAGTCCTCAATCCTAGAGGACAGGATTTTGGCCATCAGTTTGGGTCCATATTCAATAGGAATATCGGCCTGTAGGACCCACATAGCTCCAGGTCCTTGTCCCGCTTCAGGATCAATGAGATCGTGGCTGTGATATCATCGGGGGAAGCACCCCACGCTCCCTTGCCTCATTGAATGTCCTCATTAACAACGGCCCCAATATCCCAGAGAACGTTTTATAAAACTCCACTGAGAGTCCGGCCCCGGGGCTTTACCCGATTGCATGGCCTTCAGACCCTCTGCTATCTCTTCCAACCCGATCGGGGCCTCAGCCCTTCGACCAATCCCCCCGTCCACCTTCGGGAAATTCAGCCTCCCTGGAAAGTGGCTCATCCCCTCGGGCTCAGCTGGGGGTTCCGACCCATGCAGCCTACTGTAAAACTCCTTGAACGCCTTATTCACCCCTGCTGAATCTCCAACCAGGGTCCCATCTCTGTCCCTTACTTTCCCAATCTCCCTGGTTGCCTCCCTCTTTCTCAGTTGCTGTGCAAGCATTCTGCTGGCCTTCTCCCCATGCTCATAGATCTCTCCCCTTGCCTTCCTCAGCTGCTCTACGGCCCTCCCTGGAGTTAACAAACCAAACTCCGCCTGTAGCCTCCGTCGTTCCCATCCCGTCCTGTCTCTGGGGTCTCCACATACCTTCTGTTGACCTGCAATATCTCCTTTATCAGTCGGTCCTGTTCTGTCTGCCTTCTCTATGGGCTGGTATCGAGATCAGCTCCCTTCTAACCACCGCCTTCAATGCCTCCCAGACCACCGCCGCCGAAACTTCACCCGTGTTGTTGACTTTCAGGTAGTTCTGAATACATTTCCTCAGCCGCCCGCACACCTCTTCGTCAGCTAAAAGTCCCACGTCCAGCCTCCACCGCGGGCGCTGGCTACTCTCCCTGCTAACCTGTAGGTCAACCCAGTGCGGAGCATGATCTGAGATTGTGGTGGCTGAACACCCCGTGTCCACTACCCCCGTCAGTAGAGCCCTGTTCAAAATAAAAACATCAATCCGGGAGTTTATACACTTTACGCAGTGTGAGTAGAAGGAGAACTCCTTCACTCTCGGCTGCCCAAATCTGCTCATAACATCTGCTCACCCCCCACTGCGCTTCCGTTAGCTAGCCCGCCCAGGTTGGTGACCCCCGCCCATGGCGCCAGACATTCTCCCACCAATTGTTCCCTCCCCACCCTACCCCCCCCCCCGCTCAGATGTACATATTCAAAAGAAAAGCAGCCCCAACACAATTGCCCTAAAAAAAAGATAAACAAAGAAAAGATCAAATAGAAGATCCAGCATCTAACAAACACAACTCCATCCCCCATCAGTGCAAATGTAAACCTTAACTCACTCAGCTCTGCAATAGGCCCCAAATCAATACAGAAGGCATTACAAATAACGTCCCAAAAAAGGAAAACAAGAAACTTTTTTTAACGTGAGAATTGCAGCAAAGTTCAAAGTCCTCAGTCCGCCACCAGTCCTTTCCTTCTAGAGACGTCCATCGCTTCCTCGGACAACTCAAAATAAAAATGTTGCTCCTCATACATGACCCAGAGACGGGCCGGATACAGCAGTCCAAACTTCACCTTTCTCTTAAAAAGGGTCGACTTTATCTGATTGAACCCCGCTCTTCTCCTGGCCACCTCTGCACTCAGATACTGATAGATCCGCAGGATACTGTTCTCCCATTTACAACTCCATGTCTGCCTGGCCCACCACTCCTTGTCCAAGTACCTGTGGAATCTCACCACCATTACCCTTGGGTACTCCCCCACTCGCAGCTTCCTCGCGAGCGGTCAGCCCTGTCCACCTCCAAGGGTCGGGAGAACGTCCCATCCCTCAGCAACTTCTCGAACATGCCCGCTATGTATGCCCCAGTGTCCGCTCCCTCGGACCCCTCCGGGAGACTGACGATTCTCAAGTTCTGCCGGCGGGACCTATTCTCTAGGTCCTCCACCTTCTCTAGGAGCCTTTCTGCTGGTCTCTCAGCATCCCCACCTCCAAAGCCATCGCAGCTTGATGTTCCTCCTGCTCAGCCAGCGCCTTCTCTACTTTCTGGATCGCCCGATCTTGGGCATCCAATCTAAGTTCCAGCCGCGCAATCAATTCTTTAATCGGGTCCAAGCATTCCTGCTTCTGATTGGTGACGCCCTCCTGAATAATCTGCATCAGCTGCTCCATTGACCACTGGGTCGACAAGCCAGGACTCCGGCCGTCCGCCATGCTTTCTCCCGCTGCAGCTTCAGCCCAAGCCTACTCTATTCATCTATTTCTTCCTTTGCGAGCACTTCTTGCCTCTCCATGCACCGATGTAGGAATCCACAATTGCCTCTATCATCAATTTACCAAATCAGGCCCGATAAAAAATCGGGGGAAAAGATCACGGTCTGACCCGAGCGGGAGCCACCAAATGTGCAACCTACTCCTTCATAGTCGCCAGTGGAAGTCCAAAGACAGATTTTAATAGGTGGGATATTTTGCCTTTGACTGGCAGTGCGGGTGCAGACAGTAAAAATGATGGCATGTCGGTGCGGACGTCTATTTGTGATAACCATAGGTTTGTGGCGGGGAGATTGGATACGAGGATACGTGGTAGCAGGCGGGGAATGAGTACTTCGGGGACCTGTTTATAGGGGCAAATTCACGGGGCTGGAGGAGTTGAAGTAATTGTATGAGCTTCCTAAGAAGAATGGGTTTAGGTACCTGCAGGTTTGGGATATTGTGAGGAGAGGGCTGCCGTCTTTCCTGGGGTTGCCGCCTCTGGTGTTGCAAGATAAGCTTCTGTTAGAGGACGAAATAGAGGAGGGGAAGGTGTTGAATATTTACAAGGAACTGATGGAGTGGGAAGGAGCCCTGATGGAGGATGTTAGGTGCAAATGGGAGGAGGAGTTGGGAGAGGAGGTAGGGGCCGGGACATGGGCTGAGGCTTTGCGAATGAGTCCTCGTCATGTGTGAGGTTAAGCCTCATCCAGTTTAAAGTGGTGCATAGGGCCAACATGGCGAGGATAAGCAGGTTTTTTAAGGGGGTGGAGGATTGGTGTCGGCACTCCGCGGTTGGGGGGGGGGGGGGGGGCTGCGAATCACATCCACATGTTTGGGCGTGTCCAAGATTGAAGGGGTTCTGGCAGAGGTTCTCAGATGCTATGTCCGAGGTTCAGGGGGTGAGGGTGCCCCCAAGTCCGGAGGTGACGATCATTGGTGTTGGAAGACCTGGAAGTGCCGGGGGGGGGGGGGGGGGGGGGGGGGGGGGGGGGGGATGTAATGTATTGACGTATTGGCCTTTGCCTCCCTGATATTCCAGAGATAGATTTTGTTATGGTGAAGGAACACTGAGCCACCAAAGGCAGGGTTGTAGGTGAGCGACGTGGCAGAATTCCTGCAGTGGGAGAAGATCAAGTTCGCACTTGATCGGTAGAAGGGGGTCGATAGAAGGGTTCACTCAGAAGTGGAAACCGTTTATCGAATTCTTCAAGGAGGATTGAGGGCTCAGTGGGGTGGGGGTTAAGGGGGTTAAAACGGGGAAGGCAGGACATGGTTGGAGGTCCGTGTTCGGGGGAGCTGGAGGGTTGAGGTTGTTTGTTGGGTTGATGTGATGTTCTTCTGATGCTCTTTGGTTGTTCTTTGATATTTTGTACATTTATATTTTTGTTGAAAAGCCTTGAATAAAAATATTTTTAAAAATAAAATGCCACCGACAAAGAGCTGCACTTACTTCCAGGTTTCCTGTGCACTACCAGAACGCCCACGCCTCCCCAGTACGTCGTCAACTTCAAATCTAGTCCAGGCAAAATGATTGAAGCAAAATGTTGTTTCTTAAATTTTAAAATGATGCCCAATTGAACTGTTTCATGGAAAATATTCAAGTTTGGCAACATGTACATGTGTTTGAGTTTCAAAGCATGTACACAACCCTGATGGGAAGAAATCTGTATTGTCACAAATGTTATCAGTTGCAAGAATGACTTTGATTCAACCTCTTTTGTAATAAAATGTTCGTTTTTGTGTTTAACTCCACTGAGTTCTAGCAGGGCAAGGGTAATCTCTGATTGGATTCATGGCTGGAGGAAACAGAAACATTCACACAGCCAAGGCATTTTGCCAAGTTTACATTAGAGACACGGTAGATTAACCATTATTTTGCCAGTGATTGATGCAACAGAAAATGTATTTCATTCCTCTGTACTGACAGCCTTCACATTCATGAGTATAATGCTTCACTGTGGTAATTTGACACGTATTCTGCGTTTTTTACAGGTGTATTCAATGCTGGAGAGTCTTGAGCATCAGGTAAAAAGTCAAGATGTGCAAGAAAATATGCACAACTGTCCTGAGGAGGTAGAAGACATTTCATGCAAATTAAATCAATTGGCTTTATGCCCACAGGAAAATACAGAGGTCCATTATTCTTTGCTAGCTCCCAAATACTGCATAAAGTCTTCACAATCCCAGGACTCGAGCAATTTCAGAGGCTTGCCAGAAAGCTCCCTACAACTGCTAGATGCAAAGTTGCCGAATATACCATGTGAATCAGATGAGTCAGAGTATTTTTGTCATGACCCTGTGCCTGCATCTCATGGGCAATCATCGTGTGAAATGTGCAATATTAAATCCAAGTGTGTTTGTAGTGACTCCAGCTCATGGTCCCAGGGAACTGAAGGCAGTTCAATGTGTACCAATACAGACAATCGTAAAGCCTGCCAGGAAACTGTGGAGAAGAGTAGTAACTTTGTTCAAGAATTGTCTTCAGCAAGAAGCCATGTCTCAGATAAGCTTTGTACCCCATTTGACTACTCTGATGCTGCACCAAATGGTGCTTGGGAATTCCATCCAGACTCAAAAGATGAAACAGTTAATCCTAACAACTATAAAGAAGCCAGTGACACTGACCCTGCCAGAAAGCTTTGCTGTTATAACCCTGGTGATTCTCTTTTGCAAGACAGACTGAATATCAATTCAGAATCTGAAAACTCGAAATTCCCCTCATGGTGCGCTTCTTGCCAAAGTTTGCATGAAAATGAGCCATATGGTGGAGCAACATGTGCGCTTAAGCATCCAACATCGTCTGCGGGATGTCAACTGGGAGTGCCTGAAAGTACAAGTCCAGGTAGTGTCCAACATTATAAAGCCAAACATTTTTGCATACATATTTAAAAAGTATTTTCACACTATTTTCCTCCTGAAGGCCTTGCATTGGGACACAGTTCCATGAATCGCAGTGGCCTTCCTGTATATCATCTAAGTAAGCCAAAGTAATAAGTATTAATGTGATGTTTAACCGTGGTGGGGGTTAGGGATCAACACAACTCTGCTTCAGCTCATTTTAATCCAACATTCATGTCTGCCTCTTTTACCAAAGATCACCAGATAGCCATCTGGTTAAAGCCAGTAAAGATATATGTCATGATAACATTGCACACAAATGATGCCATGTCTTAGGTGATATCATTTACATCAGCATGTACTGTTTAAACATTACATATTACACCACATTAGCCAAAATGTTTTCCTGCCAACAGTAAGAACCAGGCATGGCTGCAGACTATCAGCTGAGTCCAGCAGAAGGAAGCTGTCACACTCCAGAAAACAAAAGGAAAATATTGGAGATGGAAATGATGTGCTATACTGGGTGGTGGAGTACAATGGCATGTGCACCTCTGTGACTTCTGGGGACTAACTACCCATCAGCCAGCTGAAAATCAGATTGCCTCTATCGGCTCGCTGTAAAGATTCTAGGTGAACTGAGTTTTGCAGCATATCAACCCAGAGGGCATTAGATGCAGTGATTCTTATGGATGCTTTTATTCACTACCATTCATGGGTCCTTCTTGGAACCTGTGTAGCAGATATTTTGTACTCGATCTAATCTAAGCCATATTAGCTCAGAAACTACTTAATAGGCTGCATAAAGTAAGCACTGCATGAGCTAAGACTGCTCGACAAGCAGAGTAGAAATAGCATTTGCACTGTACCGAACTAATTATGCCTGGTTTGGAAGTTTTTGATGTTGATAAAGTGTCCAAACTAAAAAATGTATTTAATTCCGTTAGACTATCAAGTCAGTCAGATAACACTTTTTTTTAAACCACTAAGTGAATAATCACCTTAACTTGTTGCTTTCATCATAATATTCAATACTTGAAGACAAGGCATATGAATACATAACCGTTTATAATTCAGGCTCGGGAGCAGGAGTGGTGCATTGTCTCTGATATTAATCACCCCACGCAGTTCTGTTGCAGCACTTAATTTTCTCTGTATATTTGGTTTGCAACAGAAATGTTGACTGCCTCAAGTATCAAGATAAACCCTCACAAAAAGAAATTACTGGCTAAGATTCTTTTGTATGAAGAAGACAGAATTGATAGTGCCGAGCTCCTCTCAGCCCCCTCTTTACCTGATGAAGGTATGTACGCTAATGGCCTCATTGATATTGTAATAACTCCAGAGCTTAGTTTTGTGTTTTTGTTATTTTTCTTCTACTTGCCTTTGACCTGTATTTCAAGAGGTAAGCTCTACATCTCTATTCTTGAGGGAGTATTTTTATTGCCTGATTATCAGGTAGCGTTCATAATGTGTCTGGGAAATTGGAAGTCAGGGTTGTTTCTCATTTTCAAGAGGAGAAAATTAACACTTTATGATTTTATTTTGGACTTTAACCATCAAACAGGCTTACTAACAATAAATTAATGATATAAGTAATAAAAGTAAAAGCTAAGTTGAGTTAGTTCTCATTGCAATAGAAAATAAGTACAGTGAAATGTGTACAAATGATGTCCCCAAAGAATGGGCTTAGTGGCAGTTCAAAAGACTTCCAATTAGATATATATGGCTTATAGTTGGTACCTAATTACTCATACATCAATACTTCTGTAGGAAGGTTCTTGAAGATATAATTGTCAATCTTGATGTGGCCTTTACATATGACTCACATACTCCAGCAAGGGAAATACAGCAATCTTTGCATGAGGCCTCCAATTAATTAACACAGCAATGACGTTACTGTGAAAAGCCCCGAGTCGTCACATTCCGGCACCTGTTCAGGTAAACAGTGGGAGAATTCAGAATGCCCAATTCACTTAGCAAACACATCTTTCGGGACTTGTGGGAGGATCCGGAGCACTCAGAGGAAACCCGTGCAGACTCCGCACAGTGACCCAAGCCGGGAATCAAATCTGGGACCCTGGCGCTGTGAAACAACAGTGCTAACCACTGTGCTATCCCCCAGAACTAGGATGTTTGTGAAATGGATCTCAAAACTGTCCATTTCGGCTCAGTTGCTCTAACCATTCACACTAAGAACTGAAATTCTGCAAAAATTGTGTGAAAGTCTGCTTACGCTATTTCTCCAGATTTACTGATCTCCCACTGAAGGCACAGTGAAGGATCAGGAGAATAGCTGCAGAAATCACAGTTCTGGCCAAACTCCTGCTTAAACTTATTGTGTCCCTGATGTGGAGATGCCAGCGTTGGACTGGGATGGGCACGGTAAGAAGTGATGTTGTAAGACCTCTGACTGTGTCCCAGCATGAGTCATTACTTTCCAGAGAAGATACGGAAGGAGAGAAATTGGAAGGAAGTATGACACCATGGACAGAATTCTATGTTGTTTGTATGTGGCGAGAGGCCAGAAAATTCTCTCAAGAACATTCGCATTGGGCTCTTGCCTGCCCACACTGACCTCTCCCCAATTTTACAGTGGGACAGCAAGGCCACTCGTTCTCCTCCCCCTCACTTCCCACCTGTTGGTTTTGTTCTAAAAGAGGCCCTACATTGGCCAATTAATGACTACTTCTGGGCCATTTCTCAGGCATACATTCCAGGGCAAGGGAATAGCATGAAATGTGTCTCTTCTCTGGCCGCAGCTGGGAAGTGGGCGAATGGGGGTCTCCATCATCAGCCTCATTTCAACATTGGGCACCTCCTATGGGTTCTAGCCTCTGATGTGTTTCTTCGCCTAACCCCCCCCCCCCCCCCGCCTCTTCACTGACACATTTCCACCTCCCCCGCCCTTTTACAATCCCAGAGCAGATCACACCAGTGGCAAGGGTCAGAAACCCCAATATTTTATTGTCATTTTCTAAAGACTGTGACGGCAGGATACCATGCTCCAGGAGTGATTACAAAAAGAAATAGGGATATGGTATATTAAACAATCTTTATTACTAACACAGTATTAAAATCTTTAACATCACACCAGAAAATAACTGGTAAAAATTACCCCTTAAAAATACCATTCAATACAGTGAACACAATACCCTTAATTGCTATCTTTATTCCCACTTAACAAGGGGAAAAAACATCTCGGCTCTCAATCCACTATAACAACCAATGGCACATATGCTTTACAGAGATGTTATGAAAAAGAGAGATCTCTTGATGCTGCTTTAAAGACAAGATCTGATTCCTGTCAGAACCATGCAGAAACTCTGGCTGTATGTCTTCAGAAGCGGTTTCTAATCTTTTTTTCAACCAACCCTCCTCCCCCACCCCTATGTTCTCAGACCCGTCTGCACTGCTTTAAAGACAGTTAATCTCTTTTCACTGAACTGTAGAGAGCAATCTGCCTGACCTGTGGTCACAGCTTCATCCAGAACTGCACTGACCTGCTTTTGCTAAAAATGCCTGATACTTAACTCCACCGAGTAACGACATCACCGTACTAAGATTAAATCTAATTAACTCCACAGGGAGTCTGCTTAATCAAACAAAGCTCCATTAGCCAACGCTTTTTCTTTAAAAGTGTTTTTATTCTGTTTTCATATTTTGTATTTCACAACTCATATGTTATATGTTACACTTTACATAACCGTGCCAACCAGAGGAAAGGAAAACAACAATGAGCAAGAAATAAAAGTAGGTACAAAGGCAGGTAGACAGTACAGATATTTGCATACAATTGCTTTCCCTCCCGCTGTGGCTGTGACACCACCCCTTTGAAAGACAACGTACCTTTGTTGCAGTTCCCAGTTTGGCCCGGGTGTGTATTTACAGATGTCTATCAACAGTTTCAGTCCCTTGTCCCTCTCGATCTCCTTATGTGTCCTTCCACCGCCCCCCCCCCCCCCCCCCCCCACCCCTCCACCCCTTCCATCTTTATCACTTGACACACTTGTGTCTTCGCCCACCCCCTCCTCCCCCTTACTCTATTGATTGCTGGCTACTAACAGGTCCTGGAACAGGTTGGTGAACGGCTTCCACATCCAGTGGAAGCTCTCTTCCAACCCTCGGATGGCAAATTTTATTTTTTCCAGTTTGAGAAATTCCTCCAGGTCGGACAGCCAGTCTGCAGCCTTGATTGGTGCTGCCGATCGCCAGTCAAGCAGGATTCTCCAGCAGACGATCAGGGAGGCTAATTCTAGGGCGTCAGCCCCCCTCCCCATGAAGAGATCTGGTTGGTCTGAGATCCCAAAGACCGCCACATTTGGGCATGGCTCCACCCTCATTCCCACAGCCTGAGACATTGCTTCAAAAAAGGTTGTCTAGTAGCCGACAAGCCTGGGCAGGTCCAGAACATGGTCCGCCAGGCCTCCCTTGCACCATTCACACTTGTCTTCCACCTCTGGAAAGAACCTATTCATTCGGGTTCTGGTTCGGTGTGCTCTGTGCACCACCTTTAGCTGCGTTAGTCTGAGCCCTGCGCCTGTGGAGGTGGAGTTCGCCCTGTGCAGTGCTTCGATCCAGAGTCCTCCCCTATTTCTATGCCTAGTCCCCCTTCCCATTTTTCTCTTGGCTCGTCCAAGGGAGAGCGCATCTCTTCCAACCGTCGTCCATAAAGGTCCCCACAGTTTCCCTTCCCTCGGCCGTCCACATATAGCAGTTCTTCAGCTAATGAATGTCTTGGTATCTGGAGTCAAGCGGCCGTTTCCATAAGGAGGAAGCTTTTGAACTATATGTCTTAGCTCATCTCCTTTTGGTAATTGGAATCTGTCCGTTAGTTCCCCAAGGGTCGCTACTCTGTCGTCCGTGTACATATACCTAACCAATGTCCCCTCGTCCTATTTCCACCATCAGTGTGGAAGTTGCGGATGGAGGCCATGGTGGATATTTCGGTTTAGCCGAAGTGTTGCCTCATCTGGGACCATGTCTGGAGCGTGGCTACTTTCACTGGGCTTCTCAAGTGCTTGGTCGGGGGGAATGGGAATGCGGTTGTGACTAGAGATCGGAGGAAGGTCCCGATTACATAGAATTTATAGTGCAGGAAGCCATTCGGCCCATTGAGTCTGCACCAGCCCTTGGAAAGAACATCCTACCTAAGTCCACAGCTCCACCCTATCCCCGTAACACTGTAAACCCACCTAATCTTTTTGGACACGAAGGGCAATTTAGCCACCTAACCTGCACATCTTTGGACTGTGGGAGGAAACCCACGCAGACACCGGGAGAAGGTGCAGACTCCGCACAGACAGTGACCCAAGCCGGGAATCGAACCTGGGACATTGGAACTATGAAACAACTGTGCTACCATTCCACCCTATTGCTACCGTGCTGCCCTATGCTCCAGTGCTGTCCTAGGTAGGCCCCCCTTGTTGTTCACTCTGATTTACACCCTCCACTGTGCTCACACTCATTTACACCCTCCACTGCTGCTCATTATAGTTTACACCCTCCATTGCTGCTCTCTCTCATTTACACCCTCCATTGCTGTTCACTCTCATTTACACACTGCACTGCTGCTCACTCTCATTTACACCCTCCACTGCTGCTCACTGTCTGTAGTAATCCACGGGAGGCAGGCGTCCACTATCACCTAAAACATTGAACCCATGAAAGGGCCGGCGTGGTCAATATGCAGGCGGGTCCATGGTCTGCCTGGCCATTCCCACGGGTGCAATGGCGCCGCTGGTGGCACTCTTTGCCCCTGTTGGCACTCCTGGCACCGATGTACCAAGGCTGCCATGTCTGTGTCCAAACCTGGCCACCAAACGTAGCTTCGCGCTAGCATCTTCATTTTAGACACCCCTGGGTGTCCGCGATGTAACTCGGTTAAGATTGCCTGACGGCCCTGAGCTGGGACTATTACCCGGACTCCCCATAATAGGATACCGTCTTCTACGGTTATTTGGTCCCTTCTGCTCCAGTATGGGTACATCTGGGGCTCCACTGGTCTTTCCAGTTCCCCTGTTAGCAGTAAATGCTTCATCTTGGCTAAAACTGGGTGTTTTTGCGTCCACAACCGAATATGTTGTGCGTCTACTGGTAGGGTGTCCAAAACATTTAGAGTCATTGCTGTCTCCTCTACTTTTGGTATTTGCAGCGGAGTGTCCAGGAGGGGAAGTCTGCATAAAGCATCTGCATTTGCTACTCGCGTTCCCGGTCTGTGCTCCAGAACGTATCTATACGCTGCCAGTAGTAACGGCCAGCATTGGATTCTAGCTGATGCAATCAGGGGTATTGACTTGTCTTCTTTTAATAACCCTAATAACGGCTTATGGTCCGTCACTATGGTGAATTTCCACCCGTACAGATACTGGTGAAATTTTTTTACTGTGAATATCACCGCCAGTCCTTCCTTCTCGATTTGGGCATACTTCCTCTCAGCCATCGCCAAGGTCCTCGAAGCATAGGCTATTGGCCGTTCTTCCCCATTCCTTCCTCTATGGGCTAAGACAGCTCCTACCCCGTAGGGGGATGCATCACAAGTGACCACCAACTCCTTCCTTGGGTCATAATGCTCTAGGACATTTTCGGATGACAGCTGTTCCTTAATGTCCCTAAATGCTCGGTTTTGGCAGGCGGACCATTTCCATTCTTGCCCCTTTTTTAGTAGCTGGTGGAGGGGTTCTCGGATGGACGCCCTATTTTCAATAAATTTTCCATAATAGATTACCAACCGTAGAAATGATCGTAACTCCTGGACCGTGGTGGGAGCTGGGGCTTCTTTTATTGCCCTTACTCTGTCTTCTAATGGGTGTAAGCCTGACTCGTCTACTTTATATCCCAGGTACGTCACTTGTGGGGCCAGAAAAACACATTTTTCCCTTTTTAGCCGTACGTCTGCCTTTGCGAAACGCCTGAGCACTTCCTCCAGGTTCCTTAACTGTTCCCTGTTTGTCCTACCCGTGATTAAGACATCGTCCAAATAAATCGGCACCTGCGGTAGTCCCTGCAGAATATTTTCCATCGTACGCTGGAATATAGCGCAGGCTGATGAGGTAGCCTAGTATAACGAAAAAGGCCCTTCAGGGTGTTGATCGTAGCGAACGTCTGGGAGTCCTTGTCCAGGTTTAACTGCAGGTAGGCGTGGCTCATGTCCAGTTTCGTGAACAAAACCCCACCTGCCAATTTGGCATATAGGTCGTCTATTTCCGGGATTGGGTATTTGTCCAGCAGTGCGTATTTGTTTACCGTTTGTTTGAAATCTCCACAGAGACGTATCGAGCCGTCTGGCTTCAAAATTGGTACCACCGGCGCTGCCCATTCCGAGAACTGTACTGGTCTGATAATGCCGTCGCGCCGTAACCTTCCTATTTCATCATCTACTTTCTTCCTTAATGCAAAAGGTACCGGCCTGGCCTTACAAAATTTCGGAAGGGCTTCTGGGTCCACGTGCAAAGTTGCTTTGGCGCCTATGATTTCCCCCAAACCTTCCTGGAAGACCTCCGGGTATTTTTGGAGTACTCCACTCAACTGCCCGCTTCCACTCTGGAAAATGTTCATCCAATCTAATTTTAGGTCTTTCAGCCAGTTTCGTCCAATTAAGCTCGGTTCGGAGCCCTCTACTATCGTCAACGGTAATCTGAGCAATTGTTTCTCATATTCCACGGTTACATGAGTCGTGCCTAGAACTTCCAGGGGTTCCCCCATGTAGGTTTTAAGTTTCGTCGATGTTTTTGTTAGGTTTAGTGGCTGGAGTCCATCTTTGATTTTTCTAAATGCTGCCACTCCCATTACTGATACGGCCGCCCCCGTGTCTATTTCCATTATTGTCGGCCGCCCGTTCACCCGTGGGGTAATCTTAATGGGTTCTGCTTTCTTTGTTGTAATATTATATAATTGTTCCCCTTCGGAGGAGGTTGGGGCGTCTAGGTTGTGTACTTCCCTGCGTCCCCACCTGCTATTCCTCTTTTGCCACCTCCTTCTAGGGTTTCTGTCGCTGTTATCCCACTCTGTCTGGTGCCAGAAATGGTCCTTCCCTGTTAGGGGAGCCTCAGCCGGTACTTCCCTCTGTCTCCAGTTAGTCCTGGGAGACTTGGGGGCAGTTCTAGGGTTTTCCTTTTTCCCTCTATTCCTCAGACTTTTCCTGAGAGTGGCTATCTGATAGCAGGACCCGTTGTGGTAGTCCCTCTCACAGGTATCTACCGCCATTGGCATGCCCTGTAGTTCCTGCGCCCCACTTGCTGCCTTTTCTAGGGACAGTGCGAGCTGTAACGCCTGCCTGCAGTCTAGCTCCATTTCCGCCAACAAGCGTTTCTGTATTGTGAGGTTGTTTATACCACACACTAACCGGTCCCGAAGCATTTCATTTAGCGTCGGGCCGAACTCACATTTTTACGCCAGCCTTCTCAGGCGGGTCAAGAAATTCGTGACTGACTCCCTGTCTTCCCGCTTCGCTGTGTAGAATCTGTGCCTACGCAAAATGAGGGGTGGTTTTGGGTCGTAGTGCTCTTTCACCAATTCCGTTAATTCTTGGAAAGTTTTCGTGTGTGGCGCATCGGGATAATGGCAAAAGCTGAGGGTCCGCACGCCGACAGCAGGATAGGCCGTCTCCTTTCGTCCGTCAGTATATCATTTGCCCGGAAGAAGTAACACATTCTCTCCACATACTAGGACCAGTCCTCAATAGCCGGGTCGAATGCCTCTAACCTCCCAAAAAATGGCATTTTTAAAATGGCAAGGCTTACCCTCCGAGTGCGGCAGCTGGTCTCCGCAAAATTCTTAGTTTACCTCGTCGCCGCTGTAGTAATCCGCGGGAGGCAGGAGTTCCGTCACCACACCAATATTTATTTACAATAATGATATTACAGGAGCAGCTACAAACAGTGCTGCTAGCAGTCCAGTCAACTTAAGACTGGCTCACAAAGCCTACACAGGTGCTTATATGGGCCCCCTCAATGAGCTATCATTGACGGAGCTCATACTCCAATTGGCCAACCAATAAAGCCAATTGGAGTTCATTACACTGTCATTTACACCCTCCACTGCTGCTCACTGTCATTTACACCCTCCACTGTACTCACTCTCATTTACACACTCGTTGTTTACTCTCATTTACACCCTCCATTGCTGCTCACTCTCGTTTACACACTCCATTGCTGCTCACTCTCATTTACACCCTCCACTGCTGCTCACTCTCATTTACACCCTCCATTGCTGTTCACTCTCATTTACACCCTCCACTGCTGCTCACTCTCATTTACACTCTCCATTGCTGCTCACTCTCATTTACACCCTCCATTGCTGCTCACTCTCATTTACACTCTCCACTGCTGCTCACTCTCATTTACACCCTCGTTGTTCACTCTCATTTACACACTCCACTGTACTCACACTCATTTACACCCCCCATTATTGTTCACTCTCATTTTACACCCTCCATTGCTGCTCACTCTCATTTACACCCTCCAAGCTGTTCATTCTCAGTTACACCTTCCACTGCTGCTCACTCTCATTTACACCCTCGTTGTTCACTCTCATTTACACAGTCCTTGTTGTTCACTTTCATTGACACCCTCCATTGCTGCTCACTCTCATTTACACCCTCCAAGCTGTTCATTCTCAGTTACACCTTCCACTGCTGCTCACTCTCATTTACACCCTCGTTGTTCATGCTCATTTACACAGTCCTTGTTGTTCACTTTCATTTACACCCTCCATTGCTGCTCACTCTCATTTACACCCTCCACTGCTGTTCACTCTCATTTACACCCTCCATTGCTGCTCACTCTCATTTACACCCTCCATGTTGTTCACTCTCATTCCTACACTCCACTGTAATCACTGTCATTAACACCCTCCATTGCTGCTCACTCTCATTAACACCCTCGTTGTTCACTCTCATTTACACAGTCCACTGTACTCGCTATCATTTACACCCTTCATTGCTGCTCACTCTCATTTACACTCCTGATGCAGGAACTCTACCCCATCTTCACCCATTCTGCTCCCGGTTCCTTCACCCATCCCCTCACTCTTTCTGCTCGGCCAGTGGTAGAACTGTAGGTTTTTGGAGGGCCAGGCCTCCCATATTTTTTTTTCCTTTGTAGGAGCTTCTTTTGGATCCATGGGTTTAAAATGCCATGATTAGTTTACCATGTTGAAAAAGGACTTGGGGATGTAAATTGGGAGAGATCTGAACAGGAAGAGGAACCTGGGCAGGACGTTCATTTTGATTGTCTGTACCTCCCTGCCAGGGAGAGTGGGAGTGGGCCCCACCTCTGTTCGAGATGTAGAGGAGCAGATCATCCATGTAGAGTGATCTCTGTCCCCGTCCTCCCCCACCCCGAGAGTGTGCAAGATTAGATTGCTTTAACCGTGAAAACTGTGGTGATATGCATCACTGTAAATACACAAGGGGTTAATGTAAATACATGTAGACTAGCTAGACACTAGAGTGAGCACCAGAGATATGACACACAGACACTCAACCAATAGGCCAGTAAGATAGGACATGAACAATGGGCATTCAAGATACACATAGAGGTGACACTACCACAGGGGAGCATTACACCAACCCATATCTAAGGACACAGCACACATGATCTTCCTCTTTCTAGTGGAGACACTTAGTGAGTGCATAGGGTTGATTGAAACACATCACACCCACCACCTGGATCGTAGCAGACTGGTTCGTTAGTCTGAGTAGCTATAGTAGGATTAACAGGAGAGTCGAATCCAATAGGAGAATTGTTAATAGTTTAATAAATGTGTTAAAGCTATCTCCAAGTCTGAACCTTCCTTTGTCAGAGTGCACATCAAGGAATCAGCTTATGCTACGTCAAGAGCATAACAAAACATGGTACCAGTGAGTGAACTGTTTAAATCCATATAGTTACAACTCAGCAAACAGTGACAACCAGCAACAGCAGCCAGGCAAGATGATGTTCGAGATTCCGGTTCCTCAGCAGCTCAGGTACCAAGGCAATCTCAGTGAAAACTGCCGTGCGTTCAGGCAGAGATTCGAGATCTACCTGGTAGCGTGTGACCATGATGGCCTGGCGGATGCAGAGAAAATAAAGCTTCTACTTACCATCGCGGGTAAAAAAGCAGCAGAAATCGTTGACACCTTCAAATACTCAAAGGGGCAAAACAAAAGCAACTTCCAGGCAGTCCTGGACAAATTCCAAGAATTCTGCGAGAAACATACAAGAAAAAACGGTAAAAGAGGCGCCAACACTCACCACGAGGAAGGCTTGCAGAAAACGGCAGTTTTGATTGGTGGCCATCTTGGAAAAGGAGCCGCGCATGCGCAGTTACGCGAAGAGCGCACAGAACGGGAAGGTCCGTTTGCGCATGCACGAGAAGCCGCACATGCACAATTGCGAAAAAGTCCCCAAGTAAAGGAACAGTGATCTGCGCATGCACAATAGCTTCCTACGACCTGCGTCAAATACTTCATGACGTCAGAGGCCCCGGACCACGCCCACTTAAAGAGGAAATGTCCCAAAACAGGAAAAAAAGTTTTAACGGCGTAAAACCCGATTCTTTCACCTGGAACGACAGCACAACGCCTGAAATTCGACCAGTAGCTGAAAGTAACCTCCGCAGAACCCTGCAACATGCAGTAAGCACCGCCCTAGAGATGATATGGTCTTGGAAGACAACGACTCAGACAAAGATTTCACCTTGGGAGGTGGCTACACCAGTACCAAATCCGAACCGCAACTGGACATGTTGTACATTAAAGACCCCGACGACGAGTTCGTCGGATTGGGGAATCCTCAGCCCAGCATATATGACATCCCGATTCGTGAGTGCAGGATTATGCTGCGGCCTGACGCCAAGAGACAGAGAGCGGCCTCTGCCACACGGAGAATGGTCCACGCACTGCGAAAAGTCCCTGACTCCACACAGAGTGTAGTCCACGCACCACAAAGGGTCCCAGCCTCCACACAGAAAGCGATGAAAGCCTCCACAGCGAGCTCATGGACAGACTCCACGATAGAAGCAACGCAAGACTCCAGAGCGCAGTCCTTGCATGAACAAGAAGTGATGACAGTCTCCACAGCGAGACCAATGCACGATTCCACACAGGGAACGCTGCAAGACTCCACAGAGGGAGTGACACAAGTCTCCACAGCGAACTCGTGAACAGACTCCACGACGAAAGGAACGCAAGACTCCAGAGCGCAGTCCTTGCATGAACAAGACCATGAGGGTCTAGCAACTTCCTCTGAGCAACCAGCAGCAAACGATGCAGGTTTACCATGCTCAAGTGCACAGCAAGAAGACTATGACAGTCTACCATGCTCCAGTGAACAGCAAGAAGACTATGACAGTCTACCTCGCTCACGTGAACAACAAAGCAACTATGACAGTCCACCCAGATTGTTTGAGTCACCAGAAGACTCTGACAGTCTACCCAGTCCAAGTGAACTACAAGAAGACACTGAGGCTCTACCCACTGTATGTGCGACAAGTGACGACGGCATCCCACTTCCCATTCCAGATGTGCAACGTGACAGACCTCAGCTAGTGTGTACAGAGGCACTCGACAATCACAGTGAGACTACTGGTCACTCAGGTGACACCACATTACTTCAAACCTCATTCATTCGAGCCTCTCCACAAGCAAATGCATTCCTGAATGTTTTGACTCTGGACGGGGAGAATCAGGAAACCAAAGAAGATTCAAGTGAACCTGAAAGGGCTCCAGACGGGGAGAATCGACAAGCCAAAGCTGATTCAAGTAAGCCGGACATGACTCCAGATGGGCAGCGCCGCAAACTCAGTGATGGCACGCTCAAGGAAACAGCAGATGCCACAAAGCACGCTGACACGAGTAAGTGTATGAAGGACTCGTGTTATCCACTGAGTGTGGTCCTTGAGCGCAGCAAACACGACAACAAAACCAACCAACACAACAACAACATCAAAGACAATAACGAGAAGCGTACCAAAGTCAACGACGTCGACAACAAGTACAACAAAAACAACAACAATGGAACTACGACTGGTACGACATGGTACAACTCTGCAAATGCGGGACACTGTTACTGGTCAGCTCAGTACAATGACATACCATGGCAGGACGATGCATCTTCCCAATTCACGTTTGCTGCACGACCAACAGGCAACCTGGCTTTCAGGACAGATGCCATCCAGAATTGCTACCATAAGCATCGAAAAAAAAAGAAAGACTCCGAATCAGTCAATGAAGTGATTTGAACACTTGAACACCTCCTGATGAGCAAACACCAGGACACTGACGGCATTCACAAGGAATGGCAATGTCACCATTAACACTTCTATACCAGACCACATAAATTCGTGAACTATTGGACTCATAACTTTTACTTTGTATTGTCTTATCCTCAAAGTCATTGCAACTATTATTTGGTCTTGTATACTATTGTATAGTCATCACAGTCATCATAACTTGTACATAGCATCACTTATCCACCTGATTTTGTTCAATTTTCTTCAACACTGTACAGAAAATATGTAATACGAAAAAAGGGGGATGTGGTGATATGCATCACTGTAAATACACAAGGGGTTAATGTTAATACACGTAGACTAGATAGACACTAGAGGGAGCATCAGAGACCTGACACACAGACATTCAACCAATAGGTCAGTAAGATAGGACACGACCAATGGACATTCAAGATACACACAGAGGTGATACTATCACAGGGGGGCATTACACCAACCCAAATATAAGGACACAGCACACATGATCTTTCTCTTTCCAGTGGAGACACTTAGTGAGTACATAGGGTTGAATGAAACACATCACACCCATGAGAATTGTTAACAGTTAGGGGGCAGCAGGGTAGCATGGTGGTTAGCATAAATGCTTCACAGCTCCAGGGTCCCAGGTTCGATTCCTGGCTGGGTCACTGTCTGTGTGGAGTCTGCACGTCCTCCCCCTGTGTGCGTGGGTTTCCTCCGGGTGCTCCGGTTTCCTCCCACAGTCTAAAGATGTGCGGGTTAGGTGGATTGGCCATGCTAAATTGCCCGTGGTGTCCTAATAAAAGTAAGGTTAAGGGGGGGGTTGTTGGGTTACGGGTATAGGGTGGATACGTGGGTTTGAGTAGGGTGATCATGGCTCGGCACAACATTGAGGGCCGAAGGGCCTGTTCTGTGCTGTACTGTTCTATGTTCTAGTTTAATAAATGTGTGAAAGCTATCTCCAAGTCTGAACCTTCCTTTGTCAGAGTGCACATCAAGGAAGCAGCTTATGCTACGTCAAGAGCATAACAAAACAAAAATGTTGTAATTTGATGTTTAACTAAATAAATTGAAGTAATTGCAAATACTTATGTTGCTCTGTTTATTTGGTTATAAATATGGCGGTCAATATGGTCGCCTTCCTTAATCCTAATTGTTTACACTTAAGAGTCGCCAGGTATCTCTCGATACCGCCACAAGGTTCAAACCTGAATACTGATCAGAGAGCCAATACACCAGTTAGTTAGTTCAAAGTCAATACTATTTATTTACACACACAGTAGGATCTAAACATGCCCAAAATACTACAAACTGAATGATCTCTAACGCTAACACCTATACTTAACTTCGGGTGCCCACTCAGTCAGAGGAACAATGGCCGTTGTTCGGATCTGAGGTTGTTGGGTTCGAAGAGGTACAGGAGAACAGCTAAGGTCGTCCGTCTGGTAGCGAGCGTTGATCTTGAACTTACTTGCTTCTGGTGATGCTGGTGGATGGGTCTCTCCGCTTCGAGAGCCAAGTCCAAGAGAGCGAATCTCTCGTGGGGGCTCCTTCTTATACTTGGAGGGGCTTCGCGCGTTTTTAGGTGGGCCTTAAACTTGGCCCCAATTAATTAGGCCGCTTCTCGATCACTGTTATCGTTCTTGACCAATAAAGGGGTGGGTGCCCTGATGGCTGGGCGTGTCTTAGGTGGGTGTTGGCCTTGCTTTGTTTGTGTCTTTCTGGCGCCGGGGATGTCTGCAACAGTATCAACTACCTGAGTGTTAGTCCTTTGTTTCCCGGAGATGGGCCATCAATATGCTAATCGACCCAGAGTTTCGATTCCGTCTGGTAACTGCTTCCCAAATAGTCATTCAGGCACTGTGCCTGCTTGCTGTCTAGCATTGTCCATATTTCCCTATATTCTTTGCGAGCGTCCATTTTGTATTCTGGAAGTGGCCATCCCAGATGGCTACACTTAGAACTCCCACTTTTAATTATTTGAAAACATGGAAATAACTGAGCTTTGGTTGGGCACTTAACAAGAGCTGTGACATAATTTAATGGAAAGCCCAGTTATAAGTGATTGCTGCTAAAGAATAATGCCACAAGATATCAATGAGTTTTGAAGTTTGGACTGAAGTCTAATCTACTTATCTTTTACAGAATAAAACTCAATACTGAGGTGCCACCGTAATATTGAAGACAGTACAAAACAGGCTGGAAGCAAGACGAATATACGGACTCGAGCCAGATAGTAACGGCTCTGTATTTTCAATGTGTGCTCAAAAGACGCATTTATCTACTTCAATCGTTACAAATAGTTAGGCCAGTTTCATATTTAAAGGACTATATCCACTATGCATTTGGGCAGTATTATTTTCAAACAAGATAACTCCTGATGATGTGCCCATGAACACAACACTCCGAGTACTCCGCTTCACAGTTGCAGTATAGCTCAATAGAATGCTCAGCAGCAGTGCAATGTGTATGTCCTTTGAAGTTCTTTTATAGCCCAAGCAGACAGGCAGACCTCAAGTTCCATCTCTGGGCTGTGCTGAGTTTGCTGGGAGGGGCAATAAAGATACACTAAATGGTGTTTCCATCTCAGGGTTAGGGAGACAAAATCGACACGGACCTCGCCTTGAGGAATATTAACTTCACAAGACAGAAGTGGGCTTGTGTGTGACAGCTTCTGTAGTCAAAGAGTTTGCTTTTGTGCAAAAGGGAGGTGCAAGAATAAAATATGCAAAAAGAATAATTTAGATGGCAACGGTAATACCACATCATGTCATTGCATACTTGTCTGTTTTCCCAAGACCTTAATTACAGCACAGAGAGGTTTCCAAGTTCTCACGGTCAAGTAAAAATAAGTAATCCGTAGATTTATTTTCTTAGCAATATTAAAGTGAGTCTCACCTTCATTCTTGCATGCCTGCCATTTCCTGCAACATTATGTCACAGGGTTGTTGGGAAAATATTGCCAGTTAAATATGATGCAATTATTAGTCATTAATTTATTTGAGAAAGAGTTATAGCGTGATTTTCAAATCACCACAAATTGCTGGACTACTTATATCGCACCACCATCGTCTTTGCAAAAATTCATGTTTGCCACAAGTTTCAAGAAAATGCTACATTTGCTGTAAAAGTAATTAAACTTGCTGTAGAAATTTCTTAATATCCATTTTTTGTTTCGCTACGATCTACTTCCTTCTCCAGCATTCCTCCGTTTCATTTGAACTTGCATCCATCCATGCCAGAGCAAACTTGTGATTATCACAGATCGGCACCCACAAAGACATGCCTTTCAATCCAAAGTGCTATCTGGACTGGTTCCAGATCCTCAGTGCTGATACCACCACCAGCTCTTGGAGTACCTGACTGGCGAGAGTGGAAGGAGTGGCAACAACAAGGCCCTCAGACTGGTACCCTTACACGAGGCCGCCTCCAGACTGATCTCTCCTCCATCTCCTAGCCATAGCAATGTTTGCTTCCCAATAAAGGTTCATTGAATTCGGCAATATCAAACATTGGAAATTGATGCGTTGGAAACAGCATTGCCAGTTAAGAGGCAGAGGAAGAAGAAAAGAATGGCAGATGAGCTTATTGATGATGAAAGAAATTCCTCAGATTCTCTAGCTGATTTTCGAGTAAATGTGTATAACCTAATAATGGATCGCATTGTCCAGTGACTAGAATCACGCTTTGTACAACACAAACAGTTGTATAAAGATTTGTCCTGCTTGGACCCAGCAAAGTTTAAAACTATTGCAGAGAAGGGCCTTGAAGATGAAGCATTGGAAGGTATTATTAAGCTGTTTCCACAAATCAGCAATGATCAAGTAATATTGGAATTGTTTTCTTTTGCTTCAAACTTTGATGTATTAAAGCTATTGCTTAATGATGGTGAGAATATGGATTCCAGTTGCAACAATTGTAAAATTTGCAGCACTTGCCCATCATGTGTACTAAAAATTCTGGCATCCAACAGACTTCATGACAAGGCATATGATAACCTTTATGAACTTTATTAAGTATCTGCACACTATCAGTTACTCAAGTCCAATGTGAGAGGACATTTTCAAAGCTAAAGATCATAAAGACAAGGTTAAGAAATTCGCTGTCTGAGGAGAATTTGGAATCATACATGTTGCTATCCATTGAAAAGGAATTGTTAGATGAATTGGATGCAGAAGCAATTATTGGCAGATTTGCACAATCATCTAGCGAACACAAACGATTGCTCTTAATATAGTGGACTGCATGCAATGCTCTATTGTGCTTTTGAACTATCTGTCAATGTGTAAATTGTGCAGTAAACTATTTTAAAATATCAACCAATTACTTAAAATTAAAAAAATAAAATAGAAAATTCACTTATAACATTCTGTATTTACATTTGGTATCTACTGCCAGTAATATGTACAGTACATGTACACTGTAATTACTAAGACATACACATTTTTTCCACAAACGTTTAATTGTACCCTTTTTTCCATATGTATTTTTTGAAAATGTTATTTATTCGTTATGAAAATTAAATGATAGCATTGTAGTTGTGGGTGGGCCCCCTTTGTCTCCTGTCAACCAATATTTTTAGACCCAGTCCGCCACTGGCTACAATCCCCGGGGAAACGGACAGGTGGAGAGAGAGAATGCGACGGTCTGGAAGGCCGTCCTTCTTGCCCTACGGTCTAGAAGTCTCCCTGTCTCCTGCTGGCAAGAGGTTCTTCCCGATGCGCTCCACTCCATCCGGTCGCTCCTGTGTACCGCCACCAATGTGACACCTCACGAGAGAATGTTTGTCTTCCCCAGGAAGTCCACCTCAGGGGCCTCGCTGACGTCTTGGCTGAAGGTTCCAGGGCCCGTGCTCCTCCGGAAGCATGCGAGGAGTCACAAGTCGGATCCCCTGGTCAAACGGGTCCTTCTCCTCCATGCTAACCCCCAATATACGTGCAGCACGGTAGTACAATCGCTTCACAGCTCCAGGGTCCCAGGTCCCAGGTTCGATTCCGATTTTGGGTCACTGTCTGTGCGGAGTCTGCACATCCTCCCTGTGTGTGCGTGGGTTTCCTCCGGGTGCTCCGGTTTACTCCCACAGTCCAAAGATGTGCAGGTTAGGTGGATTGGCCACGCTAAATTGTCCTTAGTGTCCAAAATTGCCCTTAGTGTTGGGTGGGGTTACTGGGTTATGGGGATAGGGTGGAGGTGTTAACCTTGGGTAGGGTGCTCTTTCCAGGAGCCGGTGCAGACTCGATGGGCCGAATGGCCTCCTTCTGCACTGTAAATTCTATGAATGCCTACGTGGCACACCATGACGGGCGGGAGGACACAGTCTCCCTTGGGACTTGGCACCCGCAGGTTCCCCAGTGACCATCCCCACTACCCCCGACTCTACACTGTCTCCCTCCATTGCTACTCACGACTCTCCAACGTATCCCTCCGTTGCTACTTATTCGGAAGACGACACACTCCTGGATACGCAGGCCTCAACAGTTCTTCCGACACCAGTGTCCTCACCACAGCCGGGACTGAGGCGATCACAGCGGAAGGTCAGAGCCGGGGGCTAACCGAAGTCTAATTCAACCCGTCCACTTCACCCCCACCGGACTCTTTTTTAACAGGGCGTGAATGTTGTGAACCACTGAATTATATTGTACATACTGTTCTTACTTACTGTTCTTACATGTATGGGTTTGTCCCTGCTGGCTCCGCCCCTCAGGCTCAAGTATAAAGGTAGCTAACCTCCAACCCTGCCCTCATTCTGGGACCGGCTGCCAGTAGGTATCTTTTAGCTGATTAAAGCCACAGTTTACTCTTCCGATTCTCATCTGTCGTCATTGATGGTACATCAGTACCTGGCATAGTTGAGGGTCACCTCCAACTCGACTTTTACTTGGAGACGACGGACACGTTCGTGAAGGCTGAAGGACTGGGGTTAAAAGGAGAAATGGAACTGGGGTTTGGACTGAGGGAAGTGGGGCGAAATATTGTATGTAGTTTAATTTCTTGTTAACGGCTTAAGGATGTTAAGTTGCGGGGAAGGGTAGTGTACCCTGCAGTATCAGGGCACATGGGGTAAGTGACTGGAGAAGGTTTGGGATGATGGCGGTTTTCTGGGGCGCAGTGTTTTGCACCGGGCTTCCTTATTTGATGGGTTTTTTTTAGGGACTGTGCATGGGCGAAGGGATTGGGAGGATATGGGCCAGGGCAGTGGCCTCCTCACTGAACGGGAGTGTGGTGAGGGGAGGGGCCACAGTCATTGGAGCTTAAGTCGAACAGGGCCTGGAAGGTGTGAAAGGTGGGGGGATGGGATCTATACTGGGAGAGGTGCTTCAAAGAGGAAGTGGATGGGGAGATTCTGGGAGGGGAGAGTGGTTTGATGGCTGTGGTAAACCACTGTTGCACCTATATTAGGTGATGTATGGTAGGACCTGTACTACAGGTTCGAAGGTAGTCCCTGCCTGCTGGCTCCACCCAGTAGGCGGAGTATAAATATGTGCGTCCTCCGTGCAGCAGTCATTTCGCCAACTGCTGTGGGAGGCCATATATCTTTGAGCAATAAAGCCTCAGTTGTATTCAACTCTTGTCTTTGTGCAATTGATCGTGCATCAATTTATTGCTCTAAGATTTTCAGAAGATGGACTTCCGTATCAAGCCGGATCGCCTGCAGCTGGATCCGCAATCAAGCGACGCCAAAAAGGACTTTCAGCACTGGCTAGCTTGTTTCGAGGCGTACATCAACTCGGCGCCAAGCCCTGTTCCGGAGGCTCAGAAAATACAGATACTGTACCCAAGGTTGAGCTCCAACATCTTTCCGCTGATCCAGGACGCGCCAAACTATGCCGCAGCCATGGCGCTACTTAAAGAAAATTACGCCCAGTAGCCGAACACGCTCTTCACCAAGCACGTGCTCACCACTCGCTCTCAACCCCCTGGTGAGTCCATAGAAGACTTCTGGCGGGCCCTAATCCCACTAGTCCGGGACTGTGACTGTCAGGCCGTTACGGCCGCGGAACATTCAAACGTCCTTATGCGGGACGCTTTTGTTACAGGGATTGGGTCGGACCTCATACGCCAGCGACTGTTAGAAGGGGCCACGCTCGAACTCGCAGAGACAAAGAAACTAGCGCTCTCTATGACGGTCGCCTCGCGCAACATTCAGGCCTACACCCCCAGCCGCGCGGCCCACCCCCCCTGCGCATCGTGGACCCCACAGACCGCCGCCTCAGCGGGGGCCTTACCCACCCAATTCGCCTGTGCCACACGCCAGCCAGCGAACCCCGGAGGTCCCCGATGTTGCTTTTACAGCCAGCAGAAATACCTCCACCAATGCTGCCCGGCCCGTGCTGCCCTTTGTAAGGCTTGCGGTAAGAAGGGGCACTTCGCTGTGGTGTGCCAGGCCCATGCAGTCATCGCTATCGCCCCCACCCCCCCTCGTTTACGGACAATGGGATCTTCACCTTCCCGGACCACGTGCGGCCAGTGGGGGCCGCCATGTTCTCCCCCTCAGACCAAGCGCGGCCAGTGGGCGCGGCCATCTTCCCCTCCGCGCAACACGTGCGGCCCATGGGCGCTGCCATCTTTTTCAACACCCGCCACGTGCGGCTCATAGGCACCGCCATTTTGTCCTCCCCAAGATCTTCAGGCGCCGCCATCTTCTCTCCCCCACTGCACATGGGCAGCACCAGCAGTCCAGGACCCGTGTACCCGAGCACCCCATCATCCGACACCAGCGACAACTAACCACAACTCGCCTCAGTGACCACCAACCAGTCCCATCCGCACAACCTGGCCACCACATCGACCAGCGTTAAGATCGACGGACACGTGACCTCTTGCCTGCTGGACTCCGGGAGCACCAAAAGCTTCATCCACCTGGATACGGGAAGGCGCTGCTCCCTCGCAGTACACCCCGCCAATCAAAGAATCTCCCTGGCCTCCGGATCCCATTCCGTGGCGATCCAGGGGTACTGTACAGTCACACTCACGGTCCATGACGTAGAATTCAGCGGCTTCCGCCTCTCCGTCCTCCCTAATCTCTGCGCTGCCCTACTACTAGGCCTGGACTTCCAGTGTAACCTCCAGAGCCCAACCCTGAAATTCGGCGGGCCCCTACCATCCCTCACTGTGTGCAGCCTCATGACCCTAAAGGTCGATCCACCTTCCCTTTTCGCAAATCTAACCCCGGATTGCAAACCCGTCACCACCAGGAGCAGACGGTACAGCACCCAGGACAGGACCGTCATCAGGTCCGAGGTCCAGCGGCTGCTTCGGGAAGGCAGCATTGAGGCCAGCAACAGCCCCTGGAGAGCCCAAGTGGTAGTAGTTAAAACTGGGGAAAAACACAGATTGGTCGTGGACTACAGCCAGACCATCAATCGGTATACGCAGCTCAACGCGTACCCCCTCCCACGCATATCTGATATGGTCAATCAGATTGCACAGTCCCAGGTCTTCTCAACGGTAGACCTCAAATCCACCTACCACCAGCTCCACATCCGTAAAGCGGACCGTCCATACACTGCCTTCGAGGCAGACAGTCGCCTCCATCACTTCCTCAGGGTTCCCTTCAGCGTCACCAATGGGGTCTCGGTCTTCCAAAGTGAGATGGACCGAACGGTTTGCGGGCCACCTTTCCATACCTAGACAACGTCACCATCTTCGGCCATGATCAGCAGGACCACAATGCCAACCGTGCCAAATTTCTCCACACCGCCACTCTCCTAAACCTCACCTATAACAAGGAGAAGTGCTTGTTCAGCACGAACCACTTAGCTATCCTCGGCTATGTGGTCCAGAACGGAGTTCTGGGGCCCGATCCCAACCGCATGTGCTCCCTCATGGAGCTCCCCCTCCCCCACTGCCCCAAGGCCCTCAAATGCTGCCTAGGGTTCTTTTCATACTACACCAATGGGTCCCAAACAATGCGGACTTGGCCCGCCCACTCATACAGTCCACCCATTTTCCCTTGACGTCCGAGGCTCAAAAGGCCTTCGCCCGTACCAGAGCCAATATCACCAAGGCCGGGATGCACGCAGTAGACGAGGCACTGCCCTTTCAAGTGGGAAGCGACGCATCAGACGTCGCCCTAGCCGCCACCCTCAATCAGGCAGGCAGACCCGTGGCATTCTTTTCCCGCACCCTCCATGCCTCAGGAGTTCGGCACTCATCCTTCGAAAAAGAGGCCCAAGCTATCGTTGAAGCTGTGTGGCAATGGAGGCATTACCTGGCCGGCAGGAGATTCACTCTCCTCACTGACCAACGGTCGGTAGTCTTCATGTTCAATAACACATAGCAGGGCAAGATCAAGAATGATAAGATCTTGAGGTGGAGGATCGAGCTCTCCACCAACAATTACGAGATTCTGTATCGCCCCGGCAAGCTCAACGAACCCCAGACGCCCTATCCCGAGGTACATGTGCCAGCGCACAAGTAGACCGACTCCGGGCCCTGCACTACAGCCTTTGTCACCAGGGAGTCACACGGTTGTACCATTTTATAAATGCCCGCAATCTGCCCTACTCCGTCGAGGAAGTACGGACAATCACCAGGGACTGCCAGGTCTGTGCGGAGTGCAAGCCGCACTTCTAGCGGACGGACCGTACGCGCCTGGTGAAGGCCTACCGCCTCTTTGAGCGCCTCAGCGTGGATTTCAAGGGCCCCTCCCCTCCACCGACCGTAACACGTATTTTCTCAGTGTGGTCGATGCGTACTCCAGATTCCCCATGGCCATCCCATGCCCCGACATAGAACATAGAACATAGAGAAATACAGCACAGAACAGGACCTTCGGCCCACGATGTTGTGCCGAACTTTTGTCATAGGTTAATCATAGATCATAGACTTTTGGACACTAAGGGCAATTTATCATGGCCAATCCACCCAACCTGCACATCTTTGGACTGTGGAAGGAAACCAGAGTACCCGGAGGAAACCCACGCACACACAGGGAGGATGTACAGACTCCACACAGACAGTGACCCAAGCCGAAATCGAACCTGGGACCCTGGAGCTGTGAAGCAATTGCGCTATCCACAATGCTACCGTGCTGCCCTTAAGAACAAATTCATCTCCACTCCATTATTCTACCATAATCCATGTACCTATCCAATAGCCGCTTGAAGGTCCCTAACGTTTCCGACTACTTCCACAGGCAGTGCATTCCATGCCCCCACTACTCTCTAGGTAAAGAACCTACCTCTGACATCCCCCCTATATCTTCCACCATTTACCTTAAATTTATGTCCCCTTGCAATGGTTTGTACCACCCGGGGAAAAAGTCTCTGACTGTCTATCTATTCCCCTGATCATCTTATAAACCTCTATCAAGTTACCCCTCATCCTTCTCCGTTCTAATGAGAAAAGGCCTAGCACTCTCAACCTTTCCTCGTAAGACCTACTATCCATTCCAGGCAACATCCTGGTAAATCTCCTTTGTACCTTTTCCAAAGCTTCCGCATCCTTCCTAAAATGAGGTGACCAGAACTGCACACAGTACTCCAAAGTGGCCTGACCAAGGTTTTGTACAGCTGCATCATCACCTCACGGCTCTTAAATTCAATCCCTCTGCTAATGAACGCTAGCACACCATAGGCCTTCTTCACAGCTCTATCCGCTTGAGTGGCAACTTTCAAAGATCAATGAACATAGACCCCAAGATCTCTCTGCTCCTCTACATTGCCAAGAACCCTACCGTAAACCCTGTATTCCGCATTCATATTTGTCCTTCCAAAATGGACAACCTGACACTTGTCAGGGTTAAACTCCATCTGCCACTTCTCAGCCCAGCTCTGCATCCTATCTATGTCTCTTTACAGCCGATAAACAGCCCTCCTCACTATCCACAACTCCACCAATCTTCGTATCATGTGCAAATTTACTGACCCACCCTTCAACTCCCTCATCCAAGTCGTTAATGAAAATCGCAAACAGCAGAGGACCCAGAACTGATCCCTGCGGTACGCCACTGGTAACTGGGCTCCAGGCTGAATATTTGCCATCCACCACCACTCTCTGACTTCTATCGGTTAGCCAGTTCGTTATCCAACTGGCCAAATTTCCCACTATCCCATGCTTCCTTACTTTCTGCATAAGCCGACCATGGGGAATCTTATGACGTCTGCCACCGCCATCAAAGCCCTCAACACAATCTTTGCTCTGTTCGGTTTCCCCGCCTACATCCACAGTGACAGGGGATCATCATTCATGAGCGATGAGCTGCGTCAGTCCCTGCTCAGCAGGGGTATCGCCTCCAGCAGGACGACAAGCTATAACCTCCGGGGAAACGGACAGATAGAGAGGGAGAATGGGACGGTATGGAGGGCCGTCCAACTGGCCCGACGGTCCAGGAACCTCCCGGCCTCCCGCTGGCAGGAGGTCCTCCCTGATACACTACACTCCATTCAGTCACTACTGTGCACCGCCACTAACAACACACCCCATGAACGTCTCTTTGCCTTCCCCAGGAAGTCCACATCCGGGTTGTCGCTCCCGACTTGGCTCGCAGCTCCAGGACCCGTCCTTCTCCGTAGGCATGTCCGATTCCACAAGGCAGACCCGTTGGTGGAGAGGGTGCAGTTGCTCCAAGCAAACCCCCAGTATGCCTACGTGGCGTACCCCGACGGCCGCCAGGATACTGTCTCCCTCAGGGACCTGGCACCAGCAGGTTCCATATACACACACCCCTCCGGCCCGGCGCCACCCTCCCCTCCCCCAGCATTCCCAGGAGTGCCACCCCCCCCAGGACAATCCATCCTCCCCCTGCCCACGCCTGAGGATGAAGAGGATTCCGGCACGCTCCCGGAGTCACCGAAGACCAGACCAGCATCGGCATCGCCGCCACCACTGCGTCGCTCCCAGCAGCACATCAAGGCCCGGACAGGTTAAATCTCTAACTGGTCCACTGGACCTCAAAAGACATTTTGTTTCTCACAAAAGTTGTAGCTGTAAAATTCAGTTGTTGTATATAATTCTCCACCAACCCCGCCGGACTCAATTTTAACAGCGGGTGAATGTGGCAAACCACTGTTGCACCTATATTAGGTGATGTATGGTAGGACCTGTATTACAGGTATGACGGTAGTCCCTGCCTGCTGGCTCCGCCCAGTAGGCGGAGTATAAATATGTGCGTCCTCCATGCAGCACCCATTTCGCCAGCTGCTGTGGGAGGCCACACATCTTAGAGCAATAAAGCCTCAGTTGTTTTCAACTCTCGATGCAGGGTTTGAGAAGAGGATGCTGGGTGCAACCCTGGACTTGGACACACACAAGCCAATAGGAGGGAATTGGAATATGGGGGGGGGGGAGAAGGCGCTGACTGGGCTTATGAGGGAGATGGGAGGAGTGGACCGTAGAGGTTTCTACATCCAAGGAGCGGGAGTATTCATTCTTTTCCCCGATGCACAATGTGTATTAGAGGATAGACTATTCTGTGGTAGGGAAGGCGTTATCGGCTGGAATCAAGGGATCGGAGTATTCAGCGATAGTGATCTCGGATCATGCGCCGGACCGGATGGATGTGGTCTTGGAGGGGGAGGTGGCCCAGATACCGGGGTGGAGAATGGATGCGGGGTTGTTGGGGGACCGAAGTTTCTGCCATAAGATTGGGAAGGTGATTGAGAAATATGGGGGATCTAATTGTACAGGGGAAGTGTCGCAGGCAGTGGTGTGGGAGGACCTGAAGGCAGTAGTGAGGCAAAGTTGGACAAGGAGGAGAGGGAGGAGCCCCAAAAGTTGATAGAGGAGATGTTGGAGATGGACAGGAGGTATGTGGGAGATGCAGATCCGACCCATCTGGACAAGAGGAAGGGGTTTCAGGCAAAGTTCGACCGATTGTCTGTGGGGAAGGCGATGGGCTAACAAAGGCGGGTGAGGTGAGCAGTTCATGAATATGGGGAGAAGGCCAGGCCTTCTATGTTGGCTGGCCAGCTCCGGAGGGAGATGGCGGCGAGGGAGATAGTCCAGATGCGGGACAGGATGGGGAAATTGGTGGTGGCTCCTGAGCAGAGTAATAAAGTCTTTGAGTTCTACGAGGAGTTGTATGGGTGAGAGCCACTTGGAAAAGGAACGAGAGCTGAGGGAGTTTCTGGATGGGTTGGAGTATCCAAGGTTGGGGGACGACGATAGAGCAGGGCCCTGAAAGTTGCCACCCAGGTTGAGAGGGTTGTTAAGAAGGCATACGGTGTGTTAGCTGTTATTGGTAGAGGAATTGAGTTTCAGAGCCATGAGGTCATGTTGCAGTTGTACAAAACTCTGGTGCGGCCGCATTTGGAGTATTGCGTGCAGTTCTGGTCGCCACATTATAGGAAGGATGTGGAAGCATTGGAAAGGGTACAGAGGAGGTTTACAAGAATGTTGCCTGGTATGGAGGGAAGATCATATGAGGAAAGGCTGAAGGACTTGAGGCTGTTTTCGTTAGAGAGAAGAAGGTTAAGAGGTGACTTAATTGAGGCATACAAGATGATCAGAGGATTAGATAGGGTGGACAGTGAGAGTCTTTTTCCTCGGATGGTGATGTCCAGCACGAGGGGACATAGCTTTAAATTGAGGGGAGATAGGTATAGGACAGATGTCAGAGGTAGGTTCTTTACTCAGAGAGTAGTAAGGGCGTGGAATGCCCTGCCTGCAACAGTAGTGGACTCACCAACACTAAACGCATTCAAATGGTCATTGGATAGGCATATGGACGATAAGGGAATAGTGTAGAGGGACTTTAGAGGGGTTTCACAGGACGGCGCAACATCGTGGGCCGAAGGGCCTGTAATGTTCTATGCTCTATGGAGGGGCCGGTGGGGGAACAGGAGGTAAAGGAGGCAATCAGGAGGCTGCAATCGGGGAAGGCGGCAGAGCCAGATGGGTTCCCAGTGGAATACAAAATAAGTTTAAAGACAAATTGGAGCCGCTGATAGTGGGGATGTTTGAGGAGGCGATAGGTAGGAGGGACTTACCACAAACACTGGGACAGGCTTTGATTTCCCTGCTAAAAAAAACATAAGGACCCGATTTTGTTTTTTCTGTTTTTAAACTTATTTTTGGTATTTGCGAGTCAATGTTTCAGGCCGGATATTGATAGGGCCATTTTATTTCTTTGTTTTTCTTTTGTTGTTTGTATATTGAAAATGATGAAAATATGGCGAATAAAAAGATTTTTTTTAAAAATGCATCAAGAATATGTATGTAGTACCGAGACCTTGGGACCCACACCATAAATCATCCTCCAGTCTAAAAAAACAGCGCTCACCACTGTTTCCTGTCACTCAGCCAATTTTATATCCGTGTAGCTACTGTCGCTTATTTTATGAGCTCTAACTCTGCTCATAAGTCTTATATGTGAGACGTTATCAATGCCTTTTGGAAGTTCATGTACACCACATGAAATATTCCCTATTCGCTTTCTCTGTTACCTCATCAAAAAATTCAAACAAGTTAGTTAAACATGATCTACCCAACAAATCTATGTTGGCTTTCCTTGGTTCATTCGCTTTTCCCCAAGTGACTGTTAATTTTTTCCTGAATTATCGTTTCTCAAAGCTTCCCCGGTACTGAGCGAAAACTTCCTGGCCTGTAAATTGCTGAGCTTATCCTTGCACCCTATTTTGAACAATTTGTAATTCTCCAGTCTTCTGGCACCAACCCGGGGGGGGGGGGGGGGGGGAGATTTTCATGCCCGTCAACGGGGTGCCGAGGACAGGATTTCTGCCAGCTGTTCAAAACTCCAATGGCTTTGGGCAGGACTGTAAAATTCCACCCCGGAGGGATAATGCTGAGACTGCACTAGCTGTGCGTGGGATCGGTGACGTGGGCTCAAAATAGCATTTCCCGATATTCCTTGCCCCTCGCCAACGACATCATGGGGTTCACGCCCACAGAGGGCAGGATCCTCAATTAAATAGATTTAAGCGAATTGAAATGAGTTCCACCGGCCCTTTTACTATTTATATGCCTAAACAAGACTTTAGGGTTTCCTTTTATGCTAGTACAGTAGGTACTTGAAATACACTTTCCTTGCTTCCCCATTACTGTTTTCACTTCCCCTTTCTATATTCAACCTGTTTTCCACTCGTCTTATCAAACTGATAACCCTTTGTTACATCTCAACCCTCTATCTTTTTCATCATTTAGGGAGCATTGACTTTGGAATTTATCTCGGCTCTAGCTGAACCATCTCATCTTTAAAAGCTAGCCCATTGTTCCATTACAGTTTTGCCTGTTAATCTTGGATTCCAATTTATTTAGGCAAATCTATTCTTACCCCACTGAAATTAACCCTTTCCCGAATAATATTTTTAAATTCTGGGTTATTCCTTGTCCTTTTCTATTGCTAAACTAACCTTTAGGATGCGATGATCACTATCCCCGACTGCCAGTTGATCAACCACTTTCTGTAGAACCAAATCCAGCAATGCGTCAAACATACTGATCTAGAAATTATGGACAGACTTCAGAAACTCTGCTCATTGCACTATTACTATCCCAGTCTATATTAGGATAATCAAAGTTCTCATTTATAACTACTCTACAGTGTTTGTATCTTGTCATGTGAGAGTGCCTTTAAGAATTGGATGTTTAAGAAATGTACCTATAAGAAATTAAGCTGATCATATTACTGAAGTGATGTCACAGTGGGGGGAGCTGAGCTCACTTCTGCTTTTTGGGAGTTTTAGTTTCAGTTTGAAGAAAGCTTGGGTGTGGCTGTGAGCTGCATTGCTGCTGATCTCTGCCATGAAGGACTATCTCTTAATCCTTTGGTGAAATCCAAATTGTAAAAAGGTCTCAGTGTTGAATATAAATCTAATGTGCTTCTGTTTGAAGGATTTGTTAAGTCTTTTGGATGTGTAAAGGAACAGTTTGCAGGATTGGGTAGTGTTGTATTATTTTTGGGGTTATCGTTGAAGTAAGGGGTGTTAAGAGATCCAATTTTGATCTAAAATGTTAATATGAGTTCGTGGATTAAACATTGTTTTGTTAAAAAAACCACGTGTCCATAATTGTAATACTACACCTGGGGAACAAGCCGTTAAAGGTGGGGGTTGGTTGAACTCCATGATACATGTTGGGGTTCTGAAAACACCTCTCCCATAACAATCTCTATAATTTCCTTGTTCCTCTGTAGCTAGTTGGTGCCCCTTAGAGCACACTGAGTAGTCTAATAGTACCACATTGTTTCTTAGCTCTAACCAAATCGATTCTGTTATTGACAGAAGGGCATCCTCTCTTTCCAGACTGTAATATTTTATTTAATGAATACAATCTCTCCTGCTCGGCACGGTGGCACAGTGAGCACTGCTACTGAGGACCCGGGTTTGATCCCGGCCCCTGATCACTGTCCAAATTGAGTTTGCACATTCTCTCCATGTCTGCGTGGGTCTTACCTCCACAGCCCAAACAAATGTGCAGGGTAGATGAATTGACCACGTTATATTGCCCCTTAATTGGAAAAAAAAGAATTGGATACTCTAAATTTATTTTTAAAAACATTGGGCTGGATTCTCCGATTTTGAGGTTACGTGCTGATGGCGGCATGGGAATTGTGGTGCTTTCCGACGCCAAAATCGGCGCCGAACCCTCACCGACCATGGGTCCAGTGAGGGGCTAGCAGCCGGTGAGGGGCTAGCTCCTGGAGAACGGCCAGGTCAGTGGGCGCACATGTGCTCTGCGATGACCCGACCTGCCAAATAGGGCCCCCCCGGCCACCCACCACCAGTTCCCCCAGCCCTCCCGGAAGCCCCCCCCAGCACAGCTCCCGCTGGCTGTGGCGGCGCTGGACACAGTCCGCAGCTGCCACGCTGGGTTCCCAACCACTGAGACCAAACATCCCCCGCGCAGTCTCTGGTGACGGCTTTTACCTCCTCAGTGGAGAAAGGCAGATTTCGGGCTTTGATGTAGTGGGCGAGCCGGGTGACCCCCAGGTGGCAGAGGTCGTTGTGGATGACTTTCAGGCGGTCGATCTGCGCGCTGGCGCATGTCCCGCAGGATAGGGCATCTGGGGGCTCGTTGAGCTTCCCCGGTCGATACTTAATATCGTAGCTGTAGGTGGAGAGTTCGATCCTCCACCGCAGGATTTTATCATTTTTAATTTTGCCCCTTTGCGAGTTGTCAAACATAAAGGCAACCGATCGTTGGTCAGTGATGAGGGTGAACCTCCTACCTGCGAGGTAGTGCCTCCAGTGACGAACAGCCTCCTCAATGGCTTGTGCTTCTTTTTCGACTGCCGAGTGTCGGAGTTCTGAAGCGGAGAGGGTACGGGAGAAAAATGCAACTGGCCTTCCTGCCTGATTTAAAGTGGCTGCTAGAGCTAACTCTGAGGCGTCGCTCTCAACCTGAAATGGAGTGGATTCATCCACTGCCCGCATGGCCGCCTTGGCGATGTCCTCCTTGATGCAATTGAAGGCCTGGCGCGCCTCAGCTGACAGGGGAAATTGTGTGGCCTTAAAGAGTGGGCAGGCTTTGTCCACATATTGAGGGACCCACTGGGCGTAGTAGGAAAAGAAACCCAAGCACCGTTTGAGGGCCTTGGGACAATGAGGGAGCGGGAGTTCGGGTCCGGGTACAGTCCGGGTCTGGGCCCAGGACTCCGTTTTCCACAACATAGCCGAGGATGGCTAGTCTGGTTGTGCAGAAAACGCATTTCTCCTTGTTATAAGTGAGGTTTAATTTCTGAGCCATCTGGAGAAAATGGTAGAGGTTGGCGTCGTGGTCCTGCTGGTCATAGCCGCAGATGGTGACATTGTCCAAGTACGGAAACGTGGCCCGCAGCCCGTACTGGTCCACCATTCAGTCCATTGCTCGTTGGAACACCAAAACCCCATTAGTGACGCCGAAGGGGACCCGGAGGAAATGGAAGAGGCGGCCATCGGCCTCGAATGCCGTGTAGTGGCAGTCCTCCGGGCGGATTGGGAGCTGGTGGTATGCAGACTTCAGATCCACCGCGGAAAAGAGCCGGTACTGGGCGATCTGATTTACCATGTTGCAATCCTGGGGAGGGGATATGCGTCAAGGAGCGTAAATCTATTTATGGTCTGACTATAGTCGACAACCATACGGAACTTTTCCCCGGTCTTCACGACCACCAACTTAGCTCTCCAGGGACTGTTGCTGGCCTCTATGATCCCCTCACTGAGAAGCCATCGGACCTCCGATCTAATGAACACCTTATCCTGCAGGCTGTATCGCCTGCTGCGAGTGGCTACGGGTCTACAGTCCTGTGTGAGATTGGCAAAGAGGGGAGGGGGGAGATTCGCAGCGTAGCGAGGCTGCAGATAGTGAGTGGGGGCAGGGGCCCACCGAAGCTGAGGGTGAGGCTCTTAAGGGTACATTGAAAATCTAGGCCTAATAAGAGTGGCGCGCAGAGTTCGGGCAAGACGTAGAGTTGAAATTTTGCATAGCTTGCGCCTCGGATTGTGAGTGTCACGGCGATGCGCCCCTGGATCTGGACTGAGTGGGAGCCTGAAGCGAGAGAGATAGTTTGCTGCACGGGGAAAACGGGGAGCAAACAACGTCTTACCAGATCTGGGTGTATGAAGCTCTCAGTACTCCCGGAGTCAAAAAGGCATGGCGTTCTATACCCGTTGATTTGGACCTCTGTCATCGAGATTCGCAGATTCTTCGGGCACGATTGGTCCAGAGTGACTGCGCTGAGTTGCGGGTAGTCGGCGGCTCGATCAGCTGTGCTGGAGTGGCCCCGTGATGACTGCCATCTGAGTTCGTAGTCGTCGAGGTGAGTTTCAGAGTTTGAAGGGGATGGATCCCAAGATGGCCGCCCCCATGAGTCGCACATGGCCGGCCGAATGGAGGAGGATTGCCAAGATGGCCGCCCCCATGAGTCGCACATGTCGGGTGGGGGCAGAGTCGGCATACAGGCTGCAACATTTCGGGGCCTGCAGGCCTGTGAATTCAGGAAACGAGTGCTTTGAGCCGTGGGAGGGTTAGAGGCTGGGGCTTTCTTCATCAGACACACTCTGGCATAGTGTCCTTTTCGCCCGCAGCTGCTGCAGGTCACGTTGCGGGCCGGGCAGTGCTGCCGTGAGTGCTGATTCTAGCCGCAAAAGTGGCAGGCTGGGGCAGCATTGTGGCTGGGCGGCCGCAGGCCTGGGGGAGTCGCTGGTCGGGGGCCCATGACGGGGTCGCAGGGTCCAGGCTGCGGAAGGAGATCTCCATAGTGGTAGCAAGTTCAACAGTCGCTTCAAGATTTAGGGTCCCCTTTTCCAGCAGTCGCTGGCGCACGTAATTTGGCCTAAGGCCCGCAACAAAGGCATCGCGTACAGCAAGTTCTCTATGTTCTGCTGCGGTAACCGCCTGGTAATTACAGTCACTAGATAAAGCGTTAAGCTCTCTCAGGAATTCTGCGAGCGATTCCGTAGGCCGCTGGCGGCGAGTAGTAAACACGTGTCGCGTGTAGACCTCATTTACAGCCCTTACATACATTTTGTCGAGTAGCGCTAGGGCTTCAGTATACGAACCGGCGCAGTTTAGTTGAGTAGAGATTCTGTGGCTCACCCTCGCGTGCAGTAGGCTCAGTTTCTGCTCCTCTGTTGTTTCGGCTGTGCTTGCTTCCGCCAGGTAGGCTTTAAAACACCGCAGCCAATGAGAAAAAATGTCTTTTGCCTCTGCATCCTGTGGGTCGAGTCGCTCAGGCTTGAGGGCTGATTCCATGATTGATCCTGACTGTTTCGTAAGTAGATTAAATTGCTGGAACCATCAATTCACTAGACATGTGCTTTAAGATATGAACAGTGGTTTTAATCTACTTACTACAGAGCCAGCCTGTTCCGCGTTGAACTCTCGATAAACTGAACGACTGGCTCTGAGCATTGGTATTTCTACAGCAGTCCAGGGGGAGGAGTCATGGGCGGAGCCAAGGGTGGAGCCCTGTACAAACTCCTAAGCATTCCCAGCGCTACTCCCCCTAGTGGTCGGGCAATGCAACTGCGCTTACAAATGCATGGTCTCAAGTATATACAATAGTGTGAATTACGGAGTTACATTCACCACACACCGTCTCCTGCAAATTCCCCTTTAAGCCACGCAGCATCCTGAATTGAAATTATACCACTGTTCCTTCACTATCGCTGGGTCAAAATCTTGGAACTCCCTCCTTAACAGCACTATGGGTGTACCGACATTACCTGGAAGGTAGCAGTTCAAGGCGGCGGCTCATCACCAACTTCTCAAGGGCAATTAGGGATGGGCAATAAAGTGCTGGCCTAGCCAGCGACGCCATAGCCCATGAAATAATTTTTTTAAGGCCAAAGCTATCTGTAAGATGGCATCAAATTAAGTCATGCTCCAAGCAGCCATGAGGGTGGGAAATGAGAGCTGTCACACATTGAGATACCCTCAATTACGACACGGGAGAGAAGATTGGTAATTCAAAGGCTTTAATTATCAGAGAACCGGACAGCTGCCGAGAAGTGTGCTCATCACATGCTGCCCAGTGAGCATCACCTTATATACCGTTTCCTGGGGGCGGAGTCCCCTAGGGTTCCAAGCCCGGTCTTAAAGGGCCAATGTATTAAAGGCAAGGTACAGTTACAGCAGTTACCGATACCATTCATCACATTCACCCCGTTTTTAAAAAACACATAGTCGGGGGTGAAAGTGGAGTTATAAAGTTCAGTCTTTTGGGTGGTCTGACCGTTCGTGCTGACCTTCTCCGCTCCGGTGGTAGTGTCGCGCATACGGTCGGTGATGGTATATCCGGGAGCACGGTTGACTGAGCCTTTGCCCGCTTTGGAGCGGGGGGGGGGTATCCGGGGCGACTAGGGTGATTGGTGCCGGTCCCAGCTGGGGGGCAGGGGGCGCTATGGGGGGGGGGGGGGCGCTGTCGGGGTCGCCAGTTGGTGCGGGGAGGGGAGCGTCGTTAGGAGGTCGGTGGGGAAGCCGGCAGGTGCCAGGTCTCGCAGGGAGACGGTGTCCTGCCTGCCGTCGGGGTGCTCAACGTAGGCGTATTGAGGGTTTGGGTGTAGCAATTGGACCCTCTCGACTATCGGATCTGTTTCATGGCTCCTTATGTGTCTCCGGAGTAGGACTGGTCCCGGAGTCGTCAGCCAGCGTGGAAGCAAGACCCCAGAGGTGGACTTCCTGGGGAAGACAAACAAACGATTGTGAGGGGTCTCGATCGTGGCCGTACAGAGGAGCGACCTAATGGAATGTAGGGCATCGGGTAGGACCTCCTGCCAGCGGGCGATTGGGAGACTCCTTGACCGTAGAGCTAGAAGAACAGCCTTCCAAACTGTTGCGTTCTCCCTCTCCACCTGCCCGTTTCCCCGCGGGTTATAGCTCGTCGTTCTGCTCGAGGCGATGCCCTTGCTGAGCAGATATCGACGCAGCTCATCGCTCATGAACGATGTCCCCCGGTCACTGTGGATATAAGCGGGGAAACCAAACAGTGTGAAGATGCTGTGCAGTGCCTTGATCACGGAGGCCGAGGTCATATCGGGGCAGGGGACCGCAAAAGGGAAGCGGGAGAACTCATTGATAACGGTGAGGAAATAGATGTTGCGGTTGGTGGACGGGAGGGGCCCTTTGAAGTCCACACTTAGTTGCTCAAAGGGCCCAGATGCCTTTATCAGGCGAGCCCTGTCTGGTCGATAGAAGTGCGGTTTGCACTCCGCACAGATCTGGCATGTCTTAGTCATGGCCTTGACCTCCTCTGTGGAGTAAGGTAGATTGCGGGACTTGATGAAATGGGGAAGCCGGGTGACCCCCGGGTGGCAGAGGTCATCGTGGATGGCTCTTGGGCGATCTTTTTGCGCGTTGGCGCATGTGCCGCGGGACAGGGCATCCGGGGACTCGTTGAGCTTCCCGGGCGATATTTAATATCGTACGTATAGGTGCAGAGCTCTATCCTCCACCTCAAAATTTAGTCATTCTTTACTTTGCCCCGCTGTGCGTTATCGAACATAAAGGCAACCGACCGTTGGTCGGTGACGAGGGTGAACCTCCTACCGGCTAGGTAGTGCCTCCAGTGCCACATGGCCTCCACTATGGCTTGTGCCTCCTTCTCTACTGCAGAGTGCCGAATTTCCGAGGCGGTGAGGGTTCGGGAGAAGAACGCTACTGGTCTGCCCGCCTGGCTGAGGGTAGCAGCCAGGACGACGTCTGATGCCTCGCTTTCTACCTGGAAGGGAATGGCTTTGTCCACCGCGTGCATGGCGGCCTTGATGATGTCGGCCTTGATACGGCTGAAAGCCGACTGGGCCTCAGCCGTCAGGGGAAAAACCATGGTCTTAAATGAGTGGTCGGGCTTTGACTGCATATCTGGAGACCCACTGGACGTAGTAGGAGAAAAGCCCCAAGCACCGTTTGAGTGCCTTGAGGCTACGGGGGGGGGGGGGGGGGGGGGGGGGGGGGTTCCTTAAGGGGAGGCATGCAGTTGGGGTCTGGGCCTAGGACCCCGTTTTCCACGACGTAGCCGAGGATGGCGAGCCGGGTTGTGTGGAACACGCATTTCTCTTTGTTATATGTGAGGTTGAGGACCCGGGCAGTCTGGAGGAACTTCCTCATGTTTGCATCGTGGTCCTGCTGGTCATGGCCGCAGATGGTGATGTTGTCCAAGAACGGGAAGGTAGCCCGTAAGTCGTACTGGTCCACAATTTGATCCATCACCCTCTGGAAAACAGAGACTCCGTTTGTGACACCAAAAGTGACCCTGAGAAAGTGAAACAGCCGACCGGTTGCTTCGAAAGCCGTGTAGGGGCGGTCCTCTGGGCGGATAGGAAGTTGATGATAGACCGATTTTAGGTCGACCGTGGAGAATACCCGATACTGGGCGATTTGAGTCACCATTTCCGCTATGCGGGGAAGTGGGTACGCATCGAGTTGCGTAAAGCGGTTTATGGTCTGGCTATAATCCACTACCATTCGTTGTTTTTCCCCAGAGCAGACTACCAATACTTGAGCCCTCCAAGGGCTGTTGCTGGCCTCTATGACCCCCTCTTTTAGAAGCCGCTGAACCTCTGACTTGATAAAAGTCATGTCTTGGGTACTGTACCGCCGACTCCTAGTGGCGACGGGCTTACAGTCGGGAGTGAGGTTCGCGAAGAGGGGGGGTGGCGCAACTTTGAGTGTCGCCAGGCTGCATACCGTGAGTGGGGGCAGGGGTCCGCCGAACTTCAGTGTCAGGCTCCGATGGCTGCACTGAAAGTCCAGACCGAGCAGCAGGGGGGGCGCAGAGGTGAGGGAGGATGTAGAGTTTAAAACGGGTGTATTCAGCGCCTTGAATCGCGAGGTCTGCGACACAATACCCCGTGATTTGTACCGAATGGGACCCTGAAGCGAGGGCGATAGTTTGGGAGGCGGGGTGGGTGTGCAGGGAGCAGCGCCTTACCGTGTCTGGATGAATAAAGCTCTCCGTGCTCCCGGAGTCGAATAGGCAGGGAGTGTCGTGGCCCTTGATTTGTACCCGCATCGTTGAGTTCCGCAGATGCTTTGGTCGCGATTGATCGAGCGTGATCGCTCCAAGTTGCGGTTAGTCAGAGTCCTCGGTTAAGTCGGACTCACAAAATGGCCGCCTGGAGTCACAAAATGGCCACTGCCGTCGGTCGCACGTGTTGGGATTCGAAGATGGCCGCCGCCAAGATGGCCGCGTGGGTGCTGGCCTTGCCCACATAATTAGCATGGGGAACCCCCAGAGTGAGCGGATCGCCGCACGGCGCAGGCCTGTAGCGTGGCCGAGTCTGGAGGGGTTCGAGAGGGGTTCGCAAGGTCCGTGGAGTATGTACGGAGGTTACGGTGGGCCGTTTCTAGAGAAGAGGCGAGCGTTACCGTGCCTTGGAGATCCTTTGCCCCGTCTTCTAGGAGCCGCTGGAGGATGTACGAGGACCTGATACCGGACACGAAGGCATCACGAATATGTAAGTTCATGTGGACTTCTGCCGTCACTTCTTTATGATTGCAGTTCCTCGCGAGCGCAGTGAGTCTCTCCACGTATTCGTCTAGAGTTTCCCTGGAGCACTGGCTGCAGGTCGAGAGCAAATATCTGGCGTGTACCTCGTTAATCGGCTTTACGAAGCGTTTCTTTAGTATATCGACCGCAGTTTCGTATGTCGTAGCATTCTCGATCACGGAGGAGAGTCGGTGGCCCACCCGGGCATGTAGTAAGCTCAGCTTAGGAGCGCCGTCGACTTCAGTCTCTGAGGAGTTTAGATAGGCTTCAAAACACCGGAGCCAATATAAAAAAATTTCTAGGGCCTCCGGCGACCGAGCATCTAGGTTGAGTTTATCCAGCTTTAGAGCGCTGTCCATCTTGATGTGTCTGGTAATCAAATTGAGATACCCTCAATTACGACACGGGAGAGAAGATTGGTAATTCAAAGGCTTTAATTATCAGAGAACCGGACAGCTGCCGAGAAGTGTGCTCATCACATGCTGCCCAGTGAGCATCATCTTATATACCGTTTCCTGGGGGCGGAGCCAGAGGCGGAGTCCCTTAGGCTTCCAAGCCCGGTCTAAAGGGCCAATGTATTAAAGGCAAGGTACAGTTACAGCAGTTACCGATACCATTCATCACACACATATAAGGATGGTATTCAAATGTAAATTATTTGAACACGGTTGAAGAAAGATGCTTCACATCCGACTTATGCTAACTGGTGAATCCTTAATGTTGTTTACAATAAGAAACTGTGGCACCATTGCAGAATAGTCGCTTATTTTATATTGAGGCAAACCAAATTACTGAGTATCATAGAACATAGAACAGTACAGCACAGAACAGGCCCTTCGGCCCTCGATGTTGTGCCGAGCAATGATCACCCTACTTAAACCCACGTAACCCGTATACCCGTAACCCAACAATCCCCCCATTAACCTTACACTACGGGCAATTTAGCATGGCCAATCCACCTAACCCGCACATCTTTGGACTGTGGGAGGAAACCGGAGCACCCGGAGGAAACCCACGCACACACGGGGAGGACGTACAGACTCCACACACAGTGACCCAGCCAGGAATCGAACCTGGGACCCTGGAGCTGTGAAGCATTGATGCTAACCACCATGCTACCGTGAGCATTGAAATTGAGATTTGAAATGCTATATTCTCGGGCAAACAACTGGACCATGGTCTTGATGAGTATACCATGGTCCCTCTAATTTAGAATCTGTGCTTTTCAATTTCTGCAGCCAAATTATAGCCTAGACCGCACAATTAACTCCCTTGTGGCAGGATTCCTATTACACCTTTAGCCTTCTAGATGGTGAGAAATATCAAACAGTAATGGCTGTTTGAAAATGATAACCAAAAGTAGTGTATTTAAGCAATTTGAGTTCTGAAGGGTGAAATGTTAGCTCTGTTTCTCGCACCGTAGCTGCCAGATGTGCTGGGTACACTGTCTTTAGTTTAGATTTCCAGCACCCTCTTGATTTTGCTTTTGTATTTAAGCAATTTGGCAGATTTAGGGTATGGGTATTTGCAGTGGAGACATAGTGGGCGGGATTCTCCGAAATGGAGACAGAGTGTCCACACCATTGCAAACGTCGTCGCGTTTTACAACAGCGTGAACAGGCTGCTCCCGCATCGAATTCTGGCCCCTACAGGGGGCCAGCACGGCGCTGGAGTGGTTTGCGACACTCCAGCCGCCGATCCCGGCGTGAACTGGGCGCCGCGGGATCCGCGCATGCGCAGTTGCGCCGGCGCCATCGATGACATGCGCAGTGGCGCCGGTGCCAACCGATGCATGCGCGGTAACCTCGCGGAGCGCTCCGGCCCCTCACCAACATGGCGCCGGGGTTCTGGGGCCGGCCAAGCAAGGAAGTAGGCCCCGGGGGGGGGGGGGGGGGGGGAAGAGGCCAGCCCGCCGATCATGAGCCTTGATCGCGGGCCAGATCCCATGGGAGCCCCCCCCCCCCCCCCACCGGGAACAGAGCCCCCGCTCCCCCCCCCCCCAACAGGCCGCCCCCACAATCCTTCGCGACGAGTACCTGCCGGCAGCGACCAGGTGTGGATGGCGCCGGCAGCACTAGGCCGTTTACGGGCCAGAGAATCGCCGTTTGCGGCGATTCTGTCAGCGGCTCGGCGTGATTAGCGCGGCGCTGGTTTTGGGGGGGTGGGAGGATCGTGTGCGGAGATCGTGTGCGGAGGTCGGTGCGGCATGGCGCGATTCGCGCGGTGCCCCGGCGATTCTCCCACCCGGCAGGGGGTAGGGGAGGGGGGAGGGGAATCCCGCCCAGTGATTTTAATTTCTTATCAAAGTGAACAAAAGTCAATGTTATTTCATCGAGCAACCTCTTCCAGTTTGCTGCACCATTTTAAAGTTAAGTTGTGATTTTAGTCACCATGTTTGCTCCTTCTGAGAACGCATTTGGAGCTACCAAATAATCTCCTAATGTGTCAAATACAACAGTAAATAGGGCTTTAGTGAAGAGACTGGAATATGTTTCAAAGAATTGGAGAAGGCAAATGCAGTCATTTACTAATGTATCCATCCTTAGGAATGGTTCACAGCAGTTGTGTACAACAATCAGATTTAGGCAGCATGGTGTAGGATAGTATTCCTCAAACCATATCTGTTGGACGACCCTTTTCAAATGGATTAGTAAACATGGCCTCCCATCTAACTTATAATACAATATAATAAAAATATTATAACTCAATGCATTGCACGTAAAGAGTGTTTTTTTTTTCTTTAAATTTAGAGTGCCCAATTTTTTCCAATTAAGGGGCAATTTAGCATGGCCAATCCACATCTTTTTGGGTTGTGGGGGTGAAACCCACGTAAACACGGGGAGAATGTGCGAACTCCAGACAGACAGTGACCCAGGGCCGGGATTCGAACCCGGGTCCTCAGCGCTGTAGGCAGCAATGCTAACCACTGTGCCACCGTGCTGCCCCATAAAGAGTGTTTTAATAATGCTTTTAAGAAAACAAGGTGGATTATTCTTGACCATGTTAAGAACATTCACCCACATCACACATCCTAGACCCCTTAGAAGGGCTCAACCTTCTCTGTGGATCACAATTAGAGAACCATTCGTGTACGACATGTCAAAGACCTTGCAGTGTCAAAACATAGCTACATCACTGAATCAGTGGTGATATCTTAATATTACCGATTGCATATTCATCCAATGAATAACATCAACTTGCATCTCTTGAATCGGGAACAGACTGTCATCGGGTTTTACAACACAGAAAGAGGGCCCTCTGGTCCACAAAGCACCAAACTATTTTAATCCCACTTTCCAGCACTTGTCCGTAGCCTTGTATGCTACGGCATTTTAAGTGTGTGTGTAATTGCTTCTTAAATGTTGTGAGGCTTCCCTCCTGTACCACCATTTCAGACAGCGAGTTCCAGATTCCCACCACCCTCTGGTTGAAAAAGTTTTTCCTCAAATCTCCTCTGAATCTCTTGCCCCTGGTTATTGACTCCTGTACTGCAGGACAAGTTTCTTCCTATCTATGTTCCTCATAATTTTGTACACCTGTTAGGTTCCCCCTGTCATGTTCTGTAGATTGGCTGAAGTGAATGATGAACTATAGAACTTGTAGTTTAAATAATTTACTGTGGGGCAGCACGGTGGCTCAGTGGGTTAGCCCTGTAGCCTCACGGCGCTGAGGTCCCAGGTTCGATCCCGGCTCTGGGTCACTGTCTGTGTGGAGTTTGCACATTCTCCCCGTGTTTGCGTGGGTTTCACCCCCACAACCCAAAGATGTGCAAGGTAGGTGGATTGAATACGCTAAATTGCCCCTTAATTGGAAAAAATTAATTGGGTACTCTAAATTTAAAAAAATAAAAAATAATTTACTGTAGAACAACTGTGTGGTAAGATAACTAGGATAAATAAAATAGTAAACAACAAACACTAATCAACTATTGTGGAACTACATCTACCCTCCAGCACCACCTACTCCCAACTCCCAGATCACAGGATCCTGCGACGGGTTTACAATACCTAGTGGTCGGAGGTCATGCAAAATATTATGTACAAACTTCTCATGCATATCATCACACCCCCCTTCCTTTGTAAAATTAAATTATTTACATGCATTACATTTCACCATGATGTGCATAACTATATACATATTCAGAATTTTTTTTTTAGTCTGTTACCAGTTCAGTCTTTCTGGCTTGCACCTTATTTTTGTAGACCTTCTCAGTGTCTGCTAACTTGCAAAGATTCTTCATGTTCTTTAGTGTTTATTGCTGGAGTTTGATTTTCTTCATGTATTGATATATCATCCTCTTGTTGTATTTGTTCCTTATGTTCTTCAGTTGTTTTAGGACTGTTGCATGTGTCTTCTGGTGTTGGCATTACACATGGTTTGAGGGGGGTGGGGGAGGGGGGGTGAAAAAGGGGGAAAACCTGTACAGACTGTATAATTGATTGTTGGGAAGTATGTTCCTGGGGTGTTTATTTGCTGTAACCTGTTTTAATACATGTTTGTAATAAAGTACATTTTTCTAAAAATACAGTTTGAGGCAGCACAGTGGCACAGTGGTTAGCACTGCTGCCTCACAACTCCAGAGTCCCAGGTTCAATTCCAGCCGAGGGTAACAGTCTGTGTGGAGTTTACATGTTCTCCCCATGTCCACGTGGGTTTCCTCCAGGAGCTCCAGTTTCCTCCCAGCCCAAAGATGTGTAGGTTAGGTGGATGGGCCATGCTAAATTGCCCCTTAGTGTCCAAATGGTTAGACAGGGTTACTGGGTTACGAGGTTAGGGTGGAGGTGTGGGCTTAAGTAGGGTGCTCTTTCCAAGGGCCGGTGCAGATTCGATGAGCCGAATGGCCTCCTTCTGCATTGTAAATTCTATGATTCTATCCCATGATTCTATGATTTTGTAGCTTCATCGGCAAACCTCTTTGTGGATTTAGCTTGAAGTCTCTCCCTTGCCCACATTTTATCTTTACACAGAGTGGTTGCTTCTCTGCTTCTGGATTAGCAGAGTTCTCCAACTTGGAACTGAAACAGTTTGCACATGTGCCTTTTGTTTGCTTCCTGCACTGTGTACAGACGTTCGCTCTCCTGCACCGTGTGCTGTTTCGTACCACTGCGTTGATATCCGGAGGGCACCCAGCCAATAGACCGTGTCTTCAGCTTTCTTTTTGAACTTCTATCATTCCATTGTGTTCACTCAACTTTGCTCTCACGTAGCAGAAACCAGAGCAGGATTCTCTAGGCCAGGGGTGGGCAAACTACGGCCCGCGGGCCGCATGCGGCCCGCCAAAGGTTCTTGTTAAATCAACCATTCTGGTACCATGTCATGTTCTGTAGATTGCCAGAAGTGAATGATGAACCACAGAACATGCAGTTTAAATAACTTACTGTAGAACAACTGTGTGATAAGATAACTAGGTGAAATAAAATAATAAACTAACACTAATCAACTATTGTGGAACTACTGCAAATGCATCAATCCTCCAGCACCACCTACTCCCAACTCCCAGATCACAGGATCACGTGACAGGTCTACAATGACATCTAGTGGTTGGGTGTTGTGCATAACATTATGTACAAACTTGCCTTATCATCACAACCCCTCAGCCTCTCTGCTCTAAGCAAAGTAGCCACAGTCTAACCAGCCTCTCTTCCTACCTAAAGCGCTCCAGACCAGGCAACATCTTGGTGAATCTCCTCTGCACCCTCTCTAGTGCAGTCACATCCTTCATATAGTGTGCCGACCAGAGCTGCACACAGAACTCTAGTTGTGCCCTAATGAGCGTTTTATACAGCTCCATCTTAACCTCCTTGCTCTTACAATCTATGCCTAAGCACATAAAAGCAAGTCTCCCATACGCCTTTATCTACCTGTTCTGCTGCCTTCATTCCTTGAACAAAACAATCATCCCAAAATGAGGATGGGAAAGGAAAAGTCCAAAGATGTACAGGTTAGGTGGATTGGCCATGCTAAATTGCCCTTAGTGTCCAAAATTGCCCTTAGTGTTGGGTGGGGTTACTGGGTTATGGGGATAGGGTGGAGGTGTTGACCTTGGGTAGGATGCTCTTTCCAAGAGCCGGTGCAGACTCGATGGGCCGAATGGCCTCCTTCTGCACTGTAAATTCTATGTAAAACAATGGTGTAGATGTGTACATAAATGTGACGTACAAGGACATTTAATAAGGTGGTCAATAACCTCACCAGCTTTAAAACTGAAAATCTCTTAAAATTATAAACGAGGGCCATTGGTATATTTCATATCTGGTGGTTTCTGTAATCTTATACTTGTTTAGACGCAAGGGTGTTAAGTTGTCACTTTTCTTTTCATAACTTAATTTTTACAAATACAAAAAAGTCCCATTTCTCACATTCCTTCCAACAGATCACATGGCAATCGACTTATTGAATAATCCAGACAACAACAGGTATGACTCCAGCTTCAGTAAGATCAGCTTCCCCAAACAAAACATCATGGATGAGCAATTTGAGCAGTCAAGCTATTTGAAGATAGAACATACAGTGCAGAAGGCCATTTGAAAAATGAAAATGAAAATCACTTATTGTCACGAGTAGGCTTCAATGAAGTTACTGTGAAAAGCCCCTAGTCGCCACATTCTGGCGCTGGTACGGGAATCAAACCACGCTGCTGGCCTGCTTTAAAAGCCAGCGATTTAGCCAGGTGAGCTAAACCAGCCCCTCAAGTCTGCACTGACCCACTTAAGCCCTCACTTCCACCCTGTCGCCATAACCCAATAACCCCGCCTAACCTTTTTGGTCACTAAGGGCAATTTATCATGGCTAATCCACCTAACCTGCACGTCTTTGGACTGTGGAAGGAAACCGGAGCATCCGGAGGAAACTCACGCAGACACGGGGAGAAAGTGCAGACTCCGCACAGAATGTGACCCAGCAGGGAATCGAACCTGGGACCCTGGCGCTATGAAGCCACAGTGCTATCCACTTGTGCTACCGTTCTGCCCTGGTTTGGGGTCAAAGAGACATCGATATGAGGCGGTTAAAAGCCAAACATTGTGGATGTTGGAAATTTGAAATAAAACCTGAAAATGCTGAAAGAACTCAGTAGGTGGGGCTGCATCCGCAGGAAGAGTGAACAGCCGGGATTTTCTTCAGCCATCAGGATTCTCTGTTCCCACCAGCAGCGAACCCACACCCATGGGTTTCCTGGTGGCATGCGGGAAATCCCATTGGCAAGTGGCGGGAAGAGAAAACCGCCGCCAGCGAACAGCACACCATCAAGAAACACTCGCATGGGGAACCGGAGAATCGCACCCACCGTTTCAGATTGAGATGATCCTTCTTTCCTTCACTTTGTTTCTCTCTCCACAAATGCTGCCAGACCTGCTGAATTTTTCCGCTTTCGGTTTTTATTTCAGGTCTGCAGTGTTTTGCTTTTATATAGGTTGTCAATTTTGGATGAGTGGATAGTATTCTCACCAAAGAGTTGTAAAGGTTCCACTCTAACTGCTTAATTTATCATCATAGAATTTCGGCCCATTGAGTCTGCACCGGCTCTTGGAAAGAGCACCCTACCCAAGCCCACACCTCCACCCTATCCCCATAACCCCACCCAACACTAAAGGCAATTTTGTACACTAAGGGCAATTTATCATGGCCAATCAACCTAACCTGCACATTTTTGGACTGTGGGAGTAAACCGGAGCGGAGGAAACCCACGGAGACACGGCGAGAACGTGCAGACTCCGCACAAACAGTAACCCAAGCCGGGAATCAAACCTGGAGCTGTGAAGTGATTGTGCTATCCACAATGCTACCATGCTGCTCAGTCAAGTTGTTTGGACCAACAGAGACATCAAAAACAAAGGGGGCCTTGTTGGGGTTTGGAGGCTGACAAAGTTGGGGCAGGAATTTGGATCAAGGAATTTTCAAAGTCAAAAGCCCTGAGACTGGAATGAAAGCAGATGCCACGCAATTTCCAAATTGTGTGAAGTAAATGAATGGCAACCATGCAGCTCTGCTCTCTCTGGGTGCCCAGTCCTACCTCATTCACAGCGCGCCCATTCTAGCGAGTGTCTTCCCCTCTCAAACCATGGAGCTGACTGACACCCCGGGGCCCAGCCAATGACCGCTCACCTCCCAAAGCGGGACACCTTAATTGTGACGTTTCCCGGAGTTCCTTTGGAATTGGGCGGGAAACAGCGAGACCTGGACCAGCCGCCCGCTGGAGTGACCGGAACCAGTCTGGAGCAGTGCGTGAGGAGCAACGGTCAGAGGGTGTCAGGGGAGAGAGTTTTTGTGGGTTGTGGGTGGGGTTGTGGGTGTGGGTGGGGGTTGTGGGTGGGGGTTGTGGGTGGGTTGTGGGTGGGGTTGTGGGTGGGTGGGGTTGTGGGTGGGTGGTGGGGGGTGGGGTTGTGGGTGGGTGGGGGGTGGGGTTGTGGGTGGGTGGGGGGTGGGGTTGTGTCAGGGGAGAGAGTTTTTGTTGGGGGGGGGTTGTGTCAGGGGAGAGAGTTTTTTGTTGGGGGGGGGGGGTTGTGTCAGGGGAGAGAGTTTTTGTTGGGGGGGGGGTTGTGTCAGGGGAGAGAGTTTTTGTGGGGGGGGTTGTGTCAGGGGAGAGAGTTTTTGGGGGGGGGTTGTGTCAGGGGAGAGAGTTTTTGTGGGGGGGGGTTGTGTCAGGGGAGAGAGTTTTTGGGGGGGGGGGTTGTGTCAGGGGAGAGAGTTTTTGTGGGGGGGGTTGTGTCAGGGGAGAGTGTTTGGGGGGGGTTGTGTCAGGGGAGAGAGTTTTTGTGGGGGGGGGGTTGTGTCAGGGGGGAGAGTTTTTGGGGGGGGGGGTTGTGTCAGGGGAGAGAGTTTTTTGTGGGGGGGGGGGTTGTGTCAGGGGAGAGAGTTTTTGGGGGGGGGGTTGTGTCAGGGGAGAGAGTTTTTGTGGGGGGGGGGTTGTGTCAGGGGAGAGAGTTTTTGTTGGGGGGGGGTTGTGTCAGGGGAGAGAGTTTTTGTTGGGGGGGGGTTGTGTCAGGGGAGAGAGTTTTTGTGGGGGGGGGTGTGTCAGGGGAGAGAGTTTTTGGGGGGGGGGGTTGTGTCAGGGGAGAGAGTTTTTGTGGGGGGGGTTGTGTCAGGGGAGAGAGTTTTTGGGGGGGGGGGTTGTGTCAGGGGAGAGAGTTTTTGTGGGGGGGTTGTGTCAGGGGAGAGTGTTTGGGGGGGGTTGTGTCAGGGGAGAGAGTTTTTGTGGGGGGGGGTTGTGTCAGGGGAGAGAGTTTTTGGGGGGGGTTGTGTCAGGGGAGAGAGTTTTTGTGGGGGGGGGGGGATTGTGTCAGGGGAGAGAGTTTTTGGGGGGGGGGTTGTGTCAGGGGAGAGTTTTTGTGGGGGGGGGGGGGTTGTGTCAGGGGAGAGAGTTTTTTTGGGGGGGTTGTGTCAGGGGAGAGAGTTTTTTGGGGGGGGGTTGTGTCAGGGGAGAGAGTTTTTGGGGGGGGTTGTCAGGGGAGAGTTTTGGGGGTGTCAGGGGAGAGAGTGTGTGTGGGGGGTGTCAGGGGAGAGAGTGTGTGTGGGGGGTGTCAGGGGAGAGAGAGTGTGTGTGGGGGGGGGGGTGTGGTCAGGGGGGGTGGTCAGGGGAGAGAGAGGGGGGTGTCAGGGGAGAGAGTGGGGGTGTGTGTCAGGGGAGAGAGTGGGGGGGTGTGTCAGAGGAGAGAGTGGGGGGGGTGTTGGGAGAGAGTGGGGGTGTGTCAGGGGAGAGAGTGGGGGTGTGTCAGGGGAGAGAGTGGGGGTGTGTCAGGGGAGAGAGTTGGGGGGGGTTGTCAGGGGAGAGAGTTGGGGGGGTTGTCAGGGGAGAGAGTTGGGGGGGGTTGTCAGGGGAGATAGTGGGGGGGTGGTCAGGGGAGAGAGTTGGAGGGGGTTGTCAGGGGAGAGAGTGGGGGGGGTGTCAGGGGAGAGAGTGGGGGGGGTGTCAGGGGAGAGAGTGGGGGGGGCGTGTCAGGGGAGAGAGCGGGGGAGCGTGTCAGGGGAGAGAGCGGGGGAGCGTGTCAGGGGAGAGAGCGGGGGGGGCGTGTCAGGGGAGAGAGCGGGGGGGTGTGTCAGGGGAGAGAGCGGGGGCGTGTCAGGGGAGAGAGCGGGGGGGGCGTGTCAGGGGAGAGAGCGGGGGGGGCGTGTCAGGGGAGAGAGCGGGGGGGGCGTGTTGGGAGAGAGCGGGAGGGGGTGTCAGGGGAGAGAGCGGGAGGGGGTGTCAGGGGAGAGAGCGGGAGGGGGGTGTCAGGGGAGAGGAGGGGGGTGTCAGGGGAGAGGAGGGGGGTGTCAGGGGAGAGGAGGGGGGTGTCAGGGGAGAGAGTGGGGGGGGAGGTGTCAGGGGAGAGAGTGGGGGGGGATGTCAGGGGCGAGAGTGGGGGGGGATGTCAATGGCGAGAGTGGGGGGGGATGTCAGGGGAGAGAGTGGGGGGGGGATGTCAGGGGAGAGAGTGGGGGGGGGTGTCAGGGGAGAGAGTGGGGGGTGTGTCAGGGGAGAGAGTGGGGGTGTGTCGGGAGAGAGTGGGGGTGTGTCGGGAGAGAGTGGGGGTGTGTCAGGGGAGAGAGTGGGGGGTGTGTCAGGGGAGAGAGTGGGGGTGTGTCAGGGGAGAGAGTGGGGGGGAGGTGTCAGGGGAGAGAGTGGGGGGGGAGGTGTCAGGGGAGAGAGTGGGGGGGGGATGTCAGGGGAGAGAGTGGGGGGGGATGTCAGGGGAGAGAGTGGGGTGGGGGGGGTGTCAGGGGAGAGAGTGGGGGGGGTGTCAGGGGAGAGAGTGGGGGGGTGTGTCAGGGGAGAGAGTGGGGGGGTGTGTCAGGGGAGAGAGTGGGGGGGTGTGTCAGGGGAGAGAGTGGGGGGGTGTGTCAGGGGAGAGAGTGTGGGAGGGGGGGTGTCGGGGGAGAGTGTGGGAGGGGGGTGTCGGGGGAGATTGTGGGAGGGGGGGGCTCGGGGAAGAGTGTGGGAGGGGATGTCTGGGGAAGATTGTGAGAGGGGAGAGAGTGTGGGAGGGGGGTGTCGGGGGAGTGTGGGAGGGGGGTGTCAGGGGGGAGAGTGTGGGAGGGGGGTGTCAGGGGGGAGAGTGTGGGGAGGGGGGTGTCAGGGGGGAGAGTGTGGGGGGGGGTGTCAGGGGGGAGAGTGTGGGAAGGGGCTGTCGGGGGGGGAGAGTGGGAAGGGGCTGTCGGGGGGGAGAGTGGGAAGGGGCTGTCGGGGGGATAGTGTGGGAGGGGGGTGTCAGGGGGGAGAGTGGGAGGGGGGTGTCAGGGGGGAGAGTGGGAGGGGGGGTGTCGGGGGGGAGAGAGTGTGGGAGGGGGGAGAGTGGGAGGGGGGTGTAAGGAGGAGAGTGGGAGGGAGGTGTAAGGGGGACAGTGTGGGAGGGGGGAGACAGTGTGGGAGGGGGGTTGTCGGGGGAGAGTGTGGGGAGGGCGGTGTCGAGGGGAGAGTGGGAGGGGTTGTCGGGGGAGAGTGGGAGGGGTTGTCGGGGGAGAGTGGGAGGGGTTGTCGGGGGAGAGTGGGAGGGGGTGTCGGGGAGAGTGGGAGGGGGTGTCAGGGGGGAGAGTGGGAGGGGGGGTGTCAGGGGGGAGAGTGGGAGGGGGGTGTCGGGGGGGAGAGAGTGTGGGAGGGGGGAGAGTGGGAGGGGGGTGTAAGGAGGAGAGTGGGAGGGAGGTGTAAGGGGGAGAGTGTGGGAGGGGGGAGACTGGGAGGGGGGTGTCGGGGGAGAGTGTGGGGAGGGCGGTGTCGAGGGGAGAGTGGGAGGGGTTGTCGGGGGAGAGTGGGAGGGGTTGTCGGGGGAGAGTGGGAGGGGGTGTCGGGGAGAGTGGGAGGGGGTGTCGGGGGGAGAGAGTGGGAGGGGGTGTCGGGGAGAGTGTGGGGGGGGGGTGTGAGGGGGGAGAGTGTGGGAGGGGGTGTGTGTGGGAGGGGGGTGTCGGGGGAGAGTGTGGAGTGGTGGAGGGGAGGGGAGGGGGGCCGGGGGGAGGGGGTGGTTGGGGGAGAGGGTCGGGGAGGGGGGGTGTGTGGGGTAGGGGGAGGGAGGTGCCGGGAGGGGGGGGAGGGAAGGGCGGGGAGGGAGGGGGGGTGGAGGGAGGAGGGTGGTGGGGGGCAGGGAGGGGCATGTCGGGAAGGGAGTGGGGGGTTGTTAAGTGGAGGGAGAGGGGTGTTAGGGGGAGGGACGGGATGTTAGGGGAACACAAGGAAGGAGAAAGGGGTGGGGGTTTCGGTGGGGAGAAAGTTGGCGTTTGGGGGAGAGAATGTGGGGGTTTCGGGAGTGGGAGAAAGTGGGGTGAGGTTTTTCAGTGGGAGAAAGCGGGGTGGGGGTTGTGGGGGGAGAAAACGTCGCTGGGGGTTTGTGGGGGAAGCAGAGTTGCATGTTTTGAGGGAGAGAGTGGTGGGCCACTGGATTTGGGGATGTGAGGGACAGAAGTGACAGTGGGGCTTTGATGGGATGGGTGGCTGTGGATGGAGAGCAGTGGGTGTGGAGGTTTGGGGGGGTCGAGGAGAGAAGTGGGGGTTTGGGGTGCTCGGATAGAGGTGGATGTGGGGGTTTGGGGGGGTCGGGGAGAGAAGGTAGTTTGGGGGGGGTTCGGGGAGAGAAGTGGGGTTTGGGGGGGCGGGCGGGGAGAGTAGTGGGGTTGGGGGGGCGGGGAGAGTAGTGGGGTTGGGGAGGGTCGGGGAGAGTAGTGGGGTTTGGGGGGGTCGGGGAGAGTAGTGGAGTTTGTGAAGATTGGGGAAAGGTGGAAGAGGGTTTGGTAGGGGTGTGGGGGTAGAGGAATGGGTAGGGGTGTGGGGGAGGTATAGAAATGGGGTTAGGAGTGAGTGGGGGAGAGAAATGGCAGTGTAAGAAGGGAGTAGGGCATGGAATGGGGGAGAAGGGGACACTGGAAGGCATTGGAACATGGGTGTGAGAGGGGGTATTCGGTGTTGAGCAAGGGGGGGGGGCTGCTGGGAACAGGGGAGCTGGAATGGCAGGGGTGGCAGTGGAGCAAGGGGGCAGGGGGAGGAAGGTCCATTAGAGGAGGAGAGAGGGGAGGGTATGAGAAGGGGGTGGGGGGGGGGGGGGGGGGGGGTGTCGCGGGGCCAATGAGTGAACATGGCCAGCGCAGGTGGAGAGTGGGGTCAGGAGACATCGGACCGAGTTGGGACATGGGAGTGAAGAGGGAGCAAGGGGGGGACATGCAGGATGGGAGAGGGATTGAGTGGGCATATACGGTAGAGTAGGGGAAGTGAATTAGGGGAGATGAAGCGAGTTGAGGGGAGTGGGGGGGGCATGGGAGGGAAAAGTGTGGATTTCGGAGGGGGTGTTGGGGTTGGTGGCAGGGAGGACGGGGTTTTGTGGGCCGGGGGGGGGGGTTAATGGAGTGGTGATGGGGGTGGAGAGTGGAGTATGGGTGTGGGAAGAGATTGTAGGAGGAGAGATGGGAAGCATTATGCAGGATGAGTGTGTGGCAGAGTCAATACTGAGAAAAAAGTTTTCCCTGGGCTGGGCATCCAGAACCCAGGATCGCAGTCATAGAATAATGGGCCAGCCATTTCAGATAGGTCGGGGTCTTTTACAGCACTGCAAGAAACTATTTGGAACATCATGCCTAAGCCAGCACCCTGGGGAACAATCCAGGCAATCCCTTTCCTTCCTCAACCCCTATCGACCTGCAGGATTTATTTCCTTCAAGTGCCCATCCAATTTTCTTTTGAAATTGTTTGTTTCTACTTCCATCATCCTCATGCTTGATGAGTCTGTGGGAAGGGTCTTTCAATTTTGGCACAAATGTGTGCCTTTGTTTTACCTGAATCTGATGGATAGGTTTAAGTCAAGTGATCTGACAGCCTTATGCCTTGCCAAAAATTGTCCCTCAGTGTCCAAAAGGTTAGGTGGGTTTACAGGGGGGGAGGGGGGGGCTGCTCTTTTGGAGGGTTGGTGCAGACTGGATGGGCTGAATGGCCCCCTGCACTTCTATGACGGTTAAGGTTCAACCAAGTTGCTGTGGCTGTAAAGCCACCAGCCTGGGTAAGGATGGCAGGTTTCCATTCGTAAAAGAGCATTATGTGAACCACATGGGGTATTAAGACAATCTGATCAATTCATTGTTACTGATAACTAACTTTGTAAATTTAGTTTTATTTATTTAATTACATTTAATTTCCCACATGTTTCTGTGAAATTTGAACACATATCCTGGTTCAGTCCTCTGAATTCCAAGTGTAGTAAGAAGAGGGTGTGTTTTTTTTTCTGTTTACTGTAGCTGAACCAGCAATGGAGCCAAGCTGTCGGAAGCAAAGATGAAGTTTGGTTGGGATGATGCCTCTCCAAGAAAAAGCAGGAAATGCATAACTGAACTACCACAGTGTTCACAACAAAGCAATAATAGGTCATTGTCTAACAGCGATTCTGTGACTGAACAAGAGGACAGCATGCAGGAAATCAGTCTGAAGACCAGCAAAGAAACGGAACCAGCCTTTAGCTGTATTGAACAAGTGAATTCCACACCAGAAATCGTTTCTTCTCGTGATGCTGTCTTTGCTCATTCACAAGACCTCGGTTTCAATTATACAAATCAACGGAAAAAGAGTTTTTCATTTAGGAAGACTCTGTTCAGTGACAAAAATCACTATCGGAAGAGATTTACACCAAGATCTTCACAGCTAGAACATGCTGATGAGGTATCCTATTACAATATGTTCTCTACCTTCTGGTTTGAAAACAATTTTCTGTAAACACCAACGCTCCAACATTTAGATATGTGATTAAAGAGACGGCTATTTTACTGTGCTATCCTAACGGTCACAAAAGTATTGACTAAACATGTCATCGGAAGGAACAGTTTGTTCGTAAAGATAAATAGGTTTTGTAATTTATCATTTTATAAGATAGAAAAGTTGAACAAATGTGCAAACTCGCGAGATGGGGTTGCTTATTGTTCATCAGAACTATTTCATGATGTGAAATGGATGATGTGACCGAGCAACCTAGCCAATTAAGCTACAGCATCAGAGTCATATTCCAGCGAGCCGCATAACTAGGAAGTAGAGAGGGTTTTAAACTAAAAGTGGGAAAACAGAATCAAATTTAAGAAGATGTGGTAAATCAAAAAGAGGAGAGGTAAGGCAAGGCTTGAAGCATTTGTGTCCATTTTCGGAGAGAAGTGCCGAAAGAGCGGATGACTATCTCAGTTGGCCTCTCCGAGCTTCCCAGTATCACAAATGCCAGCCTTCAGCAGTCTTATCCATGCTACGTTCTACCGACAAACGACTAAGCTATAGGTCCTGTTATTGAGCTTTGACAAAGGGTCATCTGGACTCGCAACGTTAGGCTCTTTTATCTCCTTGCAGACCTGCTGAGATTTTCCAGCATATTCTCTTTTGGTAATAGGTCCTAGAAGCTGTAGTTGTGAATACTTGTGCTCCTCTAGTGAAGCTGTTTCAGCATAGCCACAACAACTGGCATTTGCCCAACAATGGCAAGAAATTGCCCGTTCAGATCCAGACCTCATTACGATCTTGGTCCAAACATGGCCAAAGGAGCAAAATTGTAGAGATGAGATGGGAGTGACTGCCCTTGATATCAGAGGCAGTATGTTACTAAGTGTGACATCAAGGATCCCTGTAGAATTGAAGTCAAGGGAGGGAGACTGAGGTAATGTTCTTCCCGCCCGCCCCTTTTTTCAGGGATAATTGTCGTTGATCCCCTTTGTTTGGAGAGGTAATGTCTTCCCCCCCCCCCTTTTTTTTTTTGGAGAGGTCATGTGCACTCCCCGTTTTGAGAGGTATGATTTTTCTCTTTCTTCCCCCCCCCCCCCAACCCCACCACCTTTTGGAGAGGTAATGTCCCGTCCCCATCCCCCTTTCTGGAGAAGTAATGTCTCGTCCCCGTCCATCCTTTTTGGAGACGTAATACTATTATTCTATAATAATATTTTTATTATAGAAAAATAATGTCTATTTTCCCCCTTTTTTTTTGGAGAGGCAATGTCCCGTCCCCCCCGCCGCCCATGTTCCCACACCCGTTTTTGGAGAAGTAATGTCTCCCTTTTTTTTTCTGGAGAGGTATTGTGTCTCCCTTTTGGAGAGGGTCCATGAACACACTTTAGGACTGTTAAAAGTGAACATGATTATTCACTTTTTATGCACAAAATCATTGAACTGTCCACCTGTCAAAGGGCTTCCCAGCGATAATAGGTGAATTAGCATGGAGGTGGCAAGAGTAAAGAGTGGGTGGGTGTAGTGGCAAGAATTGACACTAAATGAGAGAATTGGTGGGTGTGGGGACATGGGTCGGCAGGGAGTGTGTGGTGCAGGAGGGAGCGGAGGGCTGGAGGAATGTTTTTGTTTGTTTTATTTACTTAAACACTGCTGAGGCAAGAGGCAGGTCTTGAGTCAATTTGTTCCAAGGACGACAGACCCGACTCCTGATTGTGCTCATGTTAAAATGGCCTTGGATGATGCCACAAATCATACAACAACAAATCGGAAGCCTATTTTTTAAAAAGACTGGGTAATCATGAAGTGTGATGTATAAGGTTGGTAAGCTGCAAGCACAAATATCAGTGTAGGTATATCATGTTATGGCAATAACAGAAATGTTAATTGAGGGGCTAAGAATTTGGTTAGAGTGGGGACAGCACGTGGCTAAATAGATAGCATTGCTGCCTAAGGCGCTGAGGACCTGGGACTCTGTCCATGTGGAGTTTGCACATTCTCCCTGTGTCTGTGTGGGTTTCACCCTCACAACCCAACGATGTGCAGGTTAGGTGGATTGGCCACGCTAACTTGCTCCTTAGTTGGGAAAAAAAATATTGGGCACTCTAAAATAAATAAAGAATCTGGTTAGAGTTGATTAAACAAGAAATCTCACTACTTGATGCATTCTATAGGTCTTCAAATAGAAAATGAGAGAGGGGAGGAGAAAATCTGTAGAGATGTGTTCAACCTATATTATGGTGTGGGATTTTAGTTATGCAAGGAATTCCTTGCCTAGTATATTCTCAGTCCAATTAGGAAGGAGGCACTGTAGGACCTGTTGATGGAGAATGAAGTGGACCAAATGTCTTTGGGGGAGCACTTGAAATGAAATGAAATGAAATGAAAATCGCTTATTGTCACGAGTAGGCTTCAAAATGAAGTTACTGTGAAAAGCCCCTAGTCGCCACATTCCGGCACCTGTTCGGGGAGGATGTTACGGGAATCGAACCGTGCTGCTGGCTTGCTTTGGTCTGCTTTCAAAGCCAGCGATTAGCCCTGTGAGCTAAACAGTAAGAGTGATCACTATCATAAGGTTTATATGATGATTTCCTGGCCTGAGGAAGGAACAGTGCTCCGAAAGCTAGTGATTTGAAACAAACCTGTTGAACTTTAACCTGGTGTTGTAAGACTTCTTACTATAAAGTTTCCATACAGTGCAGGAGGCCATTCGGCCCATTGAGTCAGCACCGACCCACTTAAGCCCTCACTTCCACCCTATCCCTGTAACCCAATAACCCCTCCTAACCTTTTTTTTTTGGTCACTAAGGGCAATTTATCATGGCCAAGCCACCTAACTTGCACGTCTTTGGACTGTGGGAGGAAACCGGAGCACCCGGAGGAAACCCACGCAGACACGGGGAGATTGTGCAGACTCCGCACAGACAGTCACCCAGTGGGGAATTGAACCTGGGACCCTGGTGCTGTGAAGCCACAGTGCTATCCACTTGTACTACCGTTCTGCCCCGTTTACATCCTTAATGGAGAAGAGGAAGAAACAACCTAAAGTTGTACTGCTAAATTGGAAGAGGGCTAACTTTAGTGGGATGACGGGGGAATCTAGACATGTAAAATGGACCAAAAGACTGACAGGGTAAAGGTAATGAAACAATGGGAGCTCTTTAAGGAAGATGCATACATTCCAATAAAGGAGAAAGATAATGAAGCTAACGCCAGGCTTTTTGGATAACTGCTGACTCCCCAAAGCTCATCCACCATCTTCCAGCACAATTCAGGAGTGTGATGGAATACTCTCCACATGCCTGGATGAGTGTAGCTCCAACAACACTCAAGAAGCTTGACAGTACCCAAGAGAGAGCAGGCCACTTGATTGCTACCCCTTCTACAAATATTCACTCCCTCCAGCACCAATGCACAGTGGCAGCAGTGTGTGTCATCGACAAGATGCACTACAGGAACACACCAAGGCTCCTTGGGAGCACCCTCCAAACTCCTGACCACTATGATCCATAAGGACAAGGGCAGAAGACACAGGGGATCACCACCACCTGTAAGTTTTTCCAAGCCATTCACCATCCTGACTTGGAAATATATCACCGTTCCGTCACTGGCACTGAGTCAAAATCCTGGAACTCCCTCTCTAACAAGCACTGTGGTTGTACCTAGACCACATGGAATACAGTGGTTCAAGAAAGCAACTTACCCCACCATCTTCTCGAGGGCAACACTATGTCCACACCCCACAAATTCATTTTAAAAGTGATTAAATAAAAAAAGGTCGTGTGATGCACATTAGCTAAAATTTTCAAGAATCGGTCCAGATACAATCTGTGGGGAGGGCAAGTGAAGAAGAAAATAAGACTGGCAAAGCAAGACTGAAACTAGAAATGGTGGTTACTGTAATTTAAAGGTAATCCGATAAATTCTACCAGCATGTAAATGGGCCGATTGGGTCTAAAAAGGGTCATGTGCTTAGAAATGCAAGGCAAGCCAGAATAATTGAGTACTTTGTATCGCCATTTACTAAGGAATAAGATTCTGACTAAATATCTCTTATGAATATAACGAGTGGGCTGAAAATTGATGGAAGCGATCTTACTGGAAAGGTTTGCTTAGCAGAGTTGTTAAGTCACCTGGTCTGGATGGCTCATTTTCCCAGGTTGCGAAGAGAAGATAGGTTGGAGAAATTGCAATTGTTTGTCATAATTTTCCAGATACTGGAGTGGGATCAGAGGATTAGAACTGGCAAATGTGACATGCTTGTTCAAGAAAGGATGTAAGGACTTTCCTAGTGATGGGCACATCAGTTTAACATCAGCAGAGGGTGGTGTTTTAGAAAAAATAATCAGAGAAAGAATTAAAAGCCACCTGGGAGAGATTTGAGTTAATAGCATGGATTTGTAAAAGGCAGAGGGCGTTTGAATAATCTGATTGAACATTTTGATGAAATAACAGACAGCTGATGAGGGGGATATAACGGATGTCGTCGATCTTGATTTTAGAAACATTGACAAAAAAAACCACATGAAAGGCTAGTTAACAAAAGCGAGAGTACATGCAACAGAAAGGTCAGTTTCGGCTTGCATTAAACAAAAAATGACTTCAGGACAAATTACAGTGAGCTGTAAATGATTTTTCAGACTGGAGGATGGCAGACAGTGTTATCAAATATGGCAAACAGTGAGGACGATACCAACTGATTACAGCAAGGCATAGTATGCAGAATAGGCAGACACATAGCAGGCCGAATGTAATACAGAGAGGTGGGAGGTGATGCATTTTGGCAGAAGGAATAGGGCAAGACAATATGGTCCAGTTGGTACAGTTCTAAAGAATGTGTAGAGACAAGGGGACCTTGTGCATAGGGATGTTATGCTGAACGTTTATAAAGCTCTCGTTGGACCAAATCTAGTTTGTATCCAGTTCTGGCCACCACACTTTATGAAGGTGAGGTTGGAGGATCTGGTGGGGCATTCCTTGGAGCAAAGGAGACTGGTGGGAGATTTGTCAGAGGTGTACAAGATTAACAGGTAAGATGAGTTGCAAAAGAAAAGCTGTCCAAGGAAGTCATTCTCCCCTTACCTCTGGACTTCAGTTCTTTCGTCCATGTTTCAGCCAAGGCAGTAAAGAATACTGGAAAGGGCTGTTCAAACTGTTACTTGATTAGTCTGTGGGACAGCTCTCCCAATGTTGTCACAAGTCTCCAGGTATTAGTGATGAGAAATATGTAAGGCACTGGGTTTGTCTTTGTCACATCCAAATCCAGTGCCTATAGGTGAATGCTGGGTAGGCCATCTGGCTTTATTACTCTTCTATAGCTGATCATAGCAGTTTGATACAATTGAGTGGCTTACTAGGCCATTTCAAAGAACAATTAAGAGTTAGCCATATTGGCATGAGTCTGGGTCACATATAGGCAGGACCAGGTAAGGAAGACATTCTTTTTGCCCTCGCGAACCAGATAATTTCATGAGGTTGGATTTAACAGGGCACACGCGGGAGGAGAGCAGGTGGGGCTAGATCGAGTAAAATAAGGCACATGCTCACCTCTCCGTTCCATCCCTGCTGTGATTTAACAAACCCACTTAAGGACCTCATCTGGCAGCTGTTCAGATTTATTGAATGATGGGAAAGGCCTCCTCCCAGTGTGCAGCCTTGAAGATTTGTCTATAAAATGGACTGCCTCCAGGAGAGATGGAAACCTTGTCTCAATTTTTCGGTTAACTAGTCTTTAATTATTGGTGGTGGGGGGGGGGTGTTGCGGTGAACCAGCCCAGCAGTGGTGTGCTTGAGAGGCAATTTAGTGTGGCCAGTCCACCTAACCGGCACATCTTTGGGGTGTGGGGGTGAGACCCACGCAAACACGGGGCGAATGTGCAAACTCCGCACAGACAGTTACCCGGGGCCGGGATTGAACCCAGGTCCTCAGCGCCATAGGCAGCAGTGCTAATCACTGCACCACCGTGCCGCTCTACATGGGTGACTAGTTAAAGGAAGACATTTTACAATGCCTTCACTTAAATTATAGACCACTCTATATAAAGTTGAGCAACAAAGGATGCACTAGTGTGGAAAATTACAGGGTATAAGAAACCTATAGGAGAAAGATGCTTCAACTGTGTGAATGTTTACTAGCATTATCCCTAGCAGTTAAAACAAATTAAACCTGTCACTTAATCTTATTATTTTCCTATTTGGTGATCTTTGTAACATTCTAACTTGTTTACTGTTGCTGTGCTATAAATTATAGAGTACAGAAACTGAAAAGAGAAATCTTCCTGCAGTTTCAAGCAGTACCTTGAAGCGGAGCTCTGAATCTGTAATCCAGACAGATTATAAAAATGTGATTCGACGAGAGTCTCGGAAGGTAACACCTGCGCAGGGTACGAAAGTCCTCTACCTTAAAGCCATATCGGAAGCCATTGGCAGTGACTTCCATAAGAAACAGCTGCAAGACCCTGCCGGAAATAGCAACAACACCAAAGGGACACCGGATCTATTCGTACCAGCAAAATCTCTAACACAAGATTCTGGGCAAAGCCAAGAAGATATTTGCCTTGAAACAAGTCATGGGGATGGTTCGTCACAATATAGCTGTCCAGAGCATGAACCTGATCCTGAAAATAAGTCTATGGAACCAATGTGCAACAACAGATTGACGACCTATAAAGTAAATATTGTCAAAAGACCAAACCCAGAGCTGGTATTTGTAGATGTAGCTGTGGATAATGAGACCAGTATGAAATGGAACAAGAATTCCCTTCCAAAAAATGAGAATGATCACTGCAAGGTATTCACAGTAAGACTTACATTTTTAATTTTCCTATTTTTATTTGTCTACGTGTCCTATAAGTAACATGTTTTGTTACCCATTGCTGAGGTACATTTGTCTCCAAAACAATTTTCATTTTGTGTCTTGCTGGCAGTTCTGTACCTGATGACGATTAAAGTTGAAATAATGAGGGAAGAAGTTCATACAAAAGCATTAAATTGTGAAATCAGGCAGAATTTAGAAAGATGAAGAGTAAGTTAGTTGCTGCGAAATGCAGAGAGATAGGAGAACACAGGATCAACAATCGGATTTTATTACGAGCAAAATATAAACATATATATTTTTCCCTAAAAAGTGACTTCAAGTTTCAAAATTATGTGGCAAAAACAGTAATATTGAATAAAGTACTAGAAAACGAGGAAAGAGGTCAAGAAAGTAATGTGGCACCCAAAAGGAGAGGTATGTGAGGATTTAGAGAATAAGATAAATTGGCAGGGGTGTTATATTTGATAAGTCCAAGAGAAAAATACTTTGGAACTGGAAATCGGAAATAAAAACAAAGTGCTGGAAATATTAAGCAGCTCTGATATCATCATGTAGAGAGAAAAAGTTACAAGCTATATTTCTAATATTTTCCACCAGTTATGATGAAAGACTATTGACCTGAAACCTTAACTCTGTTTTTCTTCCAACAGACCTCCTGAGTATTTCCAGCATTTAATTTATACTTTTATAAGTACAAAAAGAATAATAAGCGAAGGCGAATTGAAATGAAGTATTAGAGAAGCTAGTGTGCTGGGATCTGATGGGGTACATGCAAGGATCTTGAAAGAAATGGGGCGGAAATATCTGAGCCCTAGAAATTATATTTTAACATCCTATTGAATGGCTGTGCTGGAAAGTGTAAAACAAATTCTCAAAAGAGTCCATGCTAGCTTGGGTAATTGCAGGCCAATTAGCGTGACATCTTTGGCAGGAAGATTTTGAAATCATCATTAAAGTTGAGACTTAATAGCAAGATGAAGAAAAATAATTAGATGCAATCAACACATTTCAAAAAGGAAGAATATGTTTGACAAACCTGCTTATTTTTCGAGAGGGTGACATGGCAAATGATGTACATGGGTGTTTGAGAAAAACACTTGGCAAGTTATCACACAGGAGACTATTGGAGAAGATTCAGGAGTATGGAATTGGGAGGGGAGCATATTGGATTTAGAAACAGTCGGAGTTGAGAGCAGTTTCTCAATAGTTGGACATATGTAACGGTAACCTTGTACACCAACGGGGCTAAAGCAAGTGGTATCCAAATTTGTAAAACTGTAACATCTGGAGGTCTTAATTATTAAGATCCAAGTTCTAAGGGAATAGAACATAGAACAGTACAGCACAGAACAGGCCCTTCGGCCCTCAATGTTGTGCCGAGCCATGATCACCCTACTCAAACCCACGTATCCACCCTATACCCGTAACCCAACAACCCCCCCCTTAACCTTACTTTTATTAGGACACTACGGGCAATTTAGCATGGCCAATCCACCTAACCCGCACATCTTTGGACTGTGGGAGGAAACCAGAGGAAACCCACGCACACAGGGGGAGGACGTGCAGACTCCACACAGACAGTGACCCAGCCGGGAATCGAACCTGGGACCCTGGAGCTGTGAAGCATTTATGCTAACCACCCTGCTGCCCTGCCAATATTAATGGTCAAAAAAAGCTCTTTAGCAATTCATTTGAGCAAAAGCTGAGTGATGTGTCAGACGATGGGCCGAATGGCCTGCTTCTCCTATGTCTTGGGGTCTAGCAGAGATATTTTTTTTGGGGGAGGGCACGCTCTGGTTCCTATGACATTTAAAATCAGTAGCTGAAGTGGATAAGACCTTAGAAAAGCTATAGGAATACAGGATTTTATCCTGAAGTACAGGGTGACACAGTTGTTAGCATTGCTGCCTCACAGCACCAGGAATCCGGGTTCAATTCCTGCAGTGTCTGTGGAGTTTTCACATTCTCCCATGTCGGCATGTTTCCTCCCACAGTCCAAAGATGTCCAGGTGTCCCTTAGTGGGCAAGTATGTGCAGGTTAGGTTCGGTTACAGAGATGGGTGGGGTAGTGGGCCTAGGTAGGATGCCCTTTCAGAGGGTTGTTGTAGATGTGATGGGCTGAATGGCCACCTTCTGCACCGTAAGGATTCTATGGATGTAAAAGTTTTTTTAAAATTTCCAATTAAGGGGCAATTTAGCGTGGCCAATCCACCTACCCTGCACATGTTTGGGTTGTGGGGATGAGACCCACGCAGACACGAGAAGAATGTGCAAACTCCACACGGGACAGTGACGGTGCCGGGATCAAACCCGGGTCTTCGGCTCTGTGAGGCAGCAGTGCTAACTATTGCACCGCCGTAACCCCCCATTAAAAGTTGAGATGTAATGATGAACCCATATAAACATTAGCAGGACCATATTCTGGAGTACAGTGTGCATTTTTGGACTATAGAATGGATGCTGAGGTTGGAAGAAGAGAGGACACAGAAAAGACTCATTAGGATGCTGAAGAAAAACCAAGCACTGGAAATAGTCAGCAGGTTGAGCAGCGTCCGATTCTTCACCAGACCAGTTACTGACCTTAAAACGTTGACCCTGTTTCTCTCTCCACAGATGCTGCCAGATCTGCTGTTTTTATTTTATATTTCCAATATCTGAAGTGTTTTGTTCTTGTTCAGAAAAATTGGAGCTGCTCATATAAAAATAGCAGGGTAATATAATGGATGGTTAAAATTGAGAAAAGATGAAACTATAGATGGGGACAGATTGTTTCCATTGATTTTGAGGGGGTGAGATCAAAGGATTTAAATGTTGGATTTAAGACATAAAGCTGGAAAAAAATATGTTAAATGCTGGGAGTTAAGAGATTGAAGCAGAGATTGACAATATTAAATTAGCTTAGGAGTTTGAAGAGAAGTTGGTGGGTTGGGATATGGGAAAAAGATAGATGCATAGGATTGGGGGACTGTTGCTCAAGTGGAGGATACATACCCACAAAGACTGCTTGTGGAAAATGGCTTTAGTGCTATATGATTCCGATGGGAATTTGTTCAGATCCTTTTTTAAATTAATGCTTTTCCAATACATAATATTTTTTGAATGGACATATGTTTTATTTATGAATGGGTAAAAAGAGAGAGGTTCTTGTCTCTAACCTCACTTGGAGCTAGGTAATTTTGTAGTTGCCTCTCATGTTCTTTCTAAGCTCTGTGGGTGCAGCAGCCCAAAAGTCTTGACTCGGTCAGCACACTATTCGGCACTAAGTTACTGCAGACTTTTGGCTGTGTTTTTAATAATGGGGTAAGCACTTAAACAAATCAGCAGCATACTGCAAAAAACAAATTAGAGGGAATGTTGGTTGTTTCCTGTAGGTTTTCAACATGTTAGTCACAGATCTATCGTTATTCTAGGATGTCATTTGCCTGGGGGGAGATGAAGAAATATACACAGATAGAAATAGAATAAGGAGTAGGCCATTTGGCCCCTCGAGCCTGCTCTGCCATTCAATATAATTATGGCTGATCCTCTATCTCAACACCATACTCTGGCGCTCTCCCCATAACCCTTGACACCTTTAGTGATTAGAAATCTGACAATTTCCTTAAATATATTCAGTGACTTGGCCTCCACAGCCTTCTGTGGGAGAAAATTCCACAGGTACACCGCCTTCTTGAGTGAAGACTTTTCTCCTCATCTCAGTCTTAAATGGCCTACCCCATATCCTGAGACTGTGACCACTTGTTCTACACAGCTCAGCCAAAGTAGGTGGAAACATCATCTCTGCATTCAGTCTGTCCAGTCCTGTCAAAATTTTATATGTTTCAATGAGATCCCCTCGCATTCTTCAAAACGCCATTGAACACAGGCCTAGTCAACCTAATTTCTCCTCGTACGACAATCCTGCCAATCCAGGACCAGTCTGGTGAACCTTTGCTGCACTCCCTCTAGAGCAAGTCTATCCATTCAAGGGCAAGGAGACCAAAACTGCACACAATACTCCAGGTCCTCTACAGCTGCAGTAAGACATGCTTGCTCCTATACTCAAACCCTCTTGCAATGAAGGCCAACATACCATGTGCCTTCCTAACTGTTTGCTGCACCTGCCTCTCCACTTTCATTGACAGGTGTACAAGGACACCCAGATCCTTTTGTGCATCAATATTTCTCAATCTATCACCATTTAAATAATACTCCACCATTCTGTTTCAATGTATTTATATAGTCTAATGTTTAATTTGGGTTTCCTTGGTGGCTTTTTTGGTTTATTGGTCAGTTGATGGCTACAGAGAAGACATGGTAAGCAGCCATAAAATAAGCTGATGTTTTGTCTTCAGCAATTCAATTCAGTGAAACACTATTCAAAATATGGTTTAAATCCAGTTTTAAAAATGCACGTATATTGCATCATCTCTGCACTGTAATTTTTAAATATAAAGTCTGCATCTTGTTTTGGGTGTTGTAAAGTCAAGATTATAGCATCACTTTTATTTTTAAAAAACAGAAGTTGACTGGTGAAGATCCATCCTTTGGAAGTGACTGGTCTGATGTTGAAGACCCCACTGCTTTGGCTATGTTTTCACAAGGAGATTCCAGTCCAACATGCAACCTGAAAAATTCCACAGCTAGTACTCCATTAGCAACTGAATACGTTACATATCCCCCATTCTCGTATTCAAGCCCCTCTTATCCGTATCCGGAATACTGGTCAAACCCTCAACAACCTTCATTAGCCAGCACTCCCTATGGTAGTTGGTGTCGGCCTAGCTGTGTTGACGACAGAACAGAATCTTCCTCGAGCCATTCAGTAACTACTATGCAATATTCCAGGTCCACAGTTTCCAATAGCCTATCTTTTGATTCATCTGGTTGTTCACTACGCCAGTTTGAAAACAGCAGTAACTTGGATTTGAGTACAGGTTCCTTCAACTCTTCAGTGGACGTTTTGGCTGATAATTCGGAAAATCGTCAAGAAAACTGGGGACTGAACTACCGAACAGCTGGTTTCATAGACACACACTGCCACCTGGACTTTTTGTTCTCTAAATTGTCTTTCAGTGGAACTTTTGCCAGGTTTATGAAGATTTACGACAGCACATTTCCACTGGAGTTTCATGGGTGTATCACAGATTTCTGTGACCCTCGCGATCTAGTTCATGGGAACTTGTGGGAAAATTTACTGAACGAGCCACTTGTTTGGGGTGCTTTTGGCTGCCATCCACATTTTGCCCGTTACTACACGAATGTACAGGAAAAAGCAATTCTCCAGGCATTGAGACACCCTAAAGCAGTTGCTTTTGGTGAGATGGGATTGGACTATTCCTATAAGTGTTCAACAAACGTTGCCAAACAAAAACAGGTATGTGTCGTGGAAGAGGGGCAATTCATTTATTATCTGGTGAACTTTAGAAATTATACAAGGACCGTAATTGAACTGTAGTATTAAAGATACTACTGGGCAGCATGGTAGCACAAGTGGATAGCACTGTGGCTTCACAGTGCCAGGGTCCCAGGTTCAATTCCCCGCTGGGTCACTGTCTGCGGATTTTGCACGTTCTCCCCGTGTCTGCGTGGGTTTCCTCCGGGTGCTCCGGTTTCTTCCCACAGTCCAAAGACGTGCACGTTAGGTAGATTGGTCACAATAAATTGCCCTTAGTGACCAAAAAGGTTAGGAGGGGTTACTGGGTTACAGGGATAGGGTGGAAGTGAGGGCTTAAGTGGGTCGGTGCAGACTCGATGAGCCGAATGACCTCCTTCTGCACTGTATGTTCTATGAGGTAGTGCCTTTAAAACCCAATTAACTATCATTTTTGTTTACCTTAGTTAAGGGAATCTGTGATTTGGTCAGTCAGATGTGGGTGACCAACACCTTGATGCATTACATCAGAGATTAACTGAGTCACATTCCCAACAATAATAGTATCACCTGCTGAAATTTTCATCCATACCTTTGTTATCTTTTGCCTTGACTATTCCAATGTCCCCCTGGCCAGCCTCCCATCTTTCATCTTGCACAAACTTGTGTTTTGCTCTGCAACCTTTTTTCTCTGCAGCCTATATCTTGACTCTCACCACATTTGCCCATCACCCCCATGCTTGCTGACCCATGATGTGTCCTGATACAACGACCGCACAATTTAGAAGCTCATCCTAAATTGCTCCATGTCCGCATCCTCCTTGTAATCTACTGCATCCCTTCTAAGTCTTCGATCTCTGCGCGCCTTCATTTATGCACACTTGTGCATTCTTGGTTTTAATTGCTCCGCCATGAACAGACATGCCTTCAGCTGTGTGGCTCCAACTATTTTGATTAACATAGATAACCAAATAAACAAAATCAAATGAACTGAGGGACAAATTAAAGGGACAGTCCCTTAAAGGGAAACTGTCTTAAACAAAAAAAAGAATCTCAAATGAGACTTAAAACATGAAACCAAAATGTGATTAACAGGGTCAATAATGCACCCCAGCCCCTGCGGTGCCCAGTGGGCATGGAAGGTCTCGAGGGTGCCACTCCGCATGCTCCCTCTCGAGGGACACACTGCACTTAATGTAGCCACAGAAGAGGAGCAGACAGTCGGGTCGTAAAACCCATTCAATCGCCCGCTGCCTTGAGCTTTTGATGGCAAGTTTGGCCACGCCTCGGAGCAGGTTCACGAGGAGGTCCTCCTTCCCACCCCTCTATGCACTGAATGCCACTGGATAAGGAGCATGGGACTGAAGTACAAACAAAACTTCAACTAACGGTTTTTTAATTAAAAGGTTTTTTTGAATAACTGAAAAAGGAGTGCAGCCTAAAGCAACCTATGGTCCACAGACTCCAAGGTCGCAAAAGAGCAGGTATCTTGGGAGTCATGAATCGATGCAACCTACGGTTGTATGAGACTGCTGTATGCAACACCCTCCTCCCCAGGTCCCCAATTTTAGAGGGAAGCTGGGCTACAAGCTCTGGAATTCCCTTCTTAAATTTCTCCGCTTCTGCTGCTAATTTGTATTTTCATATGTCCACCTGTCTACCTCTCTCTCTGTATCCACTCTGTTTAAGGTGTTCCTTAAAACCTACCTCTTTGATAAAGTTTTTGGTCATCTGGCCCTTTTATCTCTTTCTATGGCTTGGTAACAAAAAATGGTTTTACTGATCTTTTTAAGCATTTTGGGCTGTTTTGCTATGTTAAGATGCTATATAAATGCAAGCTTTTAAAAAAAAAAAAAATCTCAAAGTCAAAAGTTTGTGCGGCAACCACCAGGCTAAATCGCTGGCTTTTAAAGCAGGCCAGCAGCACGGTTCGATTCCCGTACCAGCCTCCCTGGACAGGCGCCGGAATGTGGCGACTAGGGGCTTTTCACAGTAACTTCATTGAAGCCTACTCGTGACAATAAGCGATTTGGGGCTGGTTTAGCTCACAAGGCTAAATCGCTGGCTTATAAAGCAGACCACGCAGGCCAGCAGCACGGTTCGATTCCCGTACCAGCCTCCCCGGACAGGCGCTGGAATGTGGCGACTAGGGGCTTTTCACAGTAACTTCATTGAAGCCTACTCGTGACAATAAGCGATTTTCATTTTTTCATTTTCAGTGTCTGTCTCAAATAATCTGGTGTCAACCAGATGAGTCTAATTTCCTATTGCAAGCAAAACAATTTCATATTGCAACAAAAACAATTTTGTTGAAAAGCTGCTGCGATTCTGGCTGGAATTCTCTTGTCGCTGGCGGTGGGATTCTCTGGGCCCGCCAACAGTGCACCTCCGCCGGGTGGGGCTTCAATGAGAAACCCCATTGACAAGCAGCGGGAGTAGAGAATCCCGGCGCCAGCGAACGGCGCATCGCCTCCCACCTCCGGAGAAACACACAACTGAGAGGCTGGAGAATCCAGCCCTCCATTTTTATAACTTATCAGCTCAATAGGACTCATTTTCCGTTATTTTTACAATCCCTTTTGCTTGCGCTATCATCCCTTTTGTCATTTAATCTCTCCTACCTTCCACCCTATGTACACTTTTTTCCTCCCTCCCTTGGTTCTTTTCATACATAAGTACTAGCTTAGAACCTGTTGCATGTCTAATATGTTCCTCATCTCCTGAAAGATCAACAGTATGAAATGTTACCCCTCTTTCTCCACAGATGCTGCCTGGTCTGCTGAGTACTTCTAACATTTTCAGTTTTGATTTTGTTAAATGACTAATTAACTCCATATCTGGTCCGCAGTGAGAATGCATCACCAATTAAATCACGATTTTCCCCTAAGCACAGGACTTTGAAGCTTTAACTAACACAGACGAGCCATGTTGTTCAATTACTTGTTTCACACTGATATTAACTAGTTTCTTCACACTTAGTTCATTATGAGCAATTAAGGTAACATACACAGCAAACACATTTCACCATTCTAAAATAAAATCATTGGGCGGGATTCTCCGTTAGCCGACGTCGAAATCAGGGAAGATGATTGGGCAGAGAATCTGTTCTGATGCCGAAATAGCAATGCAACAGTGACGTCAAAGCATTCCGGAACGCACTTTTGTATATCATTAACTGGCCTGACCTGGCATTCTCCGGGGCCTCCCCGATTCTCCGCCTCCGATGGGCCGAGTTCCTGATTTGCTTTTAAAAATCGTGAAACCAGCGTGGTGGCTGCTGAGGGAGAGAGAGGGGGTACAGAAGCTGTCCAACATAGTTTGTTGACAGTTGTGCCGCTTGGGGCCGAGTGGCTTCTGCTAGGACTGGGGGAAGTAGTAGGAGGTGGCCAAGAGATGGGCTGTGGGGTCGGGGTGGACTGGCACAGAACACCATTGCCACAGCTGGCAAAGCAGCCATGCAGCTGTGGACACCGCTAACCTGGTGCCATGGGTCGTATAGGTGCCCCCCCCATGCCACCCACCCCTCTGGCCCCAGCTGACCCATCAGCTGTAAGGGCGTGTTCCAGTGCACCTAGTGCCATCTTGTTGGCTGGGATGAGTGCGTGTGGGGATTGTAATGTGAACGTGCAACTGCAGCTTGTCAGCTCCCGAGTGTCTTTCACGCCGTTTTTTCTGTAGTAAAAATCCACAGATTCTGCGGTAGCGTCAACACTTGGTCTCAGAAAAGGATAATCCCGCCCATTACGTTTGCTCTAAAAATTGGTTATTCAATGTTTGAAATATTTTTGTATCCGCCACATTGGTCAGAGACTTATTAGAAATTTCACTTGGGCTATCAGTGCTTAGATTTCTAGCTGCTATGGATAAATACAATGCATGATGGTGTGCAATTCTCCCAAAACATTTCCACGTTAATTTGTGGCAGGTTTTTCATGGAGAACCGGTGAGTTCCCCACCGCTAATCAATGACCCTTCGTCCCTTTTCTGGGCCCTGGGGAGTTTCTCACCGGTTTAACCCACACTTAGCTGAACTCTGAGATCGGGCTGCCATTTTTGAGAGGTCTAAGTGAGCTTGTGCATCATCACCCCCCCCCCCCCCCCCCCCCCCCCCCCCCCCAATCCCTGGACAATGTCACCCCCCTGGATGCCGGAGAATCGAGGGAGGCCACTGTATCCCGCGCAGTTAGGTCATAAGTAGGTTTACGACCTACATGCGTGAGCGTCATTCAGTCCCGCCCATTTGAGGTGGAGTTCCGAACATCTTGCGGGACTTTGGAGAATCCCAGGAGGTGCGGAGCCTGTTGGGAGGCTCGCTGCAAGCCTCTCCTGGCATTCTCTGGTCGCATTGCGCTCAAGCGAGAGCACAACACGGCTGGAGAATCGCGCCCATAGAATTTCTGTATAGCTTAAACCTTCAAGCTGAAATTCTGAACCAATGGCATTTGGGATTTGTTTTTCATCATTGAGGGAAACAAAGAATGAACTTGCATTTATATACTGTCTTTCACCTCGTCAAGTTGTCCCAAATTATAAGTGTCCCAAAATATTTTATAACCAATTGGTTACTGCAGTTCTGAATGCAAACCTGTTGGCCATTTTGTGTTCAACAAAAGTCCCATAAGCCGCAGCTGAGATTTAAGAGTGTCTTACTGCTGGTTGAATGATAATTGTCAGCCAGACACTGGTAGAGCTCCCCTGATCTTCAAATAGTACCATTGGCATCTTTTCCATTCGCCTTAGTGGGCAAATAAAACTGCAAGTCAACATTTTGTCCGAAATCAGCATCTTCAGCAATATATCATTGGTGCTTTTAAGGCCGGGAGCTTAATGATTATAAATAAATACATTCTTGTTTTCCTAGGTCTTTGAGCGACAGCTAAAGCTTGCAGTGGCATTAAAGAAGCCTCTTGTCATACATTGCAGGGATGCTGACCAAGACCTCCTTGAGATAATGAAAAACAATGTCCCAAAGGACTACAGGATTCATAGGTAAGATTATGATTCCACTTGGGCTGTGACTTTGTCAGGTTATTTTAACCACCTGTTTAAAACCATGCATGCGTGCAGGTTCGCAGGATGTATGAAGACTTCAAGATAATCTCTCGTCTTCTGGCTCCTGTTATTCATGAATTTTATGCGCAGAGCCTGTGTGCTGGTTGATGTGTTTTCAGTTCAACCACCACCAGAGAGTTTGTCTTAAAGGATGCTTCTGTAATTATCTGCAGTACATGCAAATAAAGAATGAGAGATGATCCTGTTGGAAATAAAATGACTGAAAAGCTTCTGAGCTAGCCTCCACAGTGATCAGATTGGTTATTTGGTTACTGTCAATTTTTATGGACAATCTGTGGTTATTGGCACTAACTGCTAAATGTAATTACAGGGCATCTTGTACCACTCATCCTTAACCATTCATCCTTTCTATTGTGGGATACTTTTCCGAATATCATAAACACACAAGATTCAGATAGTTTGGTTTATGTATGAGTTTGTGTTATAATGTTCCTGACATACAGACAACCCGTTTATATTGTAACTCTATCCATTTTCTCATTTATTTAATATGATTATAAAGGACTTGTTTCTCTGCCTTACTTTGAGCAATAGATTTTCAGTTCCCGGGAAAGTAGTTGCTGGTGTAACACTTTTTCAAGGCTTTCATTCTTCTGTTCGGTCTGATATTACCAGTAAATTGTGTTTTTTCTTTTGCCCAGCAGTCTGTATGAACTGACCTCACAACCCAATTATTATTTATTTTTTCCAATTAAAGGGCAATTTAGCGTGGCCAATCCACCTACCCTGCACATTTTTTTTTTTTTTTAACAGTACAGCACAGAACAGGCCCTTCGGCCCTCAATGTTGTGCCGAGCCATGATCACCCTACTCAAACCCACGTATCCACCCTATACCCGTAACCCAACAACCTCCCCCTTAACCCTACTTTTATTAGGACACTACGGGCAATTTAGCATGGCCAATCCACCTAACCCGCACATCTTTGGACTGTGGGAGGAAACCGGAGCACCCGGAGGAAACCCACGCACACAGGGGGAGGACGTGCAGACTCCACACAGACAGTGACCCAGCCGGGAATCGAACCTGGGACCCTGGAGCTGTGAAGCATTTATGCTAACCACCATGCTCCCCTGAATTTACCACCATGCTACCCTGAATTTAAAATGATCTTTGGGTTGTGGGGGTGAAACCCACACACACTGGGAGAACGTGCAAACTCCACACTGACAGTGACCCAGGACCGGGATTCAAACCCGAATCATCAGCGCCGCAGGCAGCAATGCTAACCACTGTGCCGCGTGCCGCCCTTCTACCCCACACTTGTGATGGCTGCTTTATCATGACTAGAAACTCACTTCTCCCCTGTAAGCTTTGGGAGAGGCAGACAGAAAACAGCTCAATAAGTGGAAAAGATATTCTGGAAAATCCCCCCACCCCCCTTCCCAGAAGATTAGCAAAGCAAGTCCAGAGAATAATGTGGATCTGCATCACATTAGTGGGATGCACGTTAGTTTTGTGCTATTTTCCAGCGGATTTCTGATCCTTCATGGCAGGCATCAGCAGGACATCGTCTCCGGCGTTAAACCAGGTTTTCGGATTCCTTCAGAACTCTGTCGTCCCCCCTCCACCCTCCATGACGCCTCTTTGAGTATTTCCAGCATATTTGTTTTTTATTTCAAGAGCCATACTCCAGGTCCTGGATCAGGTGGCATTAGGTATCACCATAAAAGATGAACTGATATTACAATAAAGCAATAAATCTTGTAAAGTCATAGTGAGCTTGACGAAAACAATTATTTTTATTTTTCTCTTCCACTAGTTGGTGAACAAGTTACCTACCTGTTCCAAGGTGTCTGTGTTGCTGGTTTCTAGAAGTTACCAAGAATGAACTGGCTGACTTCCTGTCATTAATTTTGTTTGAAACCGAGAATATGGCATGGTTTGAATTTTGAGTTTTGATCTTTCATTCTGCAGGCATTGTTTTACAGGCCATTATGATGTTATTGAACCATTTCTACAGGAATTTTCAAATTTGTCAGTTGGATTCACAGCCCTATTAACCTACCCAACTGCTGCTGTGACCAAGGAAGCAGTAAGAAGAATCCCAATAGAGAAGATTGTCGTAGAAACTGATGCACCATATTTCTTGCCTAGAGGGGTCAGTTAATTTCTGTTTCTATCGTCTCCTCGCATACTGATGTGGTAATAGATGTAAGCAACTGGCGAGTCATACAGCCATTAGCGCTCTGAAATCTAAGATTGTGAAACATGCATCATGCAGAAAAATTTGCATGCTTTGCTTGCAACAGAGTATTTCCTGAATGTTACAACTGTTGAAGCTGGCCTTCTAAATTTACAAGATGGTGAGGTTAAACCTCTGAAGGACGTTTCAACTATGCAAATTAAATTTTAAATGTTAAGATGTTGATATGGGTGACAAACCTAACATCTTGAGATTTGTTTTCAGCTATCAGTTTGTCATAATCGGAGTAAATGATATAACGCATTACCCTTTCTGGCTAAAATAGCATAAAAAGAAAATTGCTTCATAATTCCCTTTTCAATCCAACATTTCTGGTGCTGGGCAGTATTTCATCTCCACATATATGTACAGCATAGGTAAGATTTAGGATAAAATCACCTTCCCTTGACCTGAACGTTTTTTGTCTTGGCTGCAAGGTTTTTCATGTGAAACCAGGATGACTTTTCCAAATCAGTCGTTATTTGGCCCTCTCCAAATGAGATTCCAGTATTAAAAGACAGTGCCACTGTGTAGGTGGTGGCTGTATGACACCCAGTTGAGGCCTTGTATTGTCACTGGATATCAGGCCACAGGTGAGTGATGACTGGAATGGGGGTACACTGGGTGGGTTACAGGGATGAATGGCAGAAAGGGCAGGAGGTGACTTTCAGTTGGAATCTCCTTCCCAATGCTGGGTCCCTCGATCAGATACTGAGTGCCTTTGACTGAGGACACCTCCACCCCGCTGCCCCCCACCACCACCATGGCCCAGCCCCATGGAGGCGCATGCAGGTTTGCTTTCCGTGCTTCACATATGGGAAGTGCCTCCTCTCGCTGCTGGGTAAAGAGACAAGAGGCCCTTAAATGGCCATTAATTGCCCTCCTTTGGCAGCAGGGTGAGAAAGCTGTCCATAAACCTTGTTGCCATGGACATGGGAGGCGAAGGAGAATTTAGCCGAGGTATTTCTGGTCCTAATTCAGCTTAGCACCAATCTGTGCACTCATAGAACATAGAACAGTACAGCACAGAACAGGCCCTTCGGCCCTCGATGTTGTGCCAAGCAATGATCACCCTACTCAAACCCACGTATCCACCCTATACCCGTAACCCAAACTCGTGAATATATTTTGAGCTCCGTTGATTACTTGGCCATTTGTGCCAAATGATCGAACCCAAGTGAATACTACGTGATTCCCCACATAAAATGGGTAAACGGTAACCCCAAGTTACTCCTGTAATCTACTCCAGTAAGATTTCCAGAAACCATCTAAATGTCTGGAGCCAGGTAATGATACTAGATCCTGGAAGATGGGGAGGCAGAATTTGTTTTATGTCACAAAATTGGAACTGTTTTAGAACTTTAAACTAATGTGAGATTGTTGTGTCCAGTTCAGCTTTGTCGTACTGAAAGTGGGTTTTTAGGTTTTAAAAAAAAAGTTTCTTTGTATTTTTCAGATCTCTAAGAGGGTCTGTTGTTATTCCCACCCAGGACTTGCCTTATACACTGTGATGGAAATTGCCAGACAGAAAGCTATGAAACTTTCCACAGTCCTTTCTATACTGAGAAAAAATACCCAAGCTATATATCAAATATAAAAAAATCAACCAAATGTAATCCCAGTTAATTATCTTTTAAACTGTATGGGTCATATAAGATAATTGGATACTTGATGAATAAAAATATGCCGGCTCAATATGATTTTCCAAGTTATGTTTAGCCTGACTAACTTAGGTTACATTTTATTTTTAGTTGAACACTGCTTGTTTCTTGTCAGTTTTGAATACTGAAAAATGTTTAATGCAATGGTTTACTAAATTTACAAGATGATGAGGTTAAGATTTTAAATGTTAAGATGTTGATATGGGTGACAAACCTAACATCTTAAGATTTGTTTCGAACTATCAGTTTATCATACTTTATTATTGGTTTGTGATTAAAATTAAAAGTTACAACAATTAATTCTTAAACTGCAGCCGTGTCTGTTTGTATTGAAGAATCCAGTATGAAGAGATAAGACTGGGCTCCAGTCTGCCATGCCACAGAGCTGTGGACAATGACCATTCCTGCTATGTGGATGTTTGATAAGAACTGGTCCAAGCTAGTCTCTAATGGTCTCGCCATGATCAAATGTAGAGTTGAGGAATCGCAATGGTAAAAAGACCCTGGATGGGAGTTATGCACAGGCCCCCAAGCAGTAGTCAGGGTGTGGGGCAGAAAATAAATCGGGAGATAGAAAAGGCATGTAAAAAAAGGCAATATTACAATAATCATGGGGGACTTCGATCTGCAGGTGGACTTGGAAAATCAGGTTGGTAGTGGATCCCAAGAAATTGAATTTATGGAATGTCTTGGAGATGGTTTTTTGGAGCAGCTTGTGACAGAGCCTACTAGGGAGCAGGCAATTCTGTATTTGGTGATGTGTAATGAGGCAGACTTGATTAGGGAACTTGAGGTGAAGGAACCCTGAGGGAGAAGTTGCAATAAGATGTAACAGTATTGCAATTAAATAAGGGTGACTACAAAGACATGAGGGAGGAGCTGGCCAGAGTTGATTGGAGAAGGAGCCGAGCAGGGAAGACAGTGGAACAGCAATGGCAGGAGTTTTTGGGGGTTATTCGGGAGGCACAACAGAAATTCATCCTAAGGAGGAGGAAACATGCTGAGGGGAGGGCAAGGTATCCATGGCTGATGAGGGATGTCAAGGACCGCATAAAGGCTAAAGAAAAAACATACAAAGTGGCGAGGATTAGTGGGAAACCAGAGGATTGGAAGCCTTTAAAAGCGAGCAGAGGACAACTAAAAAAGGAATAAGGGGGGAGAAGATGAAGTACGAGTGCAAGCTAGCTAGTAATATAAAGGAAGATAGGAAGATTTCTTTCAACATATAAAAGGTAAGAGAGAGACAAAAATTGTCATTGGACCACTAGAAAATGTGGCTGGAGAAGTAATAATAGGAAACAAAGAAATGGCAGACAAACTGAATTGTTACTTTGCATCAGTCTTCATGGTGGAAGACACCAGTGAGATTCCAGAGCTCCAGGAGAACCAGGGGGCAGAGGTGAGTGCAGTGACCATTACTAACGAGAAGGTTCTGGGGAAACTGAAAGGTAAGTCACCTGGACCGGATATACTACATCCCAGGGTCCTAAAAGAGATAGCTGAGGAAATTGTGGAGGCATGAGTGATGATCTTTCAGAAATCACCGGAGGCAGGAAGGGTCCCAGAGGACTGGAAGGTGGCTAATGTAACACCACTGTTTAAGAAGGGAGGGAGGCAGAAGATGGGAAATTATAGGCCGGTTAGCCTGACTTTGGTCATTGGTAAGATTTTAGAGTCTGATATTAAAGATGAGTTCGCAAAGCACTTGGAAGTGCATGGTAAAATCGGACTGAGTAGCACGTCTTTGTCAAAGGGAAGCCGTGTCTGACATCTGTTCGAGTTCTTTGAGGAGGTAACAAGCAAGATAGACAAAGGAGAATCAGTGGACGTGATTTATTTAGATTTCCAGAAGGGCCTTGACAAAGTGCCGCATAGGAGACTGTTAAAACATAGAACATTACAGCGCAGTACAGGCCCTTCGGTCCTCGATGTTGCGCCGATCTGTGAAACCACTCTAAAGCCCATCTACACTATTCCCTTATCATCCATATGTCTATCCAATGACCATTTGAGTGCCCTTAGTTTTGACGAGTCCACTACAGTTGCAGGCAGGGCATTCCACACCCTTACTACTCTGAGTAAAGAACCTACCTCTGACATCTGTCCTATATATATCTCCCCTCAATTTAAAGCTATGTCCCCTCGTGCTGGACATCACCATCTGAGGAAAAAGGCTCTCACTGTCCATCCTATCTAATTCTCTGATCATCTTATATGCCTCTATTAAGTCACCTCTTAACCTTTTTCTCTCTAACGAAAACAGCCTCAAGTCCCTCAGTCTTCCCTCATAAGATCTTCCCTCATACCAGGCAACATTCTGGTAAATCTCCTCTGCACGCTTTCCAATGCTTCCACATCCTACAATGCGGCGACCAGAATTGCACACAATACTCCAAATGTGGCCACACCAGAGTTTTGTATAGCTGCAACATGACCTCATGGCTCCGAAACTCAATCCCTCTACCAATAAAAGCTAACACACCGTATGCCTTCTTAACAACCCTCTCAACCTGGGTGGCAAATTTCAGGGATCTATGGACATGGACACCAAGATCTCTCTGCTCATCCACACTACCAAGAATCTTACCATTAGCCCAGTAGTCTCTCTTCCTGTTATTCCTTCCAAAATGAATCACCTCACACTTTTCTGCATTAAACTCCATTTGCCACCTCTCAGCCCAGCTCTGCAGTTTATCTATGTCCTCTGTAACTTGTAACATCCTTCCGCACTGTCCACAACTCCACCGACTTTAGTATCATCTGCAAATTTACTCACCCATCCTTCTGCGCCCTCCTCCAGGTCATTTATAAAAATGACAAACAGCAGTGGCCCCAAAACACATCCTTGTGGTACACCACTAGTAACGACTCTAGTCTGAACATTTCCCATCAACCACCACCCTTTGTCGTCTTCCAGCTCACCAAATTCTGATCCAAACTGCAAAACCACCTTGAATCCCATGCCTCTGTATTTTCTGCAATAGCCTACTGTGGGGAACCTTATCAAACACTTTACTGAAATCCATATACACCACATCAACTGCTTTACCCTCATCCACCTGTTTGGTCACCTTCTCAAAGAACTCCACAAGGTTTGTGAGGCACGACCTACCCTTCACAAAACCGTGTTGACTATCTCTAATCAAATTATTCCTTTCCAGATGATTATACATCCTATCTCTTCTAAACCTTTCCAAAACTTTGCCCACAACAGAAGTAAGGCTCACTGGTCTATAGTTATCGGGGTTGTCTCTACTCTCCTTCTTGAACAAGGGGACAACATTTGCTATCCTCCAATCTTCTGGCACTATTCCTGTAGACAAAGATGACTTAAAGATCAAAGGCTCAGCAATCCCCTCCCTAGCTTCCCATAAATAAGTTAAAAGCCCATGGTGTTTAAGGGTAAGATCCTGGCATGGATAGAGGATTGGCTGACTGGCAGAAGGCAGAGAGTGGGGATAAAGGGATCTTTTTCAGAATGCAGCCAGTGACCAGTGGTGTGCCTCGGGTCTGTTGGGACCACAACTTTTTACAATATATATTAATGATCTGGAAGAAGGTATTGAAGGCACTGTTGCTAAGTTTGCAGATGATACAAAGATTTGTAGAGGGACAGGTAGTATTGAGGAAGCAAGGGGGCTGCAGAAGGACTTGGACAAGCTCGGAGAGTGGGCAGTGAAGTGGCAAATGAAATACAATGTGGAAAAGTGTGAGGTTATGCACTTTGGAAAGAGGAATCTAGGCATAGACTATTTTCTAAATGGGGAAATGCTTCAGAAAGCAGAAGCACAAAGGGACTTTAGAGTCCTTGTTCACGATTCTTTTCAGGTTAATGTGCAGGTTCAGTTGGCAGTTAAGTAGGCACACACGCACCATGTAATATTGGGTACAAAACTGGCACCCAGTAAAATAATCATACTTTTAGACTTAAAATGAGTTGGAAGGCTACATTGAGTGTATTTTTACTTCTTTCTCTCTCTCTCTCTCTCTCTCTCTCTGCCTTGTGGACTGTTGCTTGTCAACTGATATGTGCAGCAGTAAATGTAGCACCATGATTATACATTTGCAGAACAGTTCCTAGCTCCTTACAAAATAATATAACTATGACATATTGTGGTAGCATGGCCCTTTTAAAGGGCAGGCACTACAGATCACCTGACAGGCTTGGGGCTGTTGTGGGAGTTTCTCGCTATTTGACTAGTGTCCGCCAATTGGCCAAACGACACACTCTTGAGTTCCCGTTCAAGATCTTTTTATTCAAGCTAGAGCAGGGCAGCTAAACATCCACCATGTGGCTTGCCAGCTCTCAGAACAAAGAAATGCAGTGGCAATTATACCTTTAGCTTATCTTGCAAGTAATTAACATATACCAATCAAAAGAGTACATTTGTTTTAAAATTATCTATGACCATTCACAACTAATAATTAGGATTACATAATGTATAAGTAAATTTATCTTATCACAATTTGGATACGTTTACATATAATGTCACCAAGGATGTATTTTCTCTCTTTGTGGTAGTCACCACTAACTGTATTAGATGTATATTAGATGTAGTACGGTAAGACTCCTGTACTAGAGGTGCATGGGTAAATCCCTGCCTGCTGGCTCCGCCCAGTAGGTGGCATATAAATGTGTGTGCTTGCCGGAGTTGCTCCCATTCTGGTAGCAGCTACAGGAGGCCACACATCTTTGCTCAATAAAGCCTCGATTATTCACTACTCTTGTCTTTGTAGTAATTGATAGTGCATCAATTTATTGAGCAAAGATTTTTAAATGATGGAACTTTGCATCAAGCCTGATCACCTGCAGCTGAGCCCTCAAGCAGCCAACGCTACGTCCACCTTTGACCACTGGCTAGCCTGCTTTGAAAGCTACCTCCGAACATCCGCCGAAGAACCCTCGGACGCACAGAAGCTCCAGGTCCTTTATTCACGGGTGAGCCCTGATATTTTTCCTCTCATCCGGGATGTGCCCACTTACTCTGAAGCAACGGAGCTCCTGAAAGGACATTACGTTCGGCCGGTTAACAAACTCTACGCCAGGCACCTCCTGTCCACGAGACAGCAACTCCCCGGTGAGTCCCGAGACGATTTCTGGCATGCCCTGCACATTGAGCACCTTCCTCTCCGCAGACCACGTGCGGCACGTGGGCGCCGCCACCTTCGTCTCCGCAGACCACGTGCGGCCCGTGGGCGCTGCCACCTTCGTCTCCGCAGACCACGTGCGGCCCGTGGGCGCTGCCATCTTCGTCTCTGAAGACCACGTGCAACTCGTGGGCACCGCCATCTTCGTCTCCGCAGACCACATGGGCCTGTGGGTGCCGCCATCTTCAGCGCCATTTTGAACGGCGCCTCAGGATCCCTGCTCGTCGGGAAGCTCATCTGGCCGTTCATCGCCTGCCACCACCGCTGACCAGCCCGGGGCCTACCAGCATCAGCCGCAGCTCTCCTCCATCACCCTCGACCAGTCCCGGCCTCACAACCTCGCAACCACAACGACTACAGTGAAAATCGATGGGCACAAGACTTCCTGCCTTTTTGACTCTGGGAGCACGGAAAGCTTCATCCACCCCACTATGGTAAGCCGTTGCTCCCTCGCGGTACACCCCGTTACCCACAAAATCACCCTGGCCTTCGGGTCCCTTCCGGGGTTACTGCATCGTCACCTTCACCGTCAAGGGCGTAGAGTTCCTCCCCAACCTCTGCGCTGCCCTGTTACTCAGTCTGGACTTCCAATGCCACCTCCAAAAGTTAACTTTAAAATTTGGCGAACCCCTACCCCCCCCCCCCCCCCCCCCCCCCCCCCTCACTGTATGCTACCTCACGGCCCTTAAGGTCGATCCACCTTCTTTGTTTGCAAACCTCAGCCCGGATTGCAAACCCGTCGCCACCAGGAGCAGACGGTACAGTGCCCAGGACAGGACCTTCATCAGGTCGGAGGACCAGCGGCTTCTGCGGGATGGCATCATTGAGGCCAGCAACAGCCCCTGGAGAGCCCAAGTGGTAGTCGTAAAGACCGGGGAGAAACACCGGATGGTCATTGACTACAGTCAGGCCATCAATCGGTACACGCATCTCACGCGTACCCCCTCCCACGCATGTCTGATATGGTCAATCAGGTTGTACAGTACAGGTCTTCTCGACAGTGGACCTGAAGTCCGCCTACCACCAGCTCCCCATCCGCAAGGCGGACCGCCAATACACTGCGTTCAAAGCAGATGGCTGCCTCTATCACTTCCTTCGGGTTCCCTTCGGCGTCACTAACGGGGTCTCGGGCTTCCAACGGGAGATGGACCGAATGGTTGACCGGTACGGACCGCGGGCCACCTTCCTGTATCTAGACAACGTCACCATCTGCGGCCACGATCAGCAGGACCACGACGCTAACCTTTGCAAATTTCTCCACACCGCCAAACTCCTTAATCTCATGTACAATAAGGAGAAGTGCGTGTTCCGCACCAAACGCTTAGCCATCCTTGGCTATGTTGTGGAAAATGGAGTTCTAGGGCCCGACCCCAACCGCATGCGCCCCATCATGGAATTCCCCCTCCCCCACTGCCCCAAGGCCCGGAAACGATGCCTGGGGTTCTTCTCCTTTATGCCCTGTGAGTCCCTAACTATGCGGACAAGGCCCGCCCACTCATTCACATCGCAGTTCTCCCCCTGACGGCTGAGGCCCGCATCAAGGCAGACATCGCCAAGGCCACGATGCACGCGGTCGACGAGTCCCGCCCCTTTCAGGTCGAGAGCGATGCATCGGACGTAGCTCTCGCCGCCACCCTAAACTAGGCAGGCAGGCCCGTGGCATTCTTTTCACGCACCCTCCATGCCTCCGAAATTCAGCACTCCTCCATCGAGAAGGAGGCCCAAGCCATCGTAGAAGCTGTGCGGCATTGGAGGCATTACCTGGCCAGCAGGAGATTCACTCTCCTCACTGACCAACGGTCCGTTGCCTTCATGTTCAATAATACACCGCGGGGAGTGGTAGTATGACTAGAGGTACTATGGTACCTGGGAATCTGAGCTACCATTGGGGGGGGTAGACCATAACGGTACGGTCTGGAAAACCGTCCTATTGGCCCTAAGGTCCAGATATCTCCCAGTCTCCCGCTGGCAGGAGGTCCTCCCAGACGCCCTCCACTCCATCCGGTCGCTACTTTGTACGTTTACAAATCAAACTCCTCACGAGCGCCTTCTTGTCTTCCCCAGGAAGTCTTCCTCAGGGACCCCGCTCCCAACCTGGCTGGCTGCCCCCGGGCCCATCCTGCTCCAGAAACACGTGCCGGCGCACAAATCGGACCCCTTGGTCGAGAGAGTCCAGCTGCTTCACGCTAACCCGCAATATACGTATGTGGAATACCCCGACGGCCGACAAGACACGGTCTCTCTACGGGACTTGGCGCCTGCCAGATCCCCGCCATCGCCCTTGTCACCAGCCCCACCCACCCCCCTCCACCCGCAACTGCTCCCTCCAGGTGCTCCCCTCCTTGGCCCGCCAACCCCCTCACCCGCGCCGCCTGGAAGACTAGATACTCCCGCCTTCCCCCCCCCCCCCCCCACACACACGGCCCGGCCCTCACCAGCTCCGTCTAGGGGTGTTGAAACCTCTACGAGGACCGGAGTCATGGATGCCCGCATCTCCAACATCTCCGAAGAAGCTCCGTCGGTCGCAGAGGACGTCCAAGGTCCCCGATCGTCTGATCGAGTCGATATGAACTCTTAATGGACCTTTTTTTTTCTTTGACTCTAAATAATTTACCGTCTGATAACACAACTCTGTACATAGTTACGGGCCAGTGGGCAGCCTCCGTTGGAGAGGTATAGTCCCATATTACTACTCATGCTACCAGTAAATTGTCCCACCTGCCATGGACTACCAGTCATGGCTGGACGTCCAAGCCCCCCCCCCCCCCCCCCCTTCTCAATAAGCACTCACCCCACCCGGTTCCTTTCTCAACAAGGGGTGAATGTGGTAGTATGACTAGAGGTACTACGGTACCTGGGAATGTGAGCTACCATTGGTGGAGAAGGCTCGCTGATCATTGGCCCAAGTGTTTGCCTTTTCATTGGTCAAGACATAAGGTAGCTCTGCCCAATGAGGCGGGGTATAAGAACCCATGTTTCCCAGCAGCCATCCTTCTTTCTGTACTCGAGCTGCTGGGGAAACATCTTGTAGATTAAAGCCTTCAATTCGGACTACTCCTTCGTTTCAGTAGTTATTGATCGCGCATCACGGGGCAAGATCAAAAACGGTAAGATCTTGAGGTGGAGGATAGAGCTCTCCACCTATAATTACGAGATTTTGTATTGCCCCGGGAAGCTCAATGAGCCCCCTGATGCCCTATCCCGAGGTACATGTGCCAGCGCACAAGTGGACCGATTCCGGACCCTACACAATGGTCTCTGTCACCCGGGGGTCACCTGGTTCTTCCACTTCATAAAGGCCCGCAACCTGCCCTACTCCATTGAGGAAGTCAGGACTGTCACTAGAGACTGCCAGGTCTGCGCGGAGTGCAAACCGCACTTCTACCGGCCAGACCGAGCGCACCTGGTGAAGGCCTCCCGCTGCTTTGAACGCCTCAGCACGGACTTCAAAGGGCCCCTCCCCTCCACCGACCGAAACATGTACTTCCTCAGGGTGGTCGATTAATACTCCCGGTTTCCCTTCGCCATCCCATGCCCCGATATGACGTCTGCCACGGTCATTAAAGCCCTCAACAGTATCTTCGCCCTGTTCGGTTTCCCCGCCTACGTTCACAGTGACCGGGGATCCTCTTTTCTGAGCGATGAGCTGCTTCAGTTCCTGCTCAGCAAGGGCATCGCCTCAAGCAGGACAGTCTGGAAGGCCGTCCGGCTGGCCCTACGGTCTAAAAATCTTCCGGTCTCCCGCTGGCAGGATGCCCTCCCCGACGCGCTCCACTCCATCCGATCGCTTCTCTGCGCTGCAACTAACAAAACCCGCCATGAATGTCACTCTGCCTTCCCCCAGGAAGTCCACCTCCGGAGTCTCGCTCCCAACATGCCTGGCAGCTCCTGGACCTGTCCTCCTTCGCAAACACGTGTAGACCCATAAGTCGGACCTGTTGGTCGAAAGAGTCCAACTAACGCACGCGAACCCGCATGTAGATCTACGTGGCGCACCCCAATGGGCGCCAGGAAACAGTCTCCCTCCGCGACCTGGCACCCGCTGGATCCCCACCCACAGCCCACCACCTGACAGCCCCCCCCCCCCCCAGTGCACCTCATCGCAGCCCCCGCCCCAGGAGCATCCGTCCTCCCACTGGTTCCACTCGGGGTGATGAAGACAAGGACAACACGCTCCCGGAGTCACAGGTGACCAAGCCAGCGCCCGCATCATCACCAGGACCGAGGCGGTCGCAGCGGAGGGTCAAGGCACCCGTCAGACTGAAGTTGTCAATTTTGACTGAACTGCTATTCTGGCAGCAGCTACAGGAGGCCACACATCTTTGCTCAATAAAGCCTCAATTATTCACTACTCTCGTCTTTGTAGTAATTGATAGTGCATCACTCTTCATCTGCTAACTTCTAGACATAGGTATGTGAGGAATTGTTTGGCCAGTGATGTACCAAACACCCTTCTCATTGTCCCTTGTTTAGTGGACACACATGAGCTGAAGCTGCACATTGTTCAATTGAATTTTCATGTGCGGACTGTGGGACTAATCCTTAAACTCCCCCATGGTCCTTGGATGGGCTGGTTTAGCTCACTGGGCTAAATCGCTGGCTTTTAAAGCAGGCCAGCAGCATGGTTCGATTCCCAGCCTCCCCGGACAGGCACCAGAATGTGGTGACTAGGGGCTTTTCACAGTAACCATTGAAGCCTACTCGTGACAATAAGTGATTTTCATTTCATTTTTCATGTTATTTGGGGGCAATTTGAAACTAAGGCAGCTAGTACATTTTCAAAAATTCTCTGTCTCTGCAGTTTGTGAGAATTCAGCAGTTAGCAGCTTTTGTGATTGTCTTAAAATCATGTGGCGTGTGCGAACCTTGAACAATGGGAAGTTTGCTTGGGGCCCAGGAAACAGGAACCCCGGCAGTGTGGACCTGGAGCTGAAGTGTTCAGATCTGTGTCCTGTGCCTTTGCCTTTCATCAATAAACTCCTTGTTAACTACTGGAAACCCCTCCAATGTTTGTCTTGAGTCATCACATTGACAATGAGGTAAAATCTTTGATCGCAGCTAACAGTTGTCATGATTTGAGGGCGGAAGGATCAGTTGACAAAGGAAAGAAGCTCCAATGAGAGTCAGGAATCTTTTAAATAGTTAGTGAAAATGCCTACCATCGACAACCTAGATTAGTTCGACCAAGGGGCTGCGGTTTGAAGTCAGTACCTCACATGGCACCGCTATTTCTTTTTTACTGAGAACGATGTCGTTGAGGACGAGCAGAAGGTGATCCTTCTGACAGTTTGCGGGCCCCAAAGCTATATTTTAATTAGGAACCTCGTGTTCCCAGAGGCACCCAACTCGAAGACCTTTGACTAGATGGTGAAATTGGTAAAAGAACACTTCACCCCAATGCCCTCTATTATCCTCCGACATAATAAATTTAACTCTGCAACGAGACGGCAGCGCCTTGGCACAATGGTTAGCACTGCTGTCTCACGCCGCCGAGATCCCGGCCCTGGGTCACTGTCTGTGTGGAGTTTGCACATTCTCCCTGTGCTTGCGTGGGTTTCGCCCCCACAAACCAAAGATGTGCATGGTAGGTGGATTGGCCATGCTAAATTGCCCCTTAATTGGAAAAATTTAATTGGGTACTCTAAATTTATTTTAAAAAGCTCTGCAATGAGGGACCATGAAGAGTCCGTCTCATCTTTCATAGCGAGGCTTTGTCAGCTTGCTGTGTAGTGCACGTTTTGGAAAGCATCTTGTGGCATGTTGCACGACTGCTGGTTTGTGGGATCCATAACCTCAATATCCAGAAGAAGCTCCTGGATGAAACCACCAGAACTTTGGAAAAAGTGATCAAGATAGCTCAGGTGACGGAGTGCACCGAGAAAGGTGCCACTGAGCTCCATAGTGTGGCTGAAGGGAAGGTCAATCAAGTATGGGGCAATATGAACAGGCACAGCAGAGAACAGGCATGGACAAGAGAAAAAAACAAGTCTGTGGTGGACTGCTATCATTGTGGGGTGGGGGATCATCACTAAGAGACCTGCCATGTTTGGGAGTTGTCTGTTTCTAATGCAACCTCGGGCACATTCATGCACTTTGCTGCACTGGGCAAAGCACGCCAATGCAAAAATACAACAGCTGCAGAAATCCACAGCACCACTGAACATAGTGGAGAGCATGCAATGTATCGGTTGAATGCAGTCCAATAAATAAGATGGTCCCAATTGAAATTGTCTTAAGGGTAAATGGCAAACCCCTCAAAATGGAAATCAACATCAGGGCTTCGATGACCGTTGTGGGAGAGCAGACTTTCATTATCTGGTACTGGAGACCATAAGACATAGGAGCAGTATTAGGCCATTCGGCCCATCAAGTCTGCTCCACCATTCGATCATGGCTGATATTTTCTCATCCCCATTCTCCTGCCTTCTCCCCATAACCCCTGATCCCCTTATTAATCAAGAACCTATCTATCTGTGTCTTAAAGACACTCAGTGATTTGGCCTCCACAGCCTTCTGCGGCAAAGAGTCCCACAGATTCACCAACCTCTGGCTGAAGAAATCCCTCCTCATCTCTGTTTTAAAGGATCGTCCCTTCATTCTGAGGCTGTGCCCTCTGGTTCTAGTTTTTCCTACTTGTGGAAACATCCTCTCAACTCAGCTTCTAAGTTTGAACAGTACTAAAACCAAGCTTGCCACGTATATTGGGGAAACCTTTAAAATCCTTGGAAGCACCAACACACCAGTGGCATATAAAGAGCAAGAGACCAATCTGCCCTTGGTTGTCATGGCACAGACCCAGTCTAATGGGAAGAGACTGGTTACAGAATATACAGCTCAATTGGCTGGAATTTTTTTTAAATTTCCATTGGCGCTCTGAGATGTCCTGAGGAGACATGAAGGATCCGGAGGCCGGGGGGAGAGGCCGATGTCCTGGCCTTCTCCTCCCAGGTGGCCCGTTGACGGATTTTTCTGGGATGGAGGGACTCAGAGCCCCCAAAGTCAGGTGTGTGGGTCGGCGAGTATGGCACGGTTTCTCAGCCAGGAAAAAAATCAAGTTCGCCTTGAGAGGATCAATTCAGGGGTTCGCCCAGAGCTGGCAACCGTTCATCGACTTCTTCAAAGAAATTGAACGTCAGCGGTAGGGTGGGGGGGAAGAAAACAGGAGGCATAGCAGTGTTAGATAAGGACCGGGTACTCAGTATATGGGTTATTAGGAAATAGGGCAGGAGTAGTAGGGGACATTGTTTTTTAGGTTTTTGGCTGTCAGCCCACGCGGTTGTTTAAGAAATGTTAATGTGTTAAACTGTGAAAATTACAAATGCTCCAATAAAATATTTTCTAAAAAAAAAGGCATGAAGATGTTTTTCACAAGGATCAAAGGCTTCAAATCTGAAATCTATGTCAATCCAGACTCAACACCCAAGTTCTTCAGAGACAGACCTGTGCCGTATGTACTGCTTCAGAAGGTTGAAGCTGAATTTAAGCCAGGCATTTTCAAAGTGGGGGTCGCAACCCGCAGATGGGTCGTGGGTGGGTGTCAGGGGGGGTCACGAAGCCGACCATCACGGCGTTCCCAATCACGAATTCACGTGAAACAGCTGCAGGAGCAGCCGCCTTTTAACAAGACCCGAGAATTGGTGGCCCGCGTTCGGAGCAGCGTGGCGGGATTCACGCGCCCCTCTGCCATTTCTCTGACCCGGCGCGGGCTCGGAGAATCCCATACTATGTATTCCGATATGGGGGCGGGCTGAGCACACACATTTATTGTTCCACACGGCAGTACGTTGGCTGTCAAGGGGTCGGGTGCTACTTAGCGTGTACAAACTGAGGTGCGAAATCCACACTTTCCTCCTTGAAAAATTGTCCTCTCTGGCTGATTCGTTTGCTGATGAAACTTGGATGCTAACTATGTCTTACCTTGCAGAACCTCAAATTGCAAGGGAAGGATGATGATTGCTTTCGGCAGTGTGAAGAAATCAAAGCTTTCCAAAAGACATTGAAAGTTTGGCAATTGCGAGTGCAAAGCCAAAATTACTACATGTTCTCCACACTGTTTCGACACATCGAAGAAAACAGCATTAGTAAGGAAACTATAAATGGACTAGCAAGCCTTATTCAGTTGCATCTGGCTGCGCTGATCAGCAATTTTGGTCGCTACTTTCCAGAGGAGAAGTTGAAGATTTTGAGAGAGAAGAGGTAGGTGAAAACTCCTTTTGAGTTTGAGACCCCAGAATCAGTTGTTAACTTGCAGCTGACTCCAAATGAAGAAACTGAACTTCTGCGCCTCAGCTGTGACAGCACATTAAAAACATGGCACAACACCAGAGGTGATTGTCTCCCTGGATGCAGAAAAGGCCTTTGACAGAGTCAAATGGAAGTATCTCCTCGAGGTACTGGAACGGTTTGGGTAAGGAGCGGGTTTCACCACCGCCTGGGTGAGACTCCTGTACAACGCTCCCAAGGCGAGCGTTCGAACCAACGCCACCAGCTCTGAATACTTCCAGCTACAAAGAGGCACAAAGCAAGGATGTCTGTTGTCCCGCTCTTGTTCGCACTAGCAATCAAACCTCTGGCGATAGCCCTGCGGGACGCGAAAAGCTGGAAGGGCATCCAGAGAGAAGACAGAGCATAGAGTCTCACTCTCTGCGGATGACCTGCTCCTATATGTCTCGAAGCCGCAGGAAGGACTGAAGGCAATACTGCAAATACTGAAAGAGTTCAGAACCTTCTCGGGTTACAAACTCAACCTGTGCAAAAGTGAGGCATTCCCAGTGAACCCAAACTGGGGAGGGGCAGAGCTGGAGGGGCTCCTGTTTAAAACAGCACGGAATAGATTCCGATACCTGGGGATCCAAATAGCCAGAGACCGGACACAGATCCACAAGTGGAACCTGACCAGCCTGGTGGAGAAAGTTAAAAGGGACCTACAGAGGTGGGGCTCACTCCCATTCTCCCTGGCAGAAAGAGTGCAGACGATCAAGATGAATGTGCTGCCAAGGTTCCTCTTCCTGTTAAAAACCCATATTGATCTTCATCCCCAAGGCCTTTTTCCAAAATATAGACAGCTTAATCATGGCGTTTGTGTGTGTGTGTGTGTGAAGGGGGTTGGGGGGGGGGGGGGGGGGGGGGAGGGGGGGGGGGGGGGGAGGGGGGGGGGAAGAACCCGAGAGTTCCCAAACCAACACTGCAAAGGAGGAAAATCAAAGGTGGCTTGGCATTACCAAACCTGTAGCACTACCACTGGGCAGCAACGGGGGAAGGAGTGAGGGGATGGGTAAACGAACCCAACTCAGAGTAGGTGCGGATGGAGGAGGCCTCCTGCAAGGGGCTGACCCTTCGGGCCATGGCTACAGTAGCACTCCCATCCCCCTCGGCAAAATACACATCAAGCCCAGTGGTAACGACGTGGGCCCAATTAAGGCAGCACTTCGGGCTGACTAGGATGTCCCCCATGGCTCCCATCTGCGGCAATCTCAAATTCCCCCCAGCCATGCTAGACACCACCTTCAGGAAATGGAGATGGGATGGGGGCAGACTGCCAGTTAGGGATTTTTACGGAGGGCACAGACTGGAGACACTGGACGAACTGACAGAGGAGTGGGAACTGCCGACATGACAGGACAGGAAGTGAGACACCTACAGCTAAAGCACTTCCTCTGCAAAGAGACAGTAGGGTACCCAGGGGCCCCGGAGACTACACAATTAGAGGACTTGATAAGCACAGACAGTAAGGAAGGGGGACTCTGGGAAAATGTATGGACAGCTACTGGACTGAACCCAAACACCACTGGACGAGTTCAGACGGAAATGGGAGGACGAACTGGGAACAGAAGTGGGATGGGGACTCTGGAGCGAAGCACTGAGCAGGGCCAACTCCACCTCCTCCTACGCAAGGCTCAGCCTCATGCAGTTCAAAGTGGTGCACAGAGCGCACCTGACCAGAACCCGAATGAGCAGGTTCTTCCCGGAGGTGGAGGACAAATGTGAATGGTGCCAGAGGGGCCCGGCCAACCACAACCACATGTTCTGGGCTTGTCCCAAACTTGCTGGGTTCTGGACAGCCTTCTCCGAGGCAATGTCCAAGGTTGTGGGGGTGAGGGTGAAGCCATGCCCAAATGTAGCAATCTTCAGCGTATCAGAGCAGCCAGAGCTACACATGGGGAAGGGGGCTGACCCACCCCCACTCTCCTAATCACAGGGGAAGTGCAGCCGAAGTTGACGGGTGAAGAAAAGGAAGGGGGAGGAAATCCCCCCCCCCCCCAAATCTAGTAGGGGGGACACGGGGGGGGGGGGGGGGGGGTGGCAGAGAGGGGCGGGCTGGAGGCAGGGGGGTGAGTGGCTATACGCCGAGCCAGAGTGCGGCAGAATGTAAATAGGGGAAATTAAGAGAAGGAAAACACAAGCCTTTCTGTATTGTACAGTGAATAAACATGGCTAACAATGTACATCATTGTTTATAAATTTTGAAAATACCAATAAAAAGATTTTTTTTAAAACACGGTACAAGTCAATGATAATAATCTTTATTGTCACAAGTCAGCTTACATTAACACTGCAATAAATTTCCTGTGAAAAGCCCCTAGTTGCCACATTCCGGCGCCTGTTCGGGTACACAGTGAGAGAATTCAGAATGTCCAATTCACCTTACAAGCACGTCTTTCAGGACTTGTGGGAGGAATCCAGAGCACCCAGAGGAAACCCACGTAGACACAAGGGGAACGTGCAGACTCCACACAAACAGTGACCCAAGCTGGGAATCAAACCTGGGACCATGGCACTGTGAAGCAATAGTGCTACCCACTGTGCTACCGTGCTGCCCTGTCAGCATTCTGAAGTAGCGTCTCTGAGGAGTATCCAGAGCTGAGTAAAACAAGCATTTTGTTGCTTTTGCCCTTCACAACAACCTACATGTGCGAGATTGGATTTTCCGTCCTCACAAGATGGCACAAAGGAACCAGCTGAATCCTGCACTCGATATGTGCATAGCCCTCTTGAGGGGGGGCTGCCATTTCAGGTGGCAGTTACCCATTTTAGGTAGTTGGGGGCACAGGTGGCTCTGGATTGGGCCTGGTTCCGTAAGCTGAATTTTACGAGCCTGGTGGGTGGGTGGGGTCAAGGCAGATTTATTGAGATGGGACATCCTTCCACTATCATTGGCACGTCAGGTACAGGCGGTTAATATAAATGTTTTGCCACGGCTTTCATTTTTATTTCAGTGTCTCCCGGTCTTTTTGCTGAAAACATTTTTAACTGGAATGGAACGGTTGGCTTTGTCATTTGTGTGGGCAGATTTGCTATGTTATGTGTGTAAAATGTTAAAATATCAAAATCTTGAATAAAAATATTTTTAAAAAAATATATTTTGGACACATTTCTACCAGATCTTCCTTGCATCTGACTGGAGGGTGTTTTTCAATAAGTGTACTGACTTCAACAATCAGTTCCACCTGCTTCACGTCATGTTTTATTGAGATAAGCTGCAGCTCTCCGCAACTGCTCAAGGCAAGGATGGCAGGACCATCTGTTTCAGTGACATAGAATACACAGTTAACATCTTGTTCTTTGTGTGTCCCTCTGATTTGGGTTGTTCCTAGCTGTTGAACCTTAAATTTCTCTGTATGCCGTAAGCATGACATTGCTCAATTTCAAAGTACCTTTCCTTCGGTCACCATTTTCTTTCATATTTTCAGGAAAGATCTTCTGGTAAATTCTGAGTGGGAAGGACGTTACGCTGTATCGAGTATCAATCTTCAGCTTCAGATTTATGGCTGCGGATTTATTTCTCACCCTCTTCCTGTTCTGAATGGTTGTGTAAATTTATTTTCTCTGGGAACTGTCACATCCAACCATTTCTTGCAGTTGTGTGGTTCCTCTGTGTGTCGTGTTTCAAACTCATCATCTTCCAGGTTATATGGGTGTCTTGGTTTATTTTCCTTCTCATTTGCCCTGTTGCTCTGACTCTGATAACCCCCGTACCACCTTCTTTCTTTCTTCTGCACTTCTTTTTTCACAGTGATCGGGCTTTTTGCAAGCTCTGCAGTTTCATCCATATGCGGGACACTTCCTTCTGTCTTATGAATCTGTGATCATCCACAGATTTTGCATATCTTTCTCTCTGTCTGGTGTGCATTATTTTGTTACTGATTCATTGCAGTGACTTCACTGAAAGCTAGATTTTTGGGTAAACAGCATCTTCATCTATCTATTTGTGATTTTTAATGTCATCCTCACACATTTCCCATGAAACAAATTAACCCTTTCTTTTCTGCCCTCTCCTCTTCACTGATTCCTTTTACAAATCTAACGATTGTCAGTATGCACTTTTGTTTGTTACTCAAACGACCCTACGACATTATCAACTTCCCAGTTCGTTACAGGCTAATGTTCTTTGTTCATTGTTTCAGTGGCCATTTCATTTCTGGATGTTTCACTCAGCTTCTCTCTCTCTGGTATGAATTCAGATTGATCTTTCCTGGTACTAATTCAAAATTAAATCCATTTAAAATGTTTTCATCTTACTCACAGGCACCTGCTGCCACCATGTTATGTCCTCTGGTTCCCAGAAGTTCAAAATAATCACACTTTTAGACTCAAGGAGCTTATCTAATGTATTTCTTCCTGTTGTCCATCTGGCTGGAGGTTTGTTGATACTTTGTTGCCCAGCACCTGATTGCAATACAGCAGTAAATGTGGCACAATGGATGTACATTCACATGACAGCTAGTTCCTAACTCCTTACAAGTAATATAACAATAACGCAAAATTACTTTTCCATTTATGCAGTATTTTCACCTCAATTTTTAGTGCAGTTGGTTTATGCTCATAACATTATGTGCTATTATAATCGTTCTATGTAACATTCCTAAATTCACATTATGTGCTGGGTATCATGAAATTTCAATTGTTAGGCGATGAGTTGGATTTTCTGGGGTTACAGTTGCATCTGTCTTGCATGTCATCTTGAACTGTTGCATGCTGTTCAATTAAAGAAAAAAATGTTTCCTGCGCAATTGGAAATGGCCCCTTTGCACCTATGTCATGCTGCAATCTCCACCTCAATGTTTTGTAGTGGGCCAAGAACAGTGAACCTTTCCCTTGGCTGTGTTTTTAACCTAAAAGTTGGCAGCTATTCTGTTTAGATGTATCACTGTCTATTTGCTGTTGGGGTAGACAGATACAGAAGAAAAACAATAATGGATGGGTGAGCAATATGTTAGTGTACTAAAAGTCCAACTGTAGAGTGCAGTTATTTACTATTCCTACATAATTGAGCTGGTGTAGGTATTGAATAGAGGCCCTTTATTACTTGCAGGAGAGGAGAAGACGGTCAATGAGCATGTCAGCTTTGGTGGATAGATCTCCCTGTATCTCTTGGCAGGTAGAGTAGCATTCATTGCAATTGCAAATACAAATTGCCTGATTATCCCTTGGCATAGGCAGGGAAAATGTAAAAGAAGGAAGAGAGCCACTTCATATTTCAAGCAATAGTATTGAGGACTTGTGCTCCAGAACTAGCTGCACCCTTAGTCAAGCTGTTCCAATACAGCTACAACACTGGCATCTACCCGACGACGTGGCCCACAAAAAGGACAATGCAACCCGGCCAATTACCGCCTCAACCGACTACTATTGGCAAAGTGATGGAAGGAGTCATCAACAGTGCTATCAAGCAGCACTTATTCAACAACCACCTGCTCACCAACGCTCAATTTGGATTCCATCAGGGCCACTCAGCTCTTGACCTCACTCCAGCCTGAGTCCAAACAGGGACAAAAGTGCTGAACTCTCGAAGTGAGCTGAGAATGACTGCACTTGACATTAAGGCAGCAGTTGATTGACTGTGGCAACAAGGAACCGTAGCTAAACTGGAGTCAATGGGAATCGAGGGAAAATTCTCCACACACTGGAGTGATACCTTTAACAGCACCTTCCAAACCTGCGACCTCCATCGTCTGGAAGGAAAAGAGCAGCAGATGCATGGGAACACCGCAATCTGCAAGCTCCCCTGCAAGTCATTCATCATGCTGACTTAGAACTATCCACCTTCTCAAGTGGGCAATTAGGGTTGACCCAGCCAATGATGCTTACATCCCATAGAGGAATTTTAAAAGTGCTATGCACATTGAACCTAAACGTAACAACAAAAATGGAAAGGCTGAGAGAGTTCTGAAGCAATAGTCTTTATTATTGACATCCTTTTATCTACGAATGATAATGGACATGCGGCAGACCATTCAATTCAAGTGGGCTGTATTCATGTGACGCACCTTCACTGATGACTGAAGAAGCCAATCCTTGGGAGGCAGGTTCTGCCACAAGTGTCGCAGACATAGATTATCGTAGAATTTACAGTGCAGAAGGAGGCCATTCGGCCCATCGAGTCTGCACCGGCTCTTGGAAAGAGCACCCTACCCAAGGTCAACACTTCCACCCTATCCCCATAACCCAGTAACCCCACCCAACACTAAGGGCAATTTTGGACACTAAGGGCAATTTATCATGGCCAATCCACCTAACCTGCACATCTTTGGACTGTAGGAGGAAACCGGAGCACCCGGCAGAAACCCACACACACACGGGGAGGATGTGCAGACTCCGCACAGACAGTGACCAAAGCCGGAATCAAACCTGGGACCCTGGAGCTGTGAAGCAATTGTGCTATCCACAATGCTACCATGCTGCCCTATGTTTTGGGCATGCCCTGAGTTTAGGGGGTACTGGGAAGGATTTGCGGGTGTCATGTCCCGGGTACTGAAAACAAGGGTGGTGATGAGTCCAGAGGTGGCAATTTTCGTGGTTTCGGAAGACCCGGGAGTCCAGGAGGAGAAAGAGGCTGATGTTCTGGCCTTTGCTTCCCTGATAGCCCGGCGACGAATACTGCTGGCATGGAGGGACTCAAAACCCCCGAAGACCGAACTATTGCTTTCGGACATGTTGAGTGTTCTGGGTATGGAAAATATCAAGTTCGCCTTGAAGATCTGTACTGGGGTTCGCCCGAAGGTGGCAACCATTCATCGACTTCTTCGCGGGAAGGGGGAGGGGGGGAGGTTAGAGTAGAGTAGGAGGGATAAATAGGCGGGTAGTGTTTATGGGAGAGGAGCGGTTATGTGCACTATGGTTTGGTTGAAGTGTTGGTTTTCCGTTATTGTTTGCATATTTCTATCATCTGTAACTTTACAATGCCAAAAAAACCTCAATAAAATTGTTTGTTTAAAAAAAAGAAACAATAACAACAGCAATGCCTGAATGAAAGAAAGAGCTGCTTAAAAAACTTCTACATGGCCCTGTTTTGTGCTCTATTATTCTATGTTCTATATCTTTAAAACATTTGTTAAATATGTTGCCTGTTGTGTTCAATCTAAACCTGCAGTTGAAATGCATGCTCTCAATCGGCGTTCCCAAGATGGCCTCGTCATAAGGGGGTGGAGCTGCACTCCACCTGCTCCTGCTCCACGCTGGAGCTTGCACAGACCAAGGTTCCAGAGATTTTTTCGCCGAGAGGAAGGTTCGTCGCAATATCCAAACGCAGATAAGTGTCCTTTTAGAAGCGACAGCTCATGGCTTCCCACCGCTAGCCAGAGTTACAGACCATTAACGTTTTAAAGTTATATTGTCAGCAGACCAACATAACCTCCCAACTGCAACCTTCTGATACCTACACTTTCACAACTCCATCACTATAGGAGAGCATGTCATTTATATTATGTCCCTTCTTGTTATGTTTTCATGATTGTAACACAGTGTCAAAGACTGCATAAGAAGTCCGCCATAAATGTTTTCACTTAGAATCATAGAATTTACAGTGCAGAAGGAGGCCATTCGGCCCATCTGCACTGGCTCTTGGAAAGAGCACCCTATCCAAACCCAGACCTCCAACCTATCCCTGTAACCCAGCAACCCCACCCAACACTAAGGGCAATTTTGGATACCCAGGGCAATTTAGCATGGCCAACCCACCTAACCTGCACATCTTTGGACTGTGGGAGGAAACCGGAGCACTCGGAGGAAACCCACGCATACAGGGAGAATGTGCAGACGCCGCACAGACAGTGACCCAAGCCGGGAATCGAACCTGGAAACCTGGCGCTGTGAAGCAATTGTGCTAACCACTATGCTACCGTGCCGCCCTTCACAGATGTATGCTATTTTAAGGTGCAGCTTAAGAAAAACAATTGGATTCAAATATAGACCCCATGAAATGCCCTGTAGTTGCGGTGAATTATCAAATAAATATGTGAAGAAAGATAATAGAAACTCATGCTAATCACATTTAGGTTTTACTGTTCTCCTAAATTAGTCCTGTTCCTAAGCAGTTTGCTTTAGCAATGCCAATGGGTTTAGAAAAGCCAAATCCTCATGACTAGAGAGTCAAAGCTACTTCATATTCATGGGTAGGCAACATTTTAGTGCACTATAAATGGATATTGATTACTTAATTGAATACAAAATTTCAAAACCACCTTTGGGGTGTGGCACAATCACAATACTTTATTAAAATATAAAATAAGCCCTCAGTATGAAGTCCAATTAAATATACTAGAGATGAAACAAAGTGACGATAATATCCCAGTTACTCTTAAATATGAAATTCTTACAAAAAAATGAAAGGATCAGAAAAGGTTTTTTTTATAAGAATATATTAGTTATTAGCTCCATTTGTGGGGAAACTACATATAAAAATGTACACACAAATGTTACACATCTGCACAAGCCTGCAGTTAACGTTTTACATTATCAATTCCTATGTCCACATTTATAATATAACTTCCAATGTAAACTTGTCAAGATATAGAGGGATATGGGCCAAATGCAGGCAAGTGGGACTAGCTTGGTGACAGAAACTGGGTGGCATGGACCAGCTAGGCCGAAGCCCGAAGGGCCTGTTTCCATGCTGTAAACATCTATGACTCTATGACTATAATTGTCAGATCATCTCAACGGTATAGGCTCTGCAGCACCATCACTGGTGGGGGCATGTAATTATAGCATTATAAATTTACATAGGCAGGTTCCTGTAGGTGTAACAACTTATTATGGAAATATAAAAATGGAGACAGAATTAATAACTTTAAAATGGAACTGAATTAAGTCTGTACATCCTGCCCCAATTCTAACCACCACCCTTTGATGCTGCTAAACCTGAAGAGTTTAACTGACTTCAGATCTATAAATGCAATATCATGACAGGCTGGTAATATTTATAAGTCTTGCATGTAGCTCATACTTCCTGTAAATTGCACTTACTTGCTGTAACCTTCACATGTTGATAATGAAACTTGTTTTAAACGTAGTAACCTCTGATTCAAGACAAAAAACACAGCTTCCAAGAGTCATTGTTGGTTGTGCCAGTAGTCTTAAGGGACTGAATAATCACAATCTTGAACAAACAACCAGTTTTCTCATAATTCTATTTGGATCATGCAACACAATTAATTAAGCTATTAAACCTTTTGGATCAGTGTCAGTTTTTGAAAGAACTATTTAGTTAGTTCCATTTCCCTGTCCCTTTCCCCATAGCCCTCTAATGCTTTTTTCTCAAGTATTCATCCAACTCTTTTGAAACTTATTATTGTACACACTTACATCAACCTCTTAGATAGTGCACTTCAGATCATAACAATTCACCGGGAGAGATATTTGTTGGCGTAGCACTTTCTAGCAGTGCTATGCAGACTAATGTAAATTCCCCAAGGTAGACGGCAAAATCTGTTTAAACGTCACCATTTGCTTGTTTAATTGTCAATGTTTTATCTATTCTTTGTACTCATCTTTTCGGTGATACTTTACCAAGGCCCTGTCGGACTTCTCAAATAGATATAAAAGATCCCATGGCAAAATTTTGAAGAAAAGCAGGGGAGTTTTCCCTGATATTCTGGTTAATACTTGTCCCTCAATCAGCATTTCATTATCAATTATCACTTGCTGTTTGTGTGAGTTTGCTGCAAGTAAATTAGATGCTGGGTTTCCTACAATGGCTACAGTTCAAAAATACTTCAGTGCGTGTAAGCTCCAGCATTCGTGAAAGTTGCTCCATAAATGTAAGTCTTTCTTTTCACCTTTATCAATACCATCAAATGTAAGATGTCCCCATATGGATGGCTTTTTGATTTGCATCTAAACAAGAAACAAAATGGAATAAATGGTTGCAACAGAGTACTTATAATGACTGACCTTGCAGTCCTCTGCTGCCATTGATCTTATACAACTGAGAATCCAAGAGTAGGGCTTCACCAAAGCCAACAGAGTAATTCTGACTTGAAGCGACAAAGTGCCTTTCAGGTGCAGTCTGAAAAGATTGCACCGGTGACCCCTGATGGATAGCTAATGGAAAATGCACATGAAAAGCATGGGAACTCTCCTGATTTTGTTCCCTCTGCGAAAAATCACAATGGGTTTACTCGGTACATAACGTGACAGGGCAACAAGGTTAGGAGTCCTTTCTGTGGAGAAATGTTAGAAGAGAATCTAAAACCTGCACAGCAATGTCCTATGTTGCAATCCCATCCAGTATTTTGATTTTTTAAATATATAGGGCTGGATTCTCCTTTCCTGAGACTAAGTGTTGACGTCAGGGTAGGATTTGTGGACTTTCACGACAGCAAAACTGGCGCTGAATCTGGACCAATTCAGTGACTATGGAGGGGCTAGTACCAGGGCCACGTGGAACACAATCGATTCCAATGAAAAGCAGTCCAGGATTCGCCGGGTCCGTGATTGACGCACACTCATCCCAGCCAACAAGATGGCACTGGTTGTGTTGGAGTGAGCTGGAGCCAGAAGGAACCTATGCGAGGAGACCTCTGGCACCTACATGACCCGTGGCCCTAAGTTCACACTGGGTTGTCAGCGGAGTGCACAGCTGCATGGCTGCCTTGTCGGCTGCGGTAATGGTGCTCCGTGCCTATCCACCCCGACCCCACAGCCCACGACCTGGCCATCCTCCGCTATACTCCCGGTCCTGGCAGAAGCCCCCCCCCCCCACGGCCAGCGGCACAAATGTCAGCAAACTATGGTGATGTTGGGCTCTTTCTATACTCCCTCTCTCTCCTTCAGCAGTCACAACACTGGTTTCACGGTTTGTAAAAGCACAAGTGAACCGCACCGCCAGGAGCTCGGTCCATCGGAGGCGGGGAATTGCGGAGGCCCAGAGAATACCGGGTCAGGCCCGGTAATGATATGCAAATAGTGTTTACTGTACAAGACCGCATTGACGCCGCTGTCGAGGTGATGGGAATTGTGATTTGGCGTGAAATTGGCGCCCACCACGATTTTGGCGTCAGAACCTATTCTCCATCCAATCGTGTTTCCCGATTTCGTCATCAGCCAATGGAGAATCCTGCCCATGTTCTTTCATGGGATGGGGGCATTGCTGGCAAAGTCAACATTAACTTGTCCTTGAAAAGGTGGTGGTGAGTCACCTCCTTGAATTGCTGCAATCCATGTGTTGTAGGAAGGGAGTTCCAAGGTTTTGACCCAGTGACAATAAAGGAACAATGCTTTAGTTCCAAGTCAAGATGATCTGTGGCTTGGAGGGGAATGTGCACGTGGTGGAGTTCCCATTCATCTGCTGCCCTTGTCCTTCTAGTTGGTAGAGAGTTGCGGGTTTGAGAGGTGCCGTTGGAGAATTCGTGAGTAGCTACAATTCAATTTGTATATAGTACACACTGCTGTTATTGTGCATTGTTGATGGAGGGAGTAAATGTTTAAGGTGGTGAATGAGGTGCCGATCAAGTGGATTGCTTTATTCTCAATGGCATTGAGCTTCTTGTAAGTAGGAGCGTACTCATCCAAGCAAGTGGAGAGTATTCCATCACACTCCTGATTCAAGAATCAGAGCTTTTACAGCATGGAATCAGTCCCTTTGGCCCATCATGCCCGCTCCAGCATCAATCACCTATCTACTCTCATCCCATTTTCCAGCACTTGGCCTGTAGCCTTGTATGCTATGGCATTTCAAGTGATCATCTAAATAGTTCTTAAACGTGGCGAGGGTTCCCGCCTTTACCACCCTTTCAGGAATAAGTTCCAGATTTCTACTACACTCTTTCCTCACAAGCCCTCTAATCCGCCTGTCCCTTATCATAAATCTATGCCCCTGGTGATTGACCCTTCCGCTAAGGGGAAAAGTTCCTTCCAATCCACCCTAACTATGCCCCTTATAATTTTATACATTTATGCCTTGTAGATGGTGGATAGGCTTCGGGGAGTTGGGATTGAGTTATTTGCCTCAGAATTCCCAGTCTCTTACCTGTTCTTGTAGGCACATTATTTATATGGCTGATCCACTTCAGTTTCTGGTCAATGGTAACGCCAGGATGTTGACAGTGAGGTGAATGTAGCGAGGGTCATGTCATTGAATGTCAATGGAAGATGGTTAGATTCTCATTGCTGGAGACAGTTATTGCCTGATTTTACATTTCGCCTAGCCTTTATCTGCTGCACAACTTCCTTTGAGTCAGGTATCATGGTCATTATCTCACTAAATTTGCGCTATCACATCCTGAAATACAAATGAGCTCAACATTCAAAATGCCAGGATTCGTTTCCCTTGAGGTTTTAGCAGTTGTGCAGCCAAATTTGGGATTAGTTGTAGGCTGTTTTATGTCTTTAATGCAAACTGAATTTTTCATTTAAATAGATACAGCTGGTCTGCAGTAACATAGATTAATGTTGAACATGAGACGGTAAAGGCTCAAACAAGATCATCCCACGTTTTCTGTGCTAGTTTCTAAAATAATGCTTTTGTTACTTTTGTGTCTGATGCTTTTTTAGGATTGATTTCTTAGTGCAGAAAATAGAGAAAACAGATCAGTTGTAAGAGTCAGTTTTCTGAAGGTTATATCTCATTGCTATGGACTTGGGGCTTTTCCACTTGGTAACATAAATAGATCCTAGTTTTGCACATTTAAAATCAACCTCAGCTATTTTTTAGGGGATTTTGTCAAGGTGCCTTGGGGTGCAGCAAACTACTCACTGTTTGGTGAGAGCACCAGAGTTTCTGTTTGTTTCTTTCTCCACAGGTGCTGCCAGATCTGCAGAGTTTTTCCAGCATTTTCTATTTTTATTCAGATTTCCAGCCTCTGCAGTATTTTGCTTTTGTGGCAGAGTTTGGAGATTTACTTTCAAGGTGAGGGTGTCTCTTATTGCAAATGTTTAATCAATGTGATCAGATCAAATTTAGTTGGCTAGTACCTTTGAGATAATAACCAGATAATGTGGTTTTCAGTGTTGTTGGAAAAACAGTTTATTGTGTTTCATTAAGAAGAATTATAAACTATATACTGCATTTATACAGTTCTTCTCAACCTCAGCATGTCACAAAGAGCATCACAACAAATGTACTTTTGCAATGTGTTCATTGTTGTATAATAGGGAAATAAAGCAACTAATTTGCCCACATCGAGATCCCACAAACAGCAATAAGGATTAATGACCAGTTCATCTGTTTTGGTGATGTTGACTGAGAAATAAGTGGTGGCCAGGACCATAAGACCAAAGGGTGACACAGTGGTGAGCACTGCTGCCTCATGATGACAAGGACCCGGGTTCGATCCCGGGTCACTGTTCGTGTGAAGTTTGCACATTCTTCCCGTATCTGCGTGGATCTCACCCCCACAACCCAAAGATGTGCAGTGTAGATGGACTAGCCACGCTAAATTACCCCTTAATTGGAATTTTCTTTTTAAAATAGGACCATAAGGCCATAAAAGGAACAGAATTAGGCCATCCGGCCTATCGGGTCAGCTCTGCTATTGAAACATGGCTGATATATTTCTCATCCCCATTCTCCTGCCTTCTCCCCATAATCTCTGATCCCCTTAAAAATAAAGAACCTATCTATCTCTGTCTTAAAGACATTCAGTGATTTGGCCTCCACAGCCTTCTGCGGCAATGATTTCCACAGATTCACAACCCTCTGGCTGAAGAAATTCCTCCTCACCTGTTTTAAAGGATCGTCCCTTCAGTCTGAGGCTGCACCCTCAGGTTCTAGTTTCTCCCACTAATGGAAACATCCTCTCCATGTTCACTTTATCTAGGCCTCTCAGTATTCTGTAACTTTCATTGCGATCCCCTCTCATCCTTCTAAACTCCAGACCCAGAGTCCTTAACCACTCCTCATATGATACAAGTCCTTCATTCCAGGGATCATTCTCGTGAAGCTTCTTTGGACCCTCTCCAAGGCCAGCACATCCTTTCTCAGGTACGGGGCCCAAAACTGCTCACAATATTCCAAATGGGATCTGAAAGAGGGAGACGAGGAGAATTTTATCTAAGCTGTGACTTGGAATGCACTACCTGAAAGGGTGTGAAAACAGATTTAGTGGTAAATTCAAAAGAATTGGCTATGGAAAACATAGTAAGGCTATAAGCAAAGGGCGGGGAGTGGAAATACTTGAGTACCTCTCATCTTAAGGCATTCTCTGAGTCCTGCACAAAACATGGAGCTGTCCCCTTCTCAAAAGGTCTCAGACCAACCACCAAAATCACTATCTCAGGCGAATCTACGAACAGATGCTTTGCCCCCTTGCATTTAAATAGTTATGCTGACACAAGACAACAGGGGAATGCATTTCTTACATCACATCACCGAGGAGTCATTCACGAGTTATCAATCTTTATAGACTGACAGTCTGTGTCACCCTGCAAAAATTAGTACAATAGTTCCTTGAGCAGCAAGAGGGTGTCTCAATGTACTTAAGAATTATGCAGACAATCTTTGATAGATATTACAAAAAAGTGTGATTAAATATATTCCTGGAGGTTCCCTCACTTGACTTACCTCCACATTCAAGCCATTCGCTGGCCAATACATCCAGAATGCATTAGTTTGGACAGCAAAAGTACTCATTACCCAATTGGAGGATGTTTGACTGTCAGTTAATAATAATAATAATAATAATAGTAATAATCTTTATTGTCACAAATAGGCTTACATTAACACTGCAATGAAATTACTGTGAAAAAACAGCCTTTCCCCCATTTTCAATATTTTTTATCTGTGATAAGGAGAAATGTTCAAAGAGAATAAACATTTTAAAAGTAATATGTTGTGGTGAACGTATTATGGTAACCATTCACCACTGTACTACATTGTACCACGCTGTTGCCCATGTGGGCTCCACCTATGGACCATTGTACTGTACTACACTGATTGTCTCATGTTGGTGCCCTTGTGGGCACCGCCCATGGCTCCGCCCCCTTGAGGGGAGATATAAAGAGCAGCTGCCCTGCAGGCGGCTCTCAGTGCAGAGCAGTCGCAGGCAGGCACTGTTCTAGTTGATTAAAGCCATTGTTCACTTCAACTCTCTGTCTCGTGTGAATTGATGGTCGCATCAATTTAATCAACTACAACATTGCGATGGAAGCAGCCCTCAAACCTGACCGACTGGAACTCGACCCACAGGCTGCGGAAGCCAAAGAGATTTTTCCACACTGGCTCCGATGTTTCGAGGCCTACCTTGCTGCCTCCTCCTCGCCCTCCGTCACCGACGAACAGAAGCTGAGCCCCCTCCACGCCCGGATGAGCCATCGAATCTCTGTACAAAGAAGCGACCACATATGCAGATGCCCTCGCGATGCTGAAGCACCTATGCTTGAGGCCGGTGAAGGAAGTGTACGTGCGGCATCTCCTCACCACTCGTCGCCAACGCCCCGGGGAATTCGCTGGGGGAGTACATACGCGACTTCAAGGTCCTCACACGAAGCTGCAACTATAAGGCAGCCATGGCCTCCCAACACATGGAACTCACCGTCCGGGACGTCTACGTGGCTGGGGTCGGGTCCAACTACGTCAGACAGCGCCTTCTCGAGAAGGGCGTTCTCGACCTAGGAGACGGTAAAACTAGCCACCTCCCTAGAAATAGCAATTCAAAGCCTCAATGCTTTCCCTTCTGATTACGCGATCCCTCGTGGACTCCCGACCAAGAGTACCCCAGGCCTGTGCCGCGCGGCTGCCTGCCCAACCCGGGGGGCTACCCTGCTATTTCTGCGGCCAGCACCAGCACCCCAGGCAGTGCTGCCCGGCTCGGAACACGAACTGCACGAACACTATGCCAAAGTTTGCCTGGCCAGGTCCAAGTCCTCCAGATCACACGCCCAACTCTCGGACTCACAGACCCGCAGACCCCGCAGCGTGGCTGCGTGCCTGCCGGCTCCGCCCCCTCCGGACGCATCACCCGCCTCGTGTTATCTGTGGTGGCAGCCATCTTCGACTCTGCACAACACGTGCGACTCACGGGGGCCGCCATCTTGGCTACCGTCTCCCACACGGCCCACCATTGCGACTCATGGGGGCTGCCATCTTGGATGCCATCATCCTCGCCGCCTGACACGTGTGACCAACGGGGGCCGCCATCTGCAACACCACCCGACACGTGCGACCGACAGGGCTGCCATCTTGGGACCACACTACCCCCTCTGACCACGCCGGCTACCCGCAACTCGGCGCGGTCACCCTCGACCTGTCACGCCCAAAGCACCTCCAGAACTCCATGATGACCGTCCAGGTCAATGGACACGAAACGCCTTGCCTGTTTGACTCCGGGAGCACGGAGAGCTTTGTTCACCCAGACACGGTAAGGCACTGTTCGCTCCAAATCTCACCCGTACTTCAAACAATCTCCCTCACCTCCGGATCGCACTCAGTGCAGATCCGGGGGTACACTGTCGTGAAACTCGCGATACAAGGCGTTGAATACGCAAACTTTAAGCTATATGTACTCCCCGATCTCTGCGCTCTTCTTCTGTTGCGACTGGACTTCCAGTGCAACCTCAGGAGCCTGACCCTGAAGTTCGGCAGGCCCCTACCCCCTCTCACTGTATGTAGCCTCGCGACCCTGAAGTTCGACCCTCCCCCACTCTTCGCAAATCTCACCGCCGGCTGTAAACCCGTCGCCACCAGAAGCAGGCGGTACAGTATACAGAAGAGGACTTTTATTAGGTCCGAGGTCCAGCGACTCTTGCGGGCAGGGATCATCGAGGCCAGTAATAGCCCCTGGAGAGCTCAGGTGGTGGTCGTCAAGACCGGAGAAAAGAACCAGATGGTTGTAGACAACAGCCAAACCATAAACCGGTACACGCAACTCGATGCGTACCCCCTCCCCGGATAGCGGACATGGTTAATCAGATCGCGCACTACCGGGTGTTCTCCACGGTGGATCTGAAGTCTGCATGTCACCAGCTCCCAATCCGCCCGGAGGACCGCCACTACATGACCTTTGAGGCAGACGGCTGCCTCTTCCACTTCCTCCGGGTCCGCTTCGGCGTCACCAACGGTGTCTCGGTCTTCCAAAGAACGATGGACCGAATGGTGGACAGTACGGGCTGCGAGCCATGTTTCCGTACATGGACAACGTCACCATCTGCGGCCGCGACCAGCAGGACCACGACGCCAACCTCCAGACGTTTCTCCAAACCGCCCAAGCCCTCAACCTCATAACAAGGAGAAATGCGTTTTCTGCACAACCAACCTAGCCATCCTCGGCTATGTCATGAAAACGGAGTTCCAGGCCCGACCCCAAGCATATGCGCCCCCTCCTGCAACTCTCCCTTCCCCACTGCCCCAAGGCCCTGAAAATGTGCCTCAGGTTCTTTTCCTATTACGCCCAGTGGGTCCCCAACTATGCGGACAAAGCCCGCCAACTGATCAAAGCTACCATCTTCCGACTTCCGGTTGCAGCTATGCGGAGCTAAGTCGCACGTTCGGCAGCTCCCGCCAGAAATGGACTTTTGGGCTCTTTTTAGAGCCCCAACGGCATTTGTACGGTGATTCCCAGAGTGGGAAGTTGACAGCAATATTTCCCTGGCACTGTATAAATTGGACCAGGAGTGGGGCGGTGAAGAAAGTAGATTTGGAGCGGTGAAAAGTGCGAGGGAGGAAAACCAAGATGGTGGCGGGTGGAGACCAGGCAGCGTGGGTGCAGTGGTCGCAGGAGCAGCAGGAGTTTCTCCAGCGCTGCTTCACGGAGCTGAAGGCAGAGCTGTTGGAGCCGATGAAGGCTTCGATTGACAAGCTGCTCGAGAAGGCCCAAGGGGCGGTGATCCGGGAGGTTCGTCAAAAGGCCTCGGAGAACGAGGACGAGATCTTGGGCCTGGCGGTGAAGGTAGAGGCACACGAGGCGCTGCATAAGAAATGGGAGGTGAAGTTAGAGGACATGGAGAATCGGTCGAGGAGGAAGAACTTGCGGATCCTGGGTCTCCCGGAGGGGGTGGAGGGGTCGGATGTCGGAGCATACGTGGTCACAATGCTGAACACGCTGATGGGCGTGGGGGCCTTCCCGGGACCCCTGTAGCTGGAGGGGGCCCTGGCGAAGAGGCCCAAGCCCAACGGGCCACCGCGGGCGGTGCTGGTGCGGTTCCACCGCTTCGTGGACAGGGAGTGTGTCCTAAGGTGGGCAAAGAAAGAGCGGAGCAGCAGGTGGGGGAATGCAGAGGTCCGGATATACCAGGACTGGAGCGCGGAGGTGGCCAAGAAGAGGGCCGGGTATAATCGGGCAAAGGCGGCGCTGCATTGGAAGGGGGTGAAATTTGGAATGTTGCAGCCGGCGCGACTGTGGGTCACCTTCAAGGACCGCCACCAATACTTCGAGACGCCGGAGGAGGCGTGGACCTTTATCCAGGCCGAAAAGTTGGACTCGGATTGAGGGTCGGTGGCGAAGGGATGCCGAGAGGGGATTGATGTGATTGTTGTGTTTTGGGGGGATGTTCTGTTCTGTTTGAAACTGCTTTTTCTCTCTTTTTTTTGGTTTGTAGTGGGGGTTTGGTGAGAGTGTGGGCGTCAGTGGTTGGAAGAGGGGGCCCCGTTGGGGGGGAAGAGAGAGGGGAGGCCCGAGGTGGGGGAGCTGGGATTAGCCCGTGAAAGGGAGCTGCGCCAGAGGGGGCGGGGCCGGCTTGGTGGAAAGTGCGGGCTTTTTCCCGCATTGGGGGAGGAAGGGGTGGTGCCGGAGAGGAGCGCCCGCTGATGGACGGGAGGGGGGAGTGGAGATTCTCACACTGGGGGGGTCGAGGGAGTGCCGGGAGCCGCCGGGGTTAGCAGGAGTCAGCTGACTTATGGGAGTGCTATAGGGGGAGCAACGCAGCTAGGGGGGAACCTGGGAGGGGGGGGGGATACTGGGTTCCTGCTGCAATGGCCAAGGGGGAACTGGAGTCTATAGAGAGAGTCGGGGCGGGGGTCTGCCGCTGAGGGGAACGGAGAGTGCGGGAGGCGCGGGCACGTGGCTGGCCTAGAAAGGGTGATGGCTAATCGGCGCGGGGGGGGGGGGGGGGGGGGGGGGGGGGGGTTTAGCCCCCTGATCCGGCTGATAACTTGGAATGTGAGAGGCCTGAATCGGCTGGTCAAGAGGGCCCGTGTGTTCGCGCACCTGAAGGGACTGAAGTCAGATGTGGTCATGCTCCAGGAGACGCACCTGAGGGTGACAGACCAGGTTAGGCTGAGAAAGGGGTGGGTAGGGCAGGTCTTACATTCAGGGTTGGACGCAAAGAATTGAGGGGTGGCGATTTTGATGGGGAAGCGGGTGTCATTTGAGGCGCTGAGCATTGTGGCAGACAATGGAGGTAGGTACGTGATGGTGAGTGGTAAGCTGCAGGGGGTGCGGGTGGTCTTGGTGAATGTGTATGCCCTGAACTGGGACGATGCCGGATTTATGCGTCGCATGTTGGGCCGGATTCCGGACCAGAAGGCAGGGAGCTTGATAATGGGGGGGGACTTCAATACGGTATTGGATCCAGCATTGGACCGCTCTAGGTCCAGGAGGGGCAGGAGGCCAGCGGCGACCAAGGTGCTGAGGGGGTTTATGGACCAGATGGGAGGAGTGGACCCGTGGAGGTTTGTTAGGCCGGGGGCCAGGGAATTCACATTATTTTCCCACGTCCATAGAGCCTACTCCCGGATTGACTTTTTCGTGATGAGTAGGGCGCTGATTCCGAGGGTGGAGGACATGGACTATTCGGCCATTGCCATCTCTGACCATGCCCCGCATTGGGTGGACCTCGAGCTTGGGAAGGAGAGGGACTAGCGTCCGCTGAGGAGCCTGGAGGTGGGGTTGTTGGCGGATGAAGAGGCGAGCGGATCCGGGGGTGCATAGAAAGATACCTACAGGTCAACGATAATGGGGAGGTGCAGGTAGGGGTGGTCTGGGAGACGCTGAAGGCGGTGATCAGGGGAGAGCTAATCTCCATTAGGGCCCACAAAGAGGGGGAGGAGAGAAGAGAGAGGGAGAGGCTGGTGGGGAGATGGTAAGGGTAGATAGGAGGTACGCAGAGGTCCCCGAGGAGGGACTACTCAAGGAGCGACGAAGCCTCCAGGCCGAGTTCGACCTGTTGACTACCAAGAAAGCGGAGGTACAGTGGAGGAAGGCGCGAGGGGAGGTGTATGAAATATGGGGAGAAGGCTAGCCGGATGCTGGCACACTAGTTTCGGAGGAGGGAGGCAGCGAGGGAGATTGGGGGAGTTAGAGATAAAGGGGGGAACACGGTGCGGAGTGCAGTTGGAATAAACGGGGTATTTAGAGACTTTTATGAGGGGCTGTATAGGTCGGAGCCCCTGACGGAGGAGGGGGGGGGATGTGCCGGTTTCTGGACCGGCTGAGGTTCCCGAGGGTAGGGGAGGGGCAGGTGGCGGGGCCTGGGGCACCGGAGGGCTGGAGGAACTGGCTAAGGGGCTGGGGAGTATGTGGGTGGGGAAGGCACCGGGGCCAGATGGGTTCCCGGTGGAATTTTACAGGAAGTATATGGACCTGCTGGGCTCACTAGTGAGGACTTTCAATGAGGCGAGGGAGGGGGGGTCCTACCCCCAACGATGTCTAGGGCGCTGATCTCGCTGATCTTGAAGCAGGACAAGGACCCCTTACAGTGTGGATCGTATAGGTCAATCTCGCTTCTCAATGTGGATACGAAACTGTTAGTGAATGTGTTGGCTACTAGAATTGAGGACTGTGTCCCGGGGGTCATCCACGAGGACCAGACGGGTTTCGTGAAAGGAAGGCAGCTAAACACCAACGTGCGGAGGCTCCTAAATGTAATCATGATGCCGGCAGTGGAGGGGGAGGCGGAGATAGTGGCGGCTATGGATGCAGAGAAGGCCTTTGATAGGGTGGAGTGGGGGTATCTCTGGGAGGTATTGAGGAGGTTCGGGGAGGGGAGGGGTTCATCAGTTGGGTTCGGTTACTATACGAAGCCCCGGTGGCGAGTGTGGCTACGAATCGGAGGAGGTCGGAATACTTTCGGCTGCACCGGGGGACGAGGCAGGGGTGCTCTCTATCCCCGCTGCTATTTGCGTTGGCAATTGAGCCTTTGGCGATGGCTTTGAGGGAGTCCAGGAACTGGAGGGGGTTGGTGCGGGAGGTGGGGGGGGAGGAACACCGAGTATCGCTGTATGCCGACGATCTGTTATTGTATGTGGCGGACCCGGTGGGGGGGGATCCTCAGGGTGTTTGGGGACTTCTCCGGGTATAAGCTCAACATGGGGAAGAGCGAGCTGTTCATGGGAGACCCAGGGAGCCAGGGAAGGGGGATAGATGAGCTTCCACTGAAAAGGGCGGAAAGGAGTTTTAGGTACCTGGGGATCCAGGTGGCCAGGAGCTGGGGGGGCCCTACACAAGCTCAACTTGACGAGACTGGTGGAGCAAATGGAGGAGGAGTTTTGTAGCGCTAACAATTATACTCACAGACGAGAGACTAGTACAATAGAGGCTTTATTGCTGTGCGATGCTATTCCTCCATCTGCAACTGTAGACTAGGGTCTGAGTGACTCACACGCATATTTATACACAAGCTCTCTGTGGGCGGAGCTAGACGGCAGGAACCTGTATTACAGGTACAGGCATACATCCCCTACTGCAAGTACACATCACTACAGTGGTTATATCACCACATTCACCCCCTGTAAAAAAAATGAGTCCGGCGGGGGTGACGTGTAACTATAATGCAAAGGATGAGCTATTTACAAGAGGGTCCAAACAAAGAAAACCAAGAGTCCATCCGGTCAGCAGGTCACATGTTGAGCCGAACCGGCGGGCGAATGTTCCGCTGTGATCGGCATAGCTGTGGTGGCGACGTCGGTGCAGGTGCTGGCGGTGTTGGTACTGGCGGTGTTGGTGCTGGCTGCTGGCGGGATGACTCCAAGAGCAAGCCGAAATCTTCCGAGAGCGAGCCGAAATCTTCCGTGTCCTCCAGTGTGGGAAGGGGGACGAGGGATGGACCTGGTGGGGACGAATAGGGGAGCGCCGGGGAAAAGGAGGGTGGCGCGGGGGGAAAAGGGGGCTTGGGCATGGGATCGGCACCTGAGGGAGCCAGGTCCCGGAGCGTGACTGTGTCCTGGCGGCCGTCGGGGAACTCCACGTAGGCATACTGAGGGTTGGCGTGGAGAAGGCGTACTTTGTCCACCAGGGGGTCCGCCTTGTGGTGCCGGACATGCCTACGGAGAAGGACTGGGCCTGGAGTCGTGAGCCACGTCGGGAGCGACACTCCGGATGTAGACTTCCTAGGGAAAGCAAAAACATGTTCATGGGGTGTACTGTTAGTTGCGGTGCACAGTAGCAACCGAATGGAATGGAGCGCGTCAGGGAGGACCTGCTGCCAGCGAGCGGCTGGGAGGTTCCTGGACCGTAGGGCCAGCTGGACGGCCCTCCATACCGTACCGTTCTCCCTCTCTACCTGCCCGTTTCCCCGGGGGTTGTAGCTGGTCGTCCTGCTGGAGGCGATACCTCTGCTGAGCAGGAACTGACGCAGCTTATCGCTCATGAACGAGGATCCCCTGTCACTGTGGATGTAGTCGGGGAAACCGAACAGGGCGAAAATGGAATCCAGGGCCTTGATAACGGTGGCAGACGTCATATCCGGGCATGGGATGGTGAAGGGGAACCTAGAAAATTCATCGACCACACTAAGGATGTAGGTGTTGTGGTCGGTGGAGGGGAGGGGCCCTTTGAAGTCCACGCTGAGGCGTTCAAAGGGGCGGGACGCTTTCACCAGGCGCGCGCGATCTGGCCGGTAGAAGTGCGGCTTGCACTCGGCACAGATCTGGCAGTCTCTGGAGACTGTCCGTACTTCCTCGATGGAGTAGGGCAGATTGCGGGCTTTGATTAGATGGTACAAGCGAGTGACCCCCGGATGGCAAAGGCTCTCGTGCAAGGCACGGAGCTGGCTCATTTGTGCGCTGGCACATGTACCTCGGGAGAGGGCGTCTGGGGGCTCGTTGAGCTTTCCGGGGCGATACAAGATCTCGTAGTTGAAGGTGGAGAGCTCGATTCTCCACCGCAAAATTTTGTCATTCTTGATCTTGCCCCGCTGCGTGTTGTTGAACATGAAGGCTACCGACCGTTGGTCAGTGAGGAGAGTGAATCTCCTGCCGGCCAGGTAATGCCTCCAGTGCCGCACCGCTTCAACGATTGCCTGGACCTCCTTTTCAACAGAGGAATGCCGAATTTCGGAGGCGTGGAGGGTGCGTGAAAAGAATGCCACGGGTCTGCCTGCCTGATTCAGCGTGGCGGCAAGTGCGACATCTGAAGCATCGCTTTCTACTTGGAAAGGCAGTGTCTCGTCTACTGCATGCATCCCGGCCCTGGGTATGTCTGCTCTAATACGGGCGAAGGCCTGTTGTGCCACGGCCGAGAGGGGAAAATGTGTGGACTGGATAAGTGGGCGGGCCTTGTCCGCGTATTGTGGGACCCACTGGGCGTAATAAGAAAAGAACCCCAGGCAGCGTTTGAGGGCCTTGGGGCAGTGGGGGAGGGGGAGCTCCATGAGGGGGCGCATGCGGTCGGGGTCGGGCCCCAGTAGTCCGTTTTGGACTACGTAGCCGAGGATGGCTAAGCGGTCTGTGCGGAACACGCACTTCTCCTTGTGTTAAAAAGTGGGATATGCTGCCGCTCTCACTGGCGGGTAGGGTGCAGTCGGAGCATTATGGGGTTTGTATGGGCGAAGAAGACCCCGAGAGTGAGAAGGGTGTTTCTGGAGTGGAGCAGGGACAGAAGAGGGCTAGCATTGCCTAATCTATGCGGGTACTACTGGGCTGCTAACGTGGCGATGATACGCAAATGGGTAATGGAGGGGGAGGGGGCGGCGTGGAAGAGGCTGGAGATGGCGTCCTGTGTGGGCACGTGCCTGAGAGCACTGGTGACGGCACCGCTACCGCTCCCGCCGACAAGGTACACCACAAGTCCAGTGGTGGCGGCGTCCCTCAAAATGTGGGGGTAATGGAGATGCCACGGGGGGAGGGGGGGGGGGGTAGAGGCTTTGGTGTGGTCCCCGATCCGAGAGAATCATCGGTTTGTCCCGTCCAGGGCAGAATGGATGGGGGGTCCCTGAGCTGGCACAGGGCAGGTATTAGAAGGATGGGGGACCTGTTTATAGACGGGACGTTCGCGAGCCTTGGGGCGTTGGAGGAAAAATTCGGGCACCCCCGGAAATGCCTTCAGGTACATGCAGGTAGAGGTGTTCATAAGACAGCAGGTAAGGACATTCCCGCTGTTGCCAGCACGCAGGATCCAGGATAGGGTGCTCTCGGGGGCGTGGGTTGGAGAGGGCGGGGTCTCGGCGATCTACCAGGAGATGCAGGAGGTGGAGGAGGCCTCGGTGGAGGAGCTAAAAGGTAAATAGGAGGAGGAGCTTGAGGAGGAGATAGACGAGGGTACGTGGGCAGACGCCCTGGGTAGGGTGAATTCTTCCTCCTCTTGCTCCAGGCTTAGCCTGATACAATTTAAGGTTCTGCACAGGGCGCACTTGACTGGGGCAAGGCTGAGTCGGTTCTTTGGGGTAGAGGACAGGTGTGTGAGGTGTTCAGGGAGCCCAGCAAACCACGCCCACATGTTCTGGGCGTGCCCAGCGCTGGATGAGTTCTGGAGGGGCGTTGCGAGGACGGTGTCGAAGGTGGTGAACACCCGGGTTAAGCCGAGCTGGGGGCTCGCAATATTTGGGGTATCGGACGAGCCGGGAGTGCAGGAGGCGAAAGAGGCCGGTATTCTGGCCTTTGCGTTCCTGGTAGCCCGGCGGAGGATTCTGTTGCAGTGGAAGCATGCGAGGCCCCCAAGTGTGGAAGCCTGGATCAGCGACATGGCAGGGTTTATTAAATTAGAGAAGGTAAAATTTGCCTTAAGAAGATCCGTGCAAGAGTTCTTCAGACGGTGGCAACTGTTCCTAGACTTTCTAGCGGAACGTTAGGAGATGGTCAGCAGCAGCGGCAACCCAGGGGGGGGGGGGGGTGGTACTTTGTGTTTACTATTGTATTTATTATTGTTTATCGCTTAATGGGGGGCATGTAGTCTGGAAGAATGTGTGATACAGCTATAATCTGTTTATTTATGCGTTTTCTTTTGCTGTTTCTCTTATTTTTGTAAGGGGGATTTGTTTGTTGTTGAAAATATGTGAAATATTTTGAATAAAAATTATTTTTTTAAAAAGCTACCATCTTCCCAATGGTGGCTGAGGCCCACCAGGCCTGCAGCCGCATCAAGGCAGATATTGCCAAGGCCGCGATGCATGGGGTGGACGGGTCCGTCCCCTTCCAGGTGGAGAGCAATGTGTCAGAAGTCACCCTCACTGCCACCCTCAAACCAGACAGGCAGGCCAGGAGCATTTTTCTCCCGTGTCCTCAACATCTCCGAAATTCGAGACTCGTCAGTCAAAAAAGAAGCTCAAGCCATCGTGGAAGCCATGCGGCACTGGAGGCACTACCTCACTGGTAGGAGGTTTACCCTCGTCACCAACCAACGGTCGGTAGCCTTCATGTTCGACAATACACAGCAGGGCAAGATCAAGAACGATAAGATCCTGAGGTGGAGGATTGAACTCTCCACCTATAATTACGATACAGTGTATTGTCCTGGGAAGCTCAACGAGCACCCAGATGTCCTGACCTGCGGCACATGCGCCAACGCGCAAGACGACCGACTCCGGCCATCCATGATGACCTCTGCCACCCTGGGGTGAGCAGCTTCTCCACTGCATCAAGGCCTGCAAACTGCCCTACTCCACCGAGGAGGTCAGGGCCATGACCAGGGACTGCCAAATCTGCGCGGAGTGTAAGCCGTACTTCTATTGACCGGATAAGGCCCACCTGGTGAAGGCATCCCGGCCCTTTGAGCACCTCAGTATCAACTTCAAAGGGCCCCTCCCCTCTACCAACCGCAACACTTATTTCCTCAACGTTGTTGACGAGTTCTCCCGCTTCCCCTTTGCAATCCCTTGCCCCGACATGACTGCGGCCACCATCATTGAGGCCCTACATAGTATCTTCACCTTGTTCGGTTTCCCCACTTACATCCACTGTGACCGGGGCTCCTCGTTTATGAGCGACGAACTGCGTCAGTTCCTGCTCAGCAAGGGCATCGCCTCGAGCAGGACTACCAGTTACAACCCCAGGGGAAACGGACAGGTGGAGAGGGAGAACGCGACGGTCTGGAAGGCCATCCTCCTGGCCCTACGGTCTAGGAATCTCCCAGTTTCCCACTGGCAGGAGGTCCTCCCCAACGCGCTCCACTTCATTAGGTCACTCCTTTGCACAGCAAATGAGACACCTCATGACCGCCTGTTTGTTTTCCCTAGGAAATCCACCTATGGGGTCTCGCTTCCGTCGTGGCTGAAGACACCCATCCTACTCCGCAAACACATAAGGAGCCATAAGTCCGAGCCCCTGGTCGAGAGGGTCCAGCTCCTTCACACCAACCCCCAGTACGCATCCATAGAGCACCCCGACGGCCGACATGATACGGTCTCCCTCCGGGGCCTGGCACCCACAGGATCCCCGACCATCACCCCAACCTACCCCCCCCAACCTGCATCGAACAGCCCCTACTTGGCCTCCACACCCCGAACTATACCCCCTGCCCCCTTCGCCGACCTACAGGAATGAAGCTCCTGAAGACACACTCCCGGAGTCCACACCTGTGCCCGCAGCGATGAGTTCACCACCCATGCCCGCACGGACACCCGTGCCCGCTGCTAAACCAGAGCTCCGGCGATCGCAGCGCACGATCAGGGTGCCGGACAGACCAAACTTGTGAGCCCTTCACCCCTGCCGGACTTCAATTGTTTTTAACAGGGGGGTGAATGTGGTGAACGTATTATGGTAATCATTCACCACTGTACAGTAGTCCCCCGTTATACCGCGCTCCGCAATACCGCGGTTCGCGATATACGGCGGGGGGGGGCTTATGGACCCCAACTGTCAGCTTCCCTCCGGAGAGGGAAGCTGCTCTCTCACTGAAACAATCAGCCGGCCGCTGAAATTGACACTGCCGGCTGATTGTTTCAATACACTGTATCGTAATTATAGGTGGAGAGTTCAATCCTCCACCTCAGGATCTTATCGTTCTTGATCTTGCCCTGCTGTGTATTGTCGAACATGAAGGCTACCGACCGTTGGTTGGTGACGAGGGTAAACCTCCTACCAGTGAGGTAGTGCCTCCAGTGCCGCATGGCTTCCACGATGGCTTGAGCTTCTTTTTTGACTGACGAGTCTCGAATTTCGGAGATGTTGAGGGCACGGGAGAAAAATGCTCCTGGCCTGCCTGTCTGGTTTGAGGGTGGCAGTGAGGGTGACTTCTGACACATCGCTCTCCACCTGGAAGGGGACGGACCCGTCCACCCCATGCATCGCGGCCTTGGCAATATCTGCCTTGATGTACAGTAGTCCCCCGTTATACCGCGCTCCGCAATACCGCGGTTCGCGATATACGGCGGGGGGGGCTTATGGACCCCAACTGTCAGCTTCCCTCCGGAGAGGGAAGCTGCTCTCTCACTGAAACAATCAGCCGGCCGCTGAAATTGACACTGCCGGCTGATTGGAGGGAGAGAGCAGCCGGCAGTGTCAACTTCAGCGGCCGGCTGATTGTTTCAGTGAGAGAGCAGCTTCCCTCTCCGGATCAAAGTGAGCCGGCCGCTGAAATTGACACTGCCGGCTGATTGGAGGGAGAGAGCAGCCGGCAGTGTCAATTTCAGCGGCCGGCTCACTTTGATCCGGAGAGTGAAGCTGCTCTCTCACTGAAACAATCAGCCGGCCGCTGAAATTGACACTGCCGGCTGCTCTCTCCCTCCAATCCAACTTTTAAGTTGTTAAAAATGCAGCAGTGCTTGTTTTCATTAGATCCACGATGGGGGTTTTAAATTTATTTAAAAATCTATGCATGCGCTTCCCATTGTGAGTCTACGGGGGTCTGACCTCTCCCCCCGCCCACCGTAGACTCACAATGGGAAGCGCATGCATAGATTTTTAAATACATTTAAAACCCCCATCGTGGATATCCGCGGCTCGGATGCAACGCGGGTGGCTGTCTTGGACACCAACACCCGTGTTATAAAGGGGGACTACTGTACTACATTGTACCACGCTGTTGCCCATGTGGGCTCCACCTATGGACCATTGCACTGTACTACACTGATTGTATCATGTTGGTGCCCTTGTGGGCTCCGCCCCCTTGAGGGGAGGTATAAAGAGCAGCTGCCCTGTAGGCGGCTTGATGCACTATCAATTACGACGAGACTAGAGTAGAGTGTAATCGAGGCTTTATTAAGCAGAGATGTGTAGCCTCCCACAGCTGCTGCCGAAATGGCTGCAGCTTGGCGAGCCCACACATTTATAGTCCGCCTACTGGGCGGAGCCAGCAGGCGGGGATCTATCCCCATACCTGTAGTACTGGAGCCTTACCATAATACACCCCATATGCGATATATATACAACAGTGGTGACTACCACATTCACCCCCTGTTTAAAAAAGAGTCCAGCGGGGGTGGTGGAAGACTAGTTACAGGCATAGATTAATATTTTAGGAAAAGTTTACAAATTCAGACAATCGGGCACCTTGATCCTCCGTCGTGAGTGCCGCAGACCCAGTGGCGATGCAGGCGTTGGTTCGGTCGCCGGTGACTCCGGGAGCGTGTCGACCTCATCTTCATCCCCGGGTGGGACCAAGGGGAGGACGGATCGTCTGGAGCGGGGGCTGTGGTGGGGTGCGCTGGGAGGAGGAAGGGTGGCGCCGGGGCAGAGGGGTGGGGGAGGGGGGGGTGGGTGTGGGGACGCAGCTGGCGCCAGGTCCCTGAGGGAGTCTGTGTCTTGGCGGCCGTCAGGGTACGCCACGTAGGCGTACTGCAAGTTCGCATGGAGTAGCTGTATCCTCTCAACCAATGGGTCCGCCTTGTGGAGCCGCACGTGCTTGTGGAAGGAGAACTGGCTACTGGAGCTGCCAGCCACGTTGGAAGCGAAACCCCGGAGGTGGACTTCCTGGGGAAGGCAAAGAGACTTTCATAGGGGGTTTCATTAGTCGCGGTGCAAAGGAGCGACCGAATGGAGTAGGAGCGTGTCAGGGAGGACCTTTTGCCAGCGGGAGGCCGGGAGATTCTTGGACCGTAGGGCCAGCTGGATGGCCTTCCAGACCGTCCCATTCCCCTGCTCCACTTGCCCGTTTCCCCAGGGGTTGTAACTGGGCGTCCTGCACGAGGCGATGCCCTTGCTGAGCAGGTACTGGCGCAGCTCATCGCTCATAAATGAGGATCCCCCGGTCGCTGTGGACGTAGGCGGGGAAACCGAACAGAGCGAAGATGGTGTTGAGGGCTTTGATGATGGTGGCAGTCGTCATATTGGGGCATGGGACGGCAAAGGGAAATCTGGAGTATTCGTCGACCACGTTAAGAAAGTACGTGTTTCAGTCGGTGGAGGGGAGAGGCCCTTTGAAGTCCACGCTGAGCGTTCAAAGGGGCGGAAGGCCTTCACTCGGTGCGCTCGGTCTGGCCTGTAGAAGTGCGGTTTACACTCCGCGCAGACCTGGCAGTCTCTGGTGATAGCCCTGACCTCCTTGATGGAGTAGGGCAGATTGCGGGCCTTTATGAAGTGAAAAAATCGGGTGACCCCTGGGTGACAGAGATCGTTTTGCAGGGCCAGTCCACTTGTGCGCTGGTACATGTACCTCGGGATAGGGCATCGGGGGGCTCGTTGAGCTTACCGGGGCGATACAAAATCTCGTAATTGTAGGTGGAGAGCTTGATCCTCCACCTCAAGATCTTAACATTTTTGATCTTGCCCTGCTGTGTATTGTTGAACATGGAAGGCAACCGACTTTTGGTCAGTGAGGAGTGAATCTCCTGCCGGCCAGGTAATGCCTCCAATGTCTACGATGGCTTGGGCCTCCTTCTCGACGGAGGAATGCCGAATTTCGGAGGCATGGAGGGTGCGTGAAAAGAATTCCACAGGCCTGCCTACCTGGTTGAGGGTGGCAGCCAGAGCGACGTCCAATGCATCGCTCTTGACTTGGAAGGGGAGCGTCTCGTCGACCGCGTGCATTGCGGCCTTGGCGATGTCGGCCTTGATACGGTTGAAGGCCTGGTGAGCCTCTGCCGTCAGTGGGAAAACGGTGGAGTAAATGAGTGGGCGGGCCTTGTCCGCATAGTTTATTTTAAAATTTAGAGTAACCAATTAATTTTTCCAATTAAGGGGCAATTTAGCGTGTTCAATCCACCTAGCTTGCACATCTTTTGGGTTGTGGGGGCGAAACCCTCGCAAACACGGGGAGAATGTGCAAACTCCACACGGACAGTGACCCAGAGCCGGGATCGAACCTGGGACCTCGGCGCCATGAGGCCGCAGTGCTAACCCACTGCGCCACCGTGCTGCCCTTTGTCCGCATAGTTAGTGTCCCACTGGGCGTAATATGAGAAAAACCCCAGGCATCGTTTGAGGACCTTGGGGCAGTGGGGAAGGCGGAGTTCCATGAGGGGGCGCATGTGATCGGGGTCGGGCCCTAGAACTCCATTTGAACCACATAGCCGAGGATGGCTAATCGGTTAGTGCTGAACACACACTTCTCCTTATTGTACGTTAGATTGAGGAGTTTGGCGGTGTGGAGGAATTTGGAAAGGTTATCGTTGTGGTCCTGCTGGCCATGGCCGCAGATGGTGACGTTATCCAGGTACGGGAAGCTGGCCCGCAGTCCGTACCGGTCAACTATTCGGTCCATCTCCCGTTGGAAGACCGAGACCCTGTTAGTGACGCCGAAGGGAACCCTAAGGAAGTGGTAAAGGCGGCCGTCCGCTTCAAACGTGGTGTACGGGTAGTCTGCCTTGCGAATGGGGAGCTGGTAGTCAGCAGATTTCAGGTCCACTGTCGAGAAGACCCAGTACTGTGCAATCTGATTGACTAAATCAGATATGCGTGGGAGGAGTAACGCCTCGAGCTGTGTGTACCGATTGATGGTCTGACGGTAGTCAACGACCACCCTGTTTTTCTCCCCAGTTTTCACAACTCCCACTTGGGCTCTCCAGGGGCTGTTGCTGGCCTCGATAATACCCTCCCGAAGCAGCCGCTGGGCCTCGGACCTGATGAAAGTCCTGTCCTGGGCACTGTACCGTCTGCTCCTGGTGGCGACGGGTTTGCAATCCGGGGTGAGGTTTGCGAACAGGGAAGGCGGGTCGACCTTAAGGGTCATGAGACCGCAGACAGTAAGGGGTGGTAGGGGCCCGCCAAATTGCAGGGTTAGACTCTGGAGGTTGCACTGGAAGTCCAGGCTGAGTAGCAAGGCAGCGCAGAGGTTGGGGAGGACGTAGAGCCGGAAGAAGCTGAACTCTGCGCCCTGGATGGTGAGGGTGGCGGTGCAGTACCCCCAGATCGCCATGGAGTGGGATCCAGAGGCCAGGGAGATTTTCTGGTTAATGGGGTGTACCGTGAGGGAGCAGCGCCTTACCGTATCGGGGTGGATGAAGCTCTCAATGCTCCCGGAGTCCAGAAGGCATGATGTCTTGTGCCCATCGACCTTCACTGTCGTCAACGCGGTCGCGAGGTTGTGCAGGTCGGGACTGGATCGATCGTGATGAAGGCGAGACGTGGCTGGTGTTGAAAGGCCCCTTGCTGGTCGGCGGTGATTGCAGGCGATGAGCGGCCCGATGAGATGCCCTCCGAGCAGGGGTCCTGAGGCGGGGAAGATGGCGGCGCCCATGGGCTACACGTGTTCTGAGGCGAGCAAGATGGCGGCGCCCACGGGCCGCACGTGTTCTGAGGCGAGGAAGATGGCGGCACCCACGGGCCGCACGAGGTCTGAGGTGAGGAAGATGGCGGCGCCCACGGGCCACACTGAGGCGAGAAAGATGGCAGCGTCCACGGGTCACACGTGGGGTGTGCAGGGACAATGGGTCTGTTTACAGCGACGATCAAGCGGGCCTGGCACACAGCAGCAAAATCTCCTTTCTTCCCACAGGCCTTGCAGAGTGCGCTCCGCGCCGGGCAGCGCTGCCGGGGGTGCTTTGTCTGTCCGCAGAAGTAGCACTTGGATCCCCCGGGGTTGGTTGGCTGCCCGTGGAGCAGGCTTGGGTTGGCTGGGGACGGCTGCTGGTGGGGTCCACGATGGGGTATTCGCTGGCAGGGTCCATGATGTCCAGGAGGGGGGGCGCCATGCGGTCGGGGGCGTACACCTGTACATTGCAGGAGGCAACTGTGAGTGAGATCGCGCATTTCTTGGTCGCCGTGAGGTCGAGGGTAGCCCCTTCTAAGAGGCACTGGCGGATGTACGCCGACCCCATGCCAGTAACGAAAGCGTCCCTAATTAGGAGTTCAGAATGTTCAACGTCCGAAAATGGCCTGACAATAGCAGTCCCTCGCCAGGGCGTGCAGGGCACGCCAGAAATCTTCCTCAGACTCACCGGGGAGTTGATGCCACGTGGACAGGAGGTGCCTGGCAGATTTTGTTGGTCTGCTGAGTGTAGTTCTCCTTCAGTAGCGCCATGGCCTCAGCGTAGGTAACCGAATGAGGGGAAAGATATCGGAGCACAGCTGTGTATACAGGATCTGGAGATTCTGTGCCTCTGAGGGTGGTTCTATCGCAGATCCGATGTATGCTGCAAAGCAAGCTAGCCAATGTGCGAAGGCCGACTTGGCATTGTCTGCTTTAGGGTGCAGCTGCAGGCGATCAGGCTTGATGCGGAGATCCATCGTTGTAAAATCTCTGGGTAATAAATTGATGCACTATCAATTATGACGAGACGAGAGTAGAGTGTAATCGAGGCTTCTTCACACAGAGATGTGTAGCCTCCTGCAGCTGCTGCCGAAATGGCTGCAGCTTGGAGAGCCCACACATTTATACTCCACCTACTGGGCGGAGCCAGCAGGCAGGGATCTACCCCGTACCTGTAGTACAGGAGCCTTACCGTAATACACCTCATATACGATATATATACAAGAGTGGTGACTACCACACGGCTCTCATTGCAGAGCAGTCGCAGACAGGCACTGTTCTAGTTGATTAAAGCCACTGTTCACTTCAACTTTCTGTCTCGTGTGAATTGATGGTCGCATCTATGTTTTAGTGTCCCAATGATTTTTCTCCAGGAGCCCTGGAAATTGAACTGCCAATCCTGGTGGATTGTGACCACTATTTACAAAGCAAGCAAATCATGGCATATTATCCTGAGACAATAATATAAAATTCAGAAATCCCATGGGAATAAAATAGAATTTTAACTGAGTTATAAACACCAGTTACAAAGTGGTAGATTACACATTGCCCTCCCTGCGAGAGCAATCTTTGACCTCAGTAAGATGGCGGGTTGTCATGTACGTTAGGTGGTTTAACCCAGGCCCTCAATAGACCTTATAAACATGGCCGGTGGATGTACCTGTCAACGTTATTTTAACCTCACTAAGATGGTCGCCACGCTCCACAGCTGATATCCTTGTAGATTTGCCGGAATTAATTAAGTCTGATCGTTATGGACAAGAAAAAGATCAACGTGACGGCAGCATCGGTGAGACTTTCAGAATTTGTGTGAAGTGTTGCTCCTGGGTTGTGTAAATACGAGAGTAGGCCCGATGCCAATCCCCGGGCTTTCCTGGATACTCTGCCTCATATCCACGTCCATCCCTGGACACTCTGGCAGCAGAGGGGTCGGTGACAGTTGTAGTACGTCTGGTGCGTTTAGCAGCTTTCTGTGGCTCATACTGAAAACAAAATTACTCTTTTGTTCCCAGTATTATGAGAAATACTACATAAATTTGAGTTCGTCCAAAACATTGCTCTTTGTACCTTAATCCACACCATCTCCTGTTCCCCTGCCAGGCCTGGAGTCACTGACCTCGCTGTCTGACAAGAAGTTTGACATTCTCATCCTTACAACCTGGTGTTGTAAGACATCGTACTGTGTTCACCCCAGCCCAACGCCGGCATCTCCACATCATCCTTATTGTGAAATGCCCCTCCCCCCCAACCTGCCCACCCTCCCCCCCCCCCCCCCAACAACCTGCCCCCCCTCCCCCCCCCCAACAACCTGCCCCCCCTCCCCCCCCCCCAACCTGCCCCCCCTCCCCCCCCCCCCAACCTGCCCCCCCTCCCCCCCCCCAACCTGCCCCCCCTCCCCCCCCAACCTGCTCCCCCCCCCCAACCTGCTCCCCTCCCCCCCAACCTGCTCCCCTCCCCCCCCCCAACCTGCTCCCCTCCCCCCCCCCCAACCTGCTCCCCCCCCCCCCAACCTGCTCCCCCTCCCCCCCCCAACCTGCCCACCCTCCCCCCCCCCAACCTGCCCACCCTCCCCCCCCCCAACCTGCCCACCCTCCCCCCCCCCAACCGCCCCCCCTCCCCCCCCCCCAACCTGCCCCCCCCCCCCCCCCAACCTGCCCCCCCCCCCCCCCCCCAACATGCCCACCCCCCCCCCCCCCAACCTGCCCACCCCCCCCCCCGCCAACCTGCCCACCCCCCCCCTCACCCTGCCAACCCTCCCCTCACCCTGCCAACCCTCCCCTCACCCTGCCAACCCTCCCCCCCCCCACCCTGCCCACCCTCCCCCCCCCCAACCCCACCCCCCCCCCCCCACCCTGCCCACCCTCCCCCCCCCCAACCTGCCCCCCCCCCCCCCCCCACCTGCCCACCCTCCCCCCCCCAACCTGCCCACCCTCCCCCCCCCAACCTGCCCACCCTCCCCCCCCCCAACCTGCCCACCCTCCCCCCCCCCAACCTGCCCCTCCCCCCCCAACAACCTCCCGCCCCCCCCAACAACCTCCCGCCCCCCCACACAACGTCCCGCCCCCCCACACCTCCCCCACCACAACCTCCCTCCCCCCCAACAACCTCCCCCCCCAACAACCTCCCCCCCCAACAACTCCCCCCCCCAACAACTCCCCCCCCCCAACAACCTCCCCCCCCCCAACAACCCCCCCCCCCCCAACAACCTCCCCCCCCCCAACAACCTCCCCCCCCCCCAACACCTCCCCCCCCACAAACTCCCCCCCCCC